>NC_090021.1:203920305-204229710 GCF_037176765.1 Anolis sagrei | reverse complement strand
GAGAACAGCAATCTAAGCATCTGACATGGAACAGAACAAGGGAGGCAACAATGAGAAAAGCACAAAAACATAGATCAACATTAGCGTCATGGCAGTTGAAGTGGTGTCAAACTGCATTAAACATACAGTGTAGATGCACCCTGTGTGAAGTTTCAGGCCAAGCAGGAAAACTATTATAATTGCCCTGCTTAGCCAGGATGTCCCAGTCACAATGTAAGGATAACTCTAAATGTGGCAGCACTTTCTCTAACGTGATTTAAGATGCCACATGACTTTGCTGTTTATACTGCATCAGACTTAACAGGGCAACCCCTTTCAGGGTGACCTCTTTAAAAGCTGTGTTCATTTTGACTATTTACATGTTTGACTCATGAATTGTGTGTAATTTTCTGTATTGCCCTCATTTGTGTAGTTGCGTAGTTATTTATCTCTGAATAGATAATACAGTAATGAATGTGGCTGGAGTGGGTGGGTGAAGAGACTCACAATGACTCATAAACAACTCTCCTCTCCAATTTTATGGTCAAAATATTGACAAAGTCTGAGCTGAATCTTATGGAGGAGGGGGTGTTTCTCCTATGTATGTATGTGCAAGGGAGACATTTCTGTCTTTGCTTCCTTTGATATTCTCTTGCAGTTCTTGTTGTAATATCCTTTTTCTGGAACGCGCTGGATTAACTTTGAGTATTCAAAGGAAAACTGTTAATGTAATGACAAACATATTATGGTTTTTCCACATCCTTAAGCTTGTTGTGGTCAACCCTGTTTGTTTTCTCTTTCTCCACAGAATGCAATGAATTTGCCTCCTGACAAAGCAAGGCTACTCCGGCAGTATGACAATGAGAAAAAATGGGAATTGATCTGTGATCAGGTAAGGTGGCAATTAAATGCTTCCTTAAGCCTTGTAATTTGGTTTTGCAGGCGCTCTCTAGAAGGCAGAACCTTTGGGCTTACAGTTCTCAAAATCCTGGGAGCTATAATCAAATAATTAACACTCTCCATGCGCTCCAGTAAGGTGAAATAATAGAAACAGAGGAAGCTGGCTTTCACCAGGTCAGGCAATGCATACATCTAGCCCAGTATGGTCTGCTTTACTGTGATTTGCTCTCTCGAAGATCCCAGAGATCTTTCCCATTAGGTGCCATCTTGTTAGCTAAACTTGTGGTGCCAGGTACTTGCATGTAGAGCTTTAATACTTCTTCTACTTCAGTTCTTTTCTTCTTGATAATGGTAGTGGTTACTCTTGCAACACAGAAACATTTTCTAAGAATGTATGACAGGCATAATAAATATGTTGGTTGAGGAGTTTTAGGCAGTACACATCAAAAAGTAGCTTTTTTTCAAGACTTAGCCCTTTGTATACATTCAGCATCATGTGCAGTATTCTGTATTCATATACTATGTGAATATCTCCTACAGGCTTTCTCGTCATGACCGTGGCTATCTGGTTAGGCCACAGAGAGCCTCATTTCAAGGACAAGGGCAAAACAGCATTTTCATTTCATTTTCATTGAGGTTGTGGTTCTCAACTTCTAGGTCTCCAGATGTTTTGGCCTTCAACTCCCAGAAATCCTAACAACTGGTAAATTGGCCGGGATTTTTAGAAGATATAGACCAAAACACCTAGGCAACCACAGGTTGAGAACCACTGATTGAGAAGAAGAGAACTGTAGAATGGATGCTGCTCCAAATAAGATTTGAGATCTATAGGAGATTATTAGAAGAGCCATATTGCAATTGACAAAAAGTCAGGAGAAATATGCAAGGTTGCCTTTTGGCTTTGTAAGCCACATGAATCACACGACCTCAGGTTCCTGGGCAAATCAGATGGCAAATCCTAATGGAAGCATTCTTTCTATCTGCTTGAGAACATGTTAGCTAGTTTACATATTTCTTTTGCAACCTTTCTTTCTGTGGCAGCTGGCTTAATATGTGATAATGAATAAAAATGTACTGAACTTGGCTTCCAATTCAGCACATTAATGAACAGATTAGCACATAGACATCGTGGCTTCAGTTCTGTTCCTGGGGAGCAGAATATTGGACAATTCCATGGGCCACATCTTCATCAAATCAAACTGAGTTAATAGTGATTTGGCACCATTTTGTATCTAGAGGTGACAATGGCACTTCTGATAAGGGAATTTAAAAACTCAAATCCAACACTGTGACATATGATTTGGTGAATTTGAGCCACCCTTGGAGGCACATTGATGAAGAATAATTTGTCCTGCTAGTTATTAACTTTTGATTTACTGATAAAATCCAATCATTCTGGGAATTAGTAGAGCTGTCTACAGGGATGAAAAGTTTCTTGCAGGTGTTGCATTATCAAAATAGTAAAATGCTCTTATTTCTTTGTTTACTGGGCTTACGCGTGTGTTCATGTATATATGTTTCTGTTGTATATGAATTCAACATAAAGTCTGAAACAGCAAATAAGAGCTGCCCCTTAAAATGATTAGTTCATCAGAGTAACTGTAAAGCTGAAAATATTCAAACAGATGACTAGATGGGGCAAATTTGCTTGTTTTTAGTCCTTCTGAAATTATTTTGCTCATTGATACGTGGAAACTAACTCAACCCTCTCACTCTTTATGTTATGCTATGTGTGTTTGTGTATCTCCCCAGAGCAGTTGTCAAATGATCCTGGAACTACAGAACTAGCAGCTTGTGTTCCTTGAATATTCTATGCAGAACATTTCAAGCATTGTAGGGATTTACAATTGCAATTTGCAGAGACACTGTGGCAAATTGCTTAATCTGCTGTAAGTAACTCATTTCCTCAGGGCTGTTTGCTTACAGCATGGTGCAGTTAGAGCAAAAAGCCACTATGAATTGTGAGCTTTGTCTTTGGTTGTATACGCTGTCAGCCAGCAAGATTCAGAAAGAATGCAAGTTGCTATATGATTGGGGCCGAGGCGCTGTCATTCTCACCTCCAAGTCAATTGTACTCATTTGCAGCTCACAGTCCTGCTATTTCAGATAAAGATCTGCCTTCTTGGAATCTGTTGATATAACAGTAAGGCTGGAGTAAAAACATGTGAGAATTTTCATCAAGAGAAGATGATGGAGAAATCCAGAGGAAATATTACTTGGTCATTTTCGTATTTCTGTCTGTAACATTCAGAGTGTTTCTGCTAGAAAGAAGCTATTAAATGGTACTTGGTCTTAGAACTTTTTCTGTCTGTTCTCTGATGAGGGTGGATTTGAATTTTTCCAGGTCTTCCTAGTTTCCCCATTGCCAGCCTTTACCATTTCAAGGACTCTAACCATTAAGAGTTCTCCTATGCTTCAGGAGGACCATCTGTGGTTAACCCTGTGACTTCTTGAGGGTTATTATCAGCAGGTGTAAATTAGATAGGTCAGGAGGTAAATATTTCAGAAAAGCAATTCTGATGCAGCATATGGTGCATGAAACTTTTATATCTCTAACTGTACAATTGCAACACATGGTTCGTTTAACCAAAGATTGGTTCTGCATGTTATATATTTCAGGTTTTACTCTTGATTGGATATGGTAGACTATATATATATATATAAAAACATCTCTTGAATACAGTAGTTCTGTTATGTAAAGTTCGTAAAGGGAGGTGAAAGAGAATGAACTTTTCTGAAGGAAGTCTTACCTGGATTTAACTTGCTAGCTTGGGACCATGTAAGAAAGATATTAGATTTTAGATTTCCCAGAGGAAGAAAACCACTCATTTGTGCTTCTTCCAAGAGCAAACCATTTCTAGGATCCAGAGGTATCTTTCAGAAGCAAAATTCGACTTATGCAACCAAGACCCACTTAATTATTTGGTTTCCCTGTCCTCATGCAGCTCGCCCATTCTGTGTGATTTCATGCCTTTCCAAGGTCTTTCAGCCAACAGAAGTGGCTCTTACATTACACAGAAGGAGAGAGACACCCGCTAGGTTTCTCCCCATCTCTTTCTGTGGTAGGGATGTAATTTTTGCAATTTTCTTCTCTCTGAGAAAGTTTTCAAAAACAACATAATTTTTAAAAAGCTATTCACAATTAAGGATTTATTCTGCACAAAATTTGCACGTGGTTGTTTTGCATACAAAACAGCATTTTGTGAACAGGAGCCAGAATTTTCTATGTGGAAAAAAATATTTCAATGCAGAACTATTAATTCCTACATAGAAATTGCTGCTTTCTATGCAAAGTAACAAAGCAAACCCCCAGTTACAAAGCAAACCCCCAGTTACAGCTTTTGTTGAGTAGAAAACAGTGTTTCTTGTACAGTACAGGCAGTCCCCAAGTTACAAACAAGATAAGTTCTGTTGGTGTGTTCTCAAGTTGAATTTGAATGTAAATCAGAACTGGTACATTTTTAAGTGTAACTCAACACACACACACACAGAGACATCTTTTAGCTTTGGAAAGCATAGGGAAGGGTTAACACCTTTGTTGTGTTTGCGTTGCTCTCTGTGACCCTGTTCAGAAAACTTGAATATATTCTTCTGCTGAGTCCTTGAGCAGTTGGGTTGAAATGTGGATGAGCTCAAGTAGCTTATCCTGACCAGTTCTAAGACCATTTTGTATTAGTTATTACTAATTGTTCTACTTCCCATCTATTCCTGGAGGCTGGGGGAAAACATTTCTTTATTTGTACTCAAAATATATACCTATACAGGAGGAATGTTTGCCACTAAGGTCTTTAGCAAAGAAGCATGGTCAACAGCAGCAGATCCGCAGTCTAAAGTGTAAATTAGTGGTGACTAGCCTTTGGTCCTCCATGTGTTTTAGGCTTCAACTGCAAGAATTTCTGAGCATTGGGCAGGGCTTCTGGGAGTTGGAGTCTCAAACACCTGGAGGATCAAAGGTTGGGTATAACTGGTGTAAATGGTGATAGTGATTATGATGATGATTTATATCTTATCCACCTCTTCTGAAGGTTTGAGGTGATGTACAGCGTAGAATTAAAATACAATGTGAAATTAAAACACAAACTATTACATGTGAAAACAATCCATGCTTTAAATGTGATTTTCAAATTCATAGTTTAAAATAAAACTGGTCAACCTGCAAGAAGAGATGGGTCTTATAGTGCTTTGAAAAATTTAGAGAGCATGTCTGGCTGTTAAATTTCTTCTGGCAGGTCATTCTATAGTCTGGGGAGGCTACCAAAAAGGTCCTTTGGATAACAGTTACAATCTAGTACTGACTGGTTGAGGTAAATGGCTCCCAGACGACCTGAGTATATGAGCTACATTATATAAGAGATTATACAGGAGGAGTTGATCCTGTGTGTAACCTAGACCCAAACCATGCAGGGCTTTAAAGGTGTCCTAACACCAAGTCCTTTGCCTGCCAACTAATTGGCAACAAGTGGAGTGATATTAATATTGGTGTAATGAGAGAAAAATGAGAGAAAAATGAGAGATTGGACAGGGTAGGAATCGAGCAGCCCTCTATATTTTATTGAACTGCAGCCCTCAGTGGCTCTAGCCAACATACTTGGTGTTAAGGAATGCTGGGAGTTGTAATTGAGCATCATCTGGACAACCATTTGATTCTGCCTTCACCTAATCAGAATAACCATTTATGTAGTTTACAGGCAGCATTCAGATATAGGATCCCTAGTTTTTAAGGTAATTCTAGACAAGGCTCTGTGGGCAGAGAGGAAGATGAATAAAAAGATGGAATGGTTTACATGAAATGTAGATGGGAAAATGAAGAGTTTTGACAGATGTGTGATAGGAACGTGAGTGTAGACAACTTGATATACAAGGAGTTAGGTAAATTTTATTGGTGCTAGTGAGAAGTTGTAAGAAGAGAATGACAAAGGAAGCAATTAAAATACAAATATTGCCTGTTCCAAGGTGCATATAAAAGCAAGTCTTTTTCCTTGCATGTCTGTTATGATCCAAGAGTTTGTGTATTGGAATGGAACACCAAAGTTTTAAGTAGTCTTGCACCACTTAGGATCCTAGTTCCCATAGCATGCCCCATAAACTGTATAGAAGGGTGTTGACAGTACACTAAAAGATGGTAATGTGTTGTTGAGAAAACTGAACAACAGGAGGAACATGGTGGATGGAAAAGAAGCTTCCTACTGAGCTGAATGCACTTGAGAGACTGGCACAAAGTAGACTGTGAATTGAAGGAGTTCCTGTTAAAAGGTTTGAATTAAAAGGGAATACTAGTGGTTTTTACCATGTTACCTGTGTTTGTGTAAAACTGTAAAGGAGAAGGTCTCTGAACACACTGTAGATATGAACAGCCCTCACCAAGCATTATGTTACCCAGTTTAATTAAAAAATGAAAAGGTTCCTGATGGCATGGAGAGTTTCCACAGATAGAAAAACCTATCCCCTCCAGATTGTGGTTTCTCACTTGAGAAAAGGCTAGTGTGTTTATTTACTATGAGTAACAGAATGGCTAAGCTGCTTAGGGTAACCATATAATAACACATATGAATTAAGGATATAGCCTTTCTGAATGTTTGCTGTGTGGCTCATTAGGCCTGAATTGCTGTTTAGCCAGTTGGACTACAGAAAAAGAAAAAGGAAGGGATAGTCTGTCTCCTTCTGGAGTTGTTAAACATTCCTGAGCAGTCTGCAGGATATGCTGAAATCAGATGCTGTCCCTATTTTCTATGGATGCTGCTGCTCTTACACAGACAAACTTCAGAGGCTGACAGACTTTATGAGAAGTTTTTTTCAGATTTTCTTAGAGACGGGGGAATCCCAAAGAATGTTTCCTGCTGCCCATTCAATATTTGCATCCCGGCTTTTGAACAAAAGGGCTCCAAGATTGCTGATGGAAGATTAAAATAGTAGTTCCTTACTTACTTTGTATTCTGTCTTCCCATCAAATGATGCCTCTTGATGACTCCTTCTTCAGTATAATTCCAAATAAAAGCTGCAGTGCACACTGACATTGGAGGCCCAAAATATTAAATACAGGAGGGTTTATGTGAGTGTTGGTGTCACACTATTTCACAATTGAAGGCATAATGGTAGTAATCTATAACATTTAAAATTATTGAAATCTTGATCAAATAAAAAAGAAGAAGACATTGGATCTGTTTACTTTAGTTTGTATAATGAAAAGACTAAGTTATTAATCAACACTTCCGTGGTGTTATGGTTTGACATTGGATTACAACCTTAGAGACAAGGATTTGACTTGCTTCTTGGCCATGAAACCTATTGGGTGATCTTGGGCAAGTCACAGGTGTTCAGTCTCAGAAGCAAACCTCTTCTGAACTAATCCGGCCAAGAGAATCCTGTGATAGGTTTGCTTTAAGGGTTGCCATAATTCAGAAATGTCTTGAGCGACACATCGACAGCAGAAAGAGAGGCCTCAGTGAAAAGGGCTTCGCAGTCAATGGTTGAAGGATACAAAAGAAGAAAGGAAGATATAAAAGCAAAGGTCTAAGAAAATGAGAGAGTCACTCCGATATCTTAAGTCTTGCTATAGTGAGCATGTGATTCTGTTTCATTACCAGAAATGTCGATTTGGCCAGTACAGAAGTTTCCACATACTGCTCTTGACATATTCAAACCTGGCAACCATATTTTGATCTGTATTCAGTCTAAAACTTGAGAGTATGTAACTCAAATCTGGCTTTTATTTATTGAAAATAAGATGAATAGTATCTTGTAATTTTCTTCTTATCATGTAGTAGTAGTGTGGTTGAGACTCACTTGTTCATTGCCAGCCTCTTAATTTTTATATACCCTAATCATACATTTATTGTTCTACATGTGGAAGTGCTATATCTAGGCTGAATGAATAAGATCTGGGTTACACCATAGCTTGCAGAAATGTGTTTGGATAGATTTCCTGTCTACTTATAAGCAAGCAATCTTTACATTATAGTTTGAAAAGCATGGAAATCAGATGCTGTTCTACTGTGCCACTGTCTATAGTGACGTTCTCCAACAATCCATTTCTGTTGGACTTTAGCTTCCACCAGAACCAGGCTTTAGAAGACAGTGTGTGGGCTATCTTATATTGAGATATTTAAGATTTGGTCATAATTTTCTTTCCTCTTACATTACTTCAATCTCTGAACTGCTGGTCAGTTAAAAGCATCTCTTATTTATGTAAACACATAGCATGATCCAAGCGAGTGTAGTCCAATCAAACCATGAGCTGCAGGTGGAGAGAATTTCACTAGATAGGCACTGAAATGCCAATGCATTTAGTTAGAGGTTCAGTTTATTGGATAGAGGTCATTTTGTATTTTGGTTTCAGATCTTGAGGTGACTCAATAATTCTCTCTAACCTACTTCATAAGATTACTTTGAGCCCATTCTCCCAAGTTAGCTTCATGTACATTGTCTGACTTTCCAAAAGGAGGGAAAGTGTGATGCAAATGCAGTAAATTAAAAATCATCATCATAATAAAACTTATTTATATCCCGCTCTATCTCCCCAGAGGGACTCAGACGGAATCACTCCATTTTGAAGATAACAGAGATTACCTACAGTATATTCTGGCGTATAAGACTACTTTTTAACCCAAGAAAATCTTCTCAAAAGTCAGGGGTCGTCTTATACGCGGGTGTAGTCTTATGCATGGGAGTTGTCTTAACTCTATATTTTAACTAGAAAAGTTGGGGGTCGTCTTATACGCCCAGTCGTCTTATATGCCGGAATATACGGTATATTTGCAATTCAGATTTGCTTGTGACTCAGTGAGAATTTAAAACAATAAGGTGACACCATTCTATTCAGTATAGGACATTTAGATTAAAATTCATGTGTGAAAACGTTACCTGTTTCACCTAATCTTGAATTAGAAGCACAGAAATACCCTGAATATAGTAAGTGCAGTCGCCCTGGCCTGCCAAGTGTATTTATTATTACAATATTTCCACTTATTTGAAAGTGGAGAACAAAGTCTTTTGGTGCTGTATAAAGACATCTTCCATTATACATTTAAGTATCTCTTTGTAGTATTAACCAAGAATGAGAAATCAGTTCTGAACATCCTAGGCCTCTTTCCAATTATTCTGAATAGAAAATGTTGAGACAATTTGAAATAATCTCTCACCATTCTTGTTTTCCCAAATGACAAGCCCTTGAATTATTCTTCGACTACTAGTTAAGCCATTTCCAACTAGGGCTCATCTTAGCTCAGACAAATTACTTGGACTTTAATCTGGCTAGCAGAAGTGTTATTGGTCTGCATTCATTGCCGATCCTGAGAGTATATTGCATTTCTTCAGAGATTTGAAGAAAAAACTGGAGCTTCCGGAGCTCTTCATTTGGAAGTAGAAAGCAAAGGAAAGAAGCCGAGGAGAAAGAAGAGTGAGATGAAGTAACTATCCAGGGAATGGCTTTCCGACAGTTGTAAACAAGTTTGAACAGAGTGTATTCCCAGCAGCGTAATGTGCTTTCTCCAGTCATTAGTTTTAGAAGAGATGTCTGTCTGCTCAAGAGAAGTTGGCAGAAAAATCATGCTTTTGGTGTATAACTTTCTAACTAATGATTGCATTTTACTGCTCATGCATGCCAGGTTTATGATTCACTGAGCACTTTCCCGCATGGTGAGTCAAAGAAACATATGCATTGGGGAGCAATATGTGAAGTTCTCTGTTTCTTCTGTTAGCTGCTTCAGAGGTGTATGTCGGGCTGAGAGCTGATTCTCATCTATGTGAGCAGTCCAGGTCTTTGTGATATAATCATCCATGTAGGCAATTGAAAGCCTACAGATACAGCCAACAACCATTTCAGGGATCACGGCAGTCTTTTTTCTAGCTGTATGTATATAAAATTATATTGCTGGTGATGTATACATTGCATTACTCATGGAAGGCTAATATACAATTGCTTGGGTTTCTTCAAAGCCAGTACATTTATCAGTAACCAAGAGATCGGTCTTATTTTTGGGGGGATGGTTATAGCATATGTAATATCTTTTGCATAGTAACCAGACTGCTTTATAGCTTTACTGTTTTTACTGTTTCTGGATTCTTTTGGATTGAAGAGTATGTTATCAAATGCATTCAATAAAAATAAAACAGACTCGTTAAAATATCCATGAGCCTAGTAATATTTAATATTCCCAGTGTATCTCATGCTTCCTTCTTCCCATGTGCACATTTGCTCACCAGCTTTATCACTACTCACAAGTTAAATTTAACACTAAAACTTCGCCGAAGTTAATGTTACACCATATTCTGTCTGTAATTGAGACTCTGTTCTAAAACTCAAGATATAAATTAGCATTCACTATGGCGAAGAAGGACAAAGTCAGAGCTTACTTTATTTCTTTTCATATGCTTCTTTGACCATACACGCTAGATACCTCAAAAGATTGTACATTTATCTTTCCACTTGAAACATTTATAGAATATGTTGAACACAATTCAAAATTGCTGTAGGGAGTGAGAAGAGAAGAAGGTATTTATAACAATAGCATCAGTGTTAACCAGCCACATTTTGTTCAAGACTTGCAGAACTCATATTTCCAAACCTTTAGTAGGCAACTGCCATTCACAACTTAATTTCGATGCTTATACTTTCAGAATAAATATTAATAAGCAATGATCTTAAGAGTGTGGTTCGTTCATGCAAACAAATTACTAGGAGTACTTTGACCCATGGATACAATTGAATAAGGATAAAGTTGGCCTGCGGTGGCAAAGAAAATAGCATGTGCAAAGATAAGGAGGTATTAAAGACAGTGTAATTTGTGAATCAGTGCTTTAACAAAATAATAGAACCTTCTATTTCAGTTGTCAGATAGGAAGTGCTTATCAATAGTTAGCATTCAAAGAGTGCTGATGTGAGATAGATATGGGTAAGATAAGCATACTAATGTGTAGGATGTCTTTGTTGAAAGAAAAAACAATGTTGTGTTATAATCCAGTATTATGAGATTAATGCATATTTACAGAAGATAAGCAAACACTTAAAATAATGTAAAAAAAACACCCCAACATACAGTATTCAATGCATTTCCATAACATTTAATTATGAAATTAGCATGTAAACAGAAAGGAAGCTTTTAGAATGTCCTTACACCACTTTAACTGCCAAGGCTCAGTGCTATGGAATCATGGACATTCTAGTTTTACAAGACCTTGAACCTTCTCTGCTGAAGAGTGCTGAAGTCTCAGCAAACTACAATTCCATGAATTCTTCATCTTCTTATTGAGCCATTAAAGTGGCTTCAAACTGCATTAACTTTACAATGTAGATGCATCTTAGGACAGTCCTCTGGTGTTTTGGACTTCATCTCCCAGAATTCCAGACTGTTTGCTATGTTGGCTGAAGCTCCTGGGAGTTGAAGTCCAAACCACCTGGAGGATCAGAGTTTGGCAACGACCGGGACTTCTGCATGCCCCGCTGGCATAAAGAGAGTAAGAGAGCCAATGAATTTTTAAAGTGGAATTGAAGAGGAATCACTTTTTAAAAGTAGATAAAGATAGAAATTAAAGGAATGAGAACTACAGAACTAACTAACACAGAGCTGTAGCTGCCCCATTTAAACCTTTGTCTCTTTTAATACATTGCTGTCTTGTTAGATACAGTATTTAAAAATGAAAATAGATTTGAGTAAGTAATCAGCTCTTACGTTGAAAAGAACACTGACTTCTCTAAAAGAACAGGGGTTTCTATTTCCTAAAAAATTAAACTTCCTTCTGAAATCTTTAACATGTATTAAGAAGCCTTGAAAAGGATGTGCCAAGAGAAAACATATCCATAGTCACTCAGGCTCCTTCCACACTGCCCTTATATCCCAGATTATCTGCTTTAAACTGGATTATATGAGTCTCCACTGCCCAATAATCTGGAATCCGATCCTAGAATATAGGGACAGAGTGGAAGGGGCCTCGGTTTTCACATAATTGATAGAATGGCAAGCATTGCAAATACCATAAAGATGATTTTCACTCCCAAGAAGAGTAAACGTGAAGCTATAATTAAATTGAGGGCGCTTCCACATAGCTATAAAACAGAAAATATCAAGCAAGAAAATCCCACAATATCTGCTTTGAACTGGGTTATCTGAGTCTACACTGCCATATATTCCAGTTCAAAGCAGATATTGTGGTATTTTCTGCCTTGGTATTCTGGGTTATATAACTTTGTGGAAGGGCCCTATATGGTTTCTGGCTTTTAGCTGGTTCATCCTATATTGGTGTGATAAGGAACCTGCTCTGGGTTTTTGTCCCAATTATCCAAGATGTTGGAGCTAATTTGGTAGTAGGATTCATGTCTCCTACCCAATATCTGTCTGTCTGTCTCTTTTGCACGCAAGAGCATATATACCCCTTCCTTTCTCCGAAGAACATCCTGCTGAATTGACCCAGGAATCAGAAATGCTGCTGAACTACATAACTGTATTTTATTTTTAGTTACAGCTTGATTAATTCATCTAGAGCTTTTGATCTTTGGGGCTTTATTCTAGTTTCTCATACATAAAATGTGGATGATAAAATGTTAATTAAACGGAGGGAAGCCAGCGAAGTGTGGTGTTTTTGACTATGATGCCTAGCTACAACACGTATCTGGTAACTGTTTCAATGGCTAACCATTCCTCTTGTTCCCTACAGGAAAGATTTCAAGTCAAGAATCCTCCTCATACATATATTCAGAAGTTAAAAGGATATCTTGATCCAGCTGTAACAAGGAAGGTAAGAATTATTGCAATAAAAATATTCACTCATTTCAGGACAGTTGGGAAAAACAGCCAAATCATATAATGTTTCCATATAATGATCACTTTATGCTGGGAATGAGGGATGTGTGAGAGAAGATGAAGATGCTTCCAGTGAAAGGGCTTACTAATCTACTCTAATCATAAACCAAAACATAACTATTTTCAAACAGTAAAGCTGAATATTAGACACCCTTTGGAGGGAATTATGATGGATTGCCCATAACCATGTGGAAATGTACTCATGTAGAAGCTAATCATGGGCTCCTTTTACTCACCTTGCCCTTTTACTTTAAACCACAGCTTGGGTTTTCTAGTTAGAAGCTCTATGGCTCCCTGGATGTGCTCATAGTGTGTAAGATTATCAGACTGAATACTGGAGTGGACTGCTGTACTTTGAATGGTTGGGTAGAAAAGATCATTTCACCAGATGTTGCTTGTCATATTAAAAAAAAAAGCACTGCTGAAATCCCTTTTTCTATGCAGTCATTAAAGAAACAGGAATGATCTCTTTTTTACAATCTGGCATTTCTTGTGAACATGACTGATATTCTCAAAACCACCTTAAATTGATAACGTTTTGACAGAACTTAAGCCAAAAACAACAAGAAATGGTTATTGAGCAAAATGGTGTTTGGAAACATCTAGCACAATAGTTGGCTCGCTGCCTACTTCAAACTTACAATGTGTACCTAATATTTTTCCTGAATTTTGTCCTCAGACACTCCACCACCAGTTTCCCACTTAACCTCCCACCAGAGTCAAACCAAGCTCTCAGTTCACTGTCAGTTAATAGTCAAGCTTCTCCTTTTAATTTTCCCCATCAGTGCCCCTCTTCTCAATATTCCAAGAGCTGGTACTAGCTGTTTATTCAAAATGACCTCCGTATTGATGGGGAATAGGTTCCAAACCCCAACCCCTATGGATACCTAAAACTGTGGATAGATAGATGCAAACCCAATTTTTTTTATTATACTTGGGCTTGAAGCATACCATAGAATTGCACTTGAGGACCAAGGCGCCTTCTACACTGGCATATAAAATCCAGTTTATCTGTTTTGAACTGGATTATACGGCAGTATAGACAAATATAATCCATTTCAAAGCAGATAATGTGGGTTTTCTCCTTTGACTATCTGGATTATATAGCAGTGTAGAAGGGACCCAAACACTTCTAGAATGGAGATACTTTTTGGAGCATAGGAAAGTGAAAACATGCACTCCTTAGATAAAGGGGGGGGGGGGTCATATTATATTTGTTGGACAGACCCTCTGCTCTGCTGTCCATCACAGGAAGGTTCAGATTTAACCATGTATTATTTATGAGTTTGGAAAGAATTTTTTGTAAACACTTTATTCCTTTCCTTTTAACCAATACGTAACTACAGCATATTTCAGCCTTAAGTGAGAAAGAAGTAACCTCGCACTTCTTGCAGCATAACTATAAAATTTTAGTTAGTTCTATATTTAAGGAAGTGTGGTCTCACTGATAGGTAGACAAGGGATATCACACAGTTCAGCTGCTACCTTGTTTTCTGCCTCATGGTGTTGTCTTATGCTTTATTATCGGTGCTCAAGGGGCAACACAGTAGGCGGAAGGAGCATGTATTTTGTGTCATAGACCAGTGAATTTTAGATGTATTTAAAAATGTAACCGCCATTGTCAGTTACTCTAATTATCATATATACTCTTGCATAAGTTGACTCCAAGTATTATGTAAGGCCAGATTTGAGGGCCAAAATTATGGATTTTTTTGTGACCCAGGAATAAGTCAAGGGCCATTCCACAGAGAAGGGAAAGAGCCAGTGCCACCTCAGGCGAACCAGTTGCCCCTGACCGCCAGTGCCATTTTTGCACCCAAGCCTTCAAAATGGCCAAAAGCAGCACTGCAGGGGATAAAGCAGAGGAAGTCAGTGCTTCCTTTGCGTTCTTCTAGATGGGCTAATCTCCTGCCTGTTGCCACTCTATTCAGAAAAGGGGGTAGCTTCTTTTTGATAAGAGTTAAGGTACAATACTTAAATTGAGCTGGGGAAAGTCTACTCAGATTTGGTATGTATTATTTGCCTAAAATGTCTAAACTTGTGCTACTATATGCAGTACTTTACAGAAATAGGAAAAAAAGACTAAACTCTTAAAACTACATCTACAATGACAACTAATTAGAGTGAAGTACCCAAATGTTAACTGTAATTCATTACTTTTCCAAAGTAATTCTCTAAGTTCAGTCTTTTCTTGACCCACTTTTCCCGCCATTCAGTACACAACAGCACACCCTAGCCAGAATGAACTGTAGTCCATGAAAACTTGACTGCCCAATTCCACTAAAATCATATAAATGGGCCATGTGTATGTGTCAGTAGGCAGGACCTGCTTCTTACTTGCATTTTTTTTCAAAGTGTAAATATTTTATTCCATTTTATACTTATATGGTTGACGGAGCACTGAAGGTTGTCTGTGCAGGTCAGAAGGAAACAATTTATGAATACCACAGAGGCTATAGACTTCTGGCATATGGTGAAGTTTTAGTGGTGGTTGAGTAAAGCCACACACCACACTGTTTATGGGTTTCAGACCACAGCATGTGTAGGCCAAAAGTTCAAATGGAGCCCAGACTGAAAGTGCCTGAAAGAGTTTCTGCTTGGATAGTTATTTGATTTCCACCCTCTTAACTTAAGCAACTGGGTCCTCAGCACAGAGAATTAATAAATATATGTTTTGCCTTTCCCATTGACAATATTAGCAATTCAGGCCAAAGAACTGGAGATATACAGTTATATGAACTTTTTTTGGTAAGTTTCTTGGTTTGAACCTGACCCAAGAGTAGACTTTTATATGGTATCCAAGTATACTGTGCCTCCATTTCTATTGGCAAATGCTGACCAGGAAGCAGCCCAATTAAATTTAACCACTATAGTAGGAACTAGTAGAAGGATCATGAAGATCTTCCCATTTTTCTTGTGACTTAAACTGGCATGGGCAAGCATGCATTTTTGCCTCAGTTTTTTTTATACTTTAAAGGGAATCAATAAGTGTCTACATTGGGATTAATAGGAAAAAATAATGTTAATAATAATTTGATAGTGGCTTTTCATGATGCTGCATGTCTCTACCTATTCCTTTCCTTTGTGTAATTATTTTTAAGAAGGTGTAAATTATTGATGTATTGGAAGTTAATTTTATAAAATACTCAGCCTGATACAGGCTAATGAGCCAGAGGACCATCCTTTGTGTCTGCTGCAGAGGGCTTGCTGCCAGTGGGGTTGCCTCTGTCCAGTCCCTTTATTTGTAACAGAAGAATGCATGAGTTTTATAATTTTTAAAGTTACCTGCTCACTGGCAAACCAAAATTAGTCACAAGGGAGGCATGGGAGGGGAAGTAGCTAATGGAGCAGCCATTACAATAGTGACAGACAGAGGGAGATATGGTATGGATGACATAATGGTGGAAGGGTGGGGCATAGAGTGTTAGTTCCCCCAAAGCTGTCCCCTGCTTTATAGTCCACACAGCCTTGGCAACATGTCCTTATGACCATTCAATGCCAAGACGGTGATGGGAAAATATCTTTGATCCAGGACTTGATCCCAAATGAGCATGCCAGCCTGGCCAGTATTACAGAGACCTGGCTGGATGAAGCTGGGTGATGGTGATCAACCTCTCCAAGCTTTATCACTGGGATTCTCTGTTTAGCAACAGGCAAGGCCTGGACTCAGCTCTGTGCCTGAATGCCCAGATTTTAGCCATGGCCAAGAATGCATTTGCATAGGTAAAACTAGTATGTCAGCTATCCCTATTCCTTGAGATTTGGTTATGGCAACAGATTAGGACATGGCAACAATTATTTAATTATTTTATTGAATTTATATCCCACCTTTCTCTCAAAGTGAGATTATATCCCATTTGGAGAACTGTGACACATTTTACTTGAGGTTTCTTTATAAAATGTTCAGAAACTTCAGTGGGTCCAAAATGCTGACCTGGGGAGCATATAACTTACTTGTTAAAATAACTTCAATGGTTACCACTATTGGCAGGGGTCACACATGCACATTCATATACATATACATATTACATGTGTAGAGTCAGTGCACACACATACACACAAATGTGCTGACATTGGTTACAGGACCTGAGCAGATGAGAATAAAGCTTCTTTTTTAGCTAAGAAATTTCCATTGATTCTACTGTTTTCCTATGATTACCAGGGGAAACAGTAATTTGCAAATGAGGGAACAGTTCCTCTAATTGTTTGGGCCAGAGGAGCAGTGACCAAGGGCTACAGGTCCTGCACTTCTGATAAGATGGTTAAGAAACTTTTAAAGAGGTTTTTGACATGGAAGCCAACTGAACAAACATTTCTGTGATTGGGTCACCTTTGAGTCACTATGAATAAGAATCAACTTGAAGGCACACAACAACAATAAGAAACAGGTGAACATATATATTGCTGCCACCACATGGCTTGATCATCTGTATTATCCAGGGATCAATGTGGAGGAATTTATCATATGTGTGGAGATTATCTAGTATATTCAGTGTTCAAAAGCATAACCTATTCTGTTATTTTTCGTGAACAGCCCTCAGGACATATTAGCAGTTGTGGCATAGCAAAAAACAGTAAGGGAAAATATATTGTTTCCATTTCAGATGTACTCTACGTAAAATGCATTTGACTTTTGCTTACCATATACCATGATAAGCAGTCTAGTTCTTTGTGTCTTAATTAATGATTTTTTTCTGTCTTTTTTCAGATATATTTTTTAGATTTTATAATTGGCAATCTAATTATCATATTGTTTACTTTCTATGTAAATTACAGAAATTTAGGAGAAGAGTTCAAGAATCTACACAGGTTTTACGAGAACTGGAAATATCTTTAAGAACCAATCATATTGGGTAAGCTTCCTTGTTTTGTTCTATTTTTAAGGACATTTGGGCAAATGTTAATCACTCATTTGGTACAGATCTGTCCTCTTATGTTTCAAATACAAAAGTGAATAAAACAAGAGAGTGTTTTTCAAGTCTGTGCCTCCAGGCAACATTTCTGGTTTGGAATCATTTGCTGGGCTTATAAATATCCTCCTTTAAAAATTTAGCTTCCTCGTGTCCTTTTACTGTTACAAAAAATCCTGGGATTTTTGGGGTGTACACTTAAGGCCACATGTGGCCCGTACGCATCGTTGGTGCCACCCACCAAGCACTTCCTGCTGCTTCTGCCTGCCCACCCACCCTCTGCTTTCCCTCACCTGCACACCTTCTGCTTTGCCTGCCTGCCCTCTCAATGCTTTCCCGTGCCACTGCCACTACTGCTGCTTTCCCTCACCAGTATGGTGCTTTCTCCTGCCACTGCTGCTTTTTCCCCTCTCATCCACTTGCTCGATGCTTTCTATTGCTTCCGCCACTGCTTTCCCTCACCAGCTCTATCCTTTCCCCCAGCCATTGCCTCCTCCCATTTGCTTGCCTGTTTGCTCTATGCTTTCGCATAAAGAACCTATGGATTGCTAGTGTAAATTAATTTGACTCATCTGCTGGGCTTATAAATATCCTCCATGAAAAAGAAAGCTTTCTCGGCACCAGATCCTATTTGATCTTGGAAGGAAAGCAGGGTCAGTCCTGGTTAGCAAATACCAGATTCTATAGGCTATATTTCAGAGAATGGAGTTGGCAAAACCACCTATGTATTCCTTGTCTAAGAAAACCCTATGAAATTCATGTGGTCACCATAACACACACATACACATATTGCTCAGGCACTGAAATTTTAGGGGAAGAACATTCAACAATTATGATGTTTCCTTAAAAGAGAACGTCAATTTAAGTATACATTTGCATATTTTATATAGTAGATCTTCCACAAAAGGGTTCTCTTTTAATAGTGATGGTTTTATTGCTCACCATCCTGTTCTGCCTTCCAGTTTACTTGAAGTGAAATTGACCATGGAATACCAATGCTAAGCCAACATTGTTAGTACATAGTTGGCTGTGAAGCCAACATTCAGGCAATGTGATGACATGCTGGAGAAGTCTGCATGTTATTGCAACACTTTTCATTGATCTTCACATTCTGGGATTACTCCCATGCCCTACCGAAATTCAATATTTAGTGGAAGAGTGCTTGTGTTCCACACACACACAGAGATCTTTTTTGTTTTGGGAGAGAACTATTTTCAAATGCCAAGCAAAATGTACAGCTTACTCAAATGTAATACCAGATGTTCTCTGTGACAGGAGTTAGAGACCATTTCTGCTAGGCTCATTACTACTTTGAAGTTGTATGTGTCTGCTGTGAAAGTCAATTGTGCAAATGGTTTACAGCTTATTTGCACATAGGCACATATATCATTTGAGAATTGATATAGCATCCTTACACGTGCGGCAAAGCATCTGCCACACTTGAGGTTCCTGGACCTGGTGCATTTTCTCACCATATTTCAAGACGAGAGCATTGCATTGTAAGACACCGAGGCTAGATACACACTGCAGAATTATAGCAGTTTGACACTAGCCTATGGCCCCATCTACACTGCCGTATAATCCAGTTGTGCACTTAATCTGCATCCTGAAACTGGATTTTATGGCAATGTAGATGGGACCTAAATAGTGCTTCAGTCAAGAATATGTCATTATTGAGATTACTCCAAAGAAATTGGGTACAGATTTGAAGCCTAACTCTACAGTTTGGGATGGCAGCATCATGCCCATACTGTCTTCTCAGACCATGTTCCAGTTTGGTTTAATATCCATTTTAAAGAAGTGTGTCAGCTCTAGAGATCTCAGAAGCATGGTTGCTAATTTGCTGACATTTTCCATTTTATCTTAAAATAAGTTATCTAGCTTCCTTCAAGCAAAACCTCCAGCAAGCAATTCACAAATGTACTTTGAGGTTGGATCTACACTGGCATATAATCCAGTTCCTGAAGCCAGATGATCTGTTTTGATCTGGGTTATATGAGTCTGTGCTGCCGTATAATCCTGTAAAAACAGATAATCTGGATTCAGAAATGGGATTATATGGCAGTGTAGCTGGGCCTGGAAACAGGCTGATTTGCACAGATAGCCAAGTTGTTGCTGTATCCAGAATTTTGCTCAGTGATTGTCCCTATAAATCTCTCAAGCCTTAAAGCACATTGGCATTTTAAGAGCTGGTGGGGGACACATAACAGCTACTATTAGACTTCCACGTCAGTTTTCACATAATAAAATTGTCTTATAAAAACTGGTCATATAGCATAAGATCACACATTTTCATCTTTTGAAAACAATTTGAAAATAAAGTCTCCAGGTTGTTTCCAGGATTCTTGGTTTCTGCCAGGTGGAATCATATGATCACTTCATAGCCTTAAGGCAAAAGTTACCTCATGGTTTCCTTTCCCAGCTCAAAACTGGATGAGTGGTCATCATTTGGCAAATGGTACTAAACTTGCATGGTGCGAAGTTGGCTGCTGGAACAATCCTTTGTTTGTCCAAGCCTGGGTTTATTTTAACTATCCGAAACCCTAGTACCCAGAGGTGTCTTTAAAACAATGAAAACTTTGTTGAGCTCTCTGGTATTTATTTCCAATTAGCAAATGCTAGGGCTGAGCTGATAATGTGTTATGGTTTTGAAAATGTAAACTCTTGTTTAATATAGAAAGATCAGCTTTACAGAAAAATGTTGTTTGCTTTTGACCATGGTCTTCATGTCCTGCAGAATCATCTTGATACTATGGAAGTTGTGAGGCTAAAAATGGACCAAAAGGCCGGGTATACTGTCCTGAAACAAAATATAAATAATGCAGTTTCCTTAATTAAGAATATTTTATGCCACATTTGACCACTGTTTATAGCTGGGCATTGTTTGCCCAGAAACAATGTACAGGTTACCATGAAGTACAATACCATCTACATTGTCCACTGTCACTGGCTCATCTTCTCTTTCCCTTTATTTGAAAAAAAAACAAAACTTGACATCTACATGGAAAGGATGTGTGAGCAATGGCTCTTTTTCTGTGGCTTCATATCACATATGTGGTTGAACTGCAATTGTCATAATTCTTAACCAGCATAGTGGTGTAGGGTGTCCTGAATTGCAGCACAGTAACATCTTGAAGGCCGCAGGTTGCTCACACTTTTATCAGCATTTTTAACTTAAAGAATTTTATGATTTATTAAACTGTAGCTAGAGCAAAATCAAAGGCTAACTTTGAATCACAAAGCATCTCACACATTCTTTATGTTGCAGACTTGCAGTTGCTGTATGTATGAAAGTTTGCTAGATGCTAACGTACTGAAAACATTGAATCAATTAATTAATATTATATACACACGTACATACATATGTATTTCAACAGTAATCCAGTAGAGCTCTATAAATGTTTATCCCTGATTTTATACGAGTGTGGAGAAGAGCAAATCACAGACCACCTATTACAATACAGTCTGAGCCTTGCCACATCCTCAGTGGAGGACCTTCTCACAGCAACATCAAAGGTACTCCAAGTGGCCAACTTCTGGTCAAAGGACATTTAACATAATGCCAAGTTTTTAAACTCTGTTTTTTTTTTTAAAAAAAAAAAAACATTACAACTGTATCCTTGGTTTGCTTCTGATATGATAAATAAAACAATTTTATGAAGCACGTTGAGCTAGAAAATGTATATGTTCAACTCTGCAATAGAGACTATCCTAGAATGATGATTTTGCTGTGTTGCTGAAATACTAAGAGATAAAGAAAGAGTTTTCCCAGGGGCCACTTCCAAAAGAAGTTAGGTCAGTCTGTTGATGTTCCATTAGAAGGCAAAAATCTGTTTATTCAGAGTGGCCTTTGCCATCCAGGTTGAGTTATAGCTGAAGGGGACTTTCCAATATGAATTGTAGTTAATTTAATTTTATTAGCTGCCTTGAGGGCCCTTTTTCCAGAAATGTTAAGAATAAATGATAAATGAGTAATAAGATATAATGAACCCTTCCTTTAATTAGGATGTCCGTGTCTCAGTGGTGGTAGCCCTATATACCACAAGGGTACCTGATCCCATCATATCTCATTTAATACTTGGGTGGGAGACAACAAAGAATACCAGGTACTATAGAGCATATTTCAGAGGAAGGCAATGGGAAAATACTTCTGATTATTCCTTGCCTATTAAAATCATTGGGTTGCCATGAGTCAACAGTTGACTTGAAGGCACACAAATACAGCTCAGTGGTGGTGGTCTAAGTACCCTATTCATCAAGTCTGGTATTATTTCCCTGATGCTGCAGACTTATGCAGCTTTCCCCTTAATGGCTTCTCCAGAGTCATGTTGCATGCCTTCAGATATGATTTCCTTATTATTAATTCTGTGCAATTTAAGTTTGCCCAGAAACAATGTACAGGTTACCACTAAGTAAGTGCAATACTATCAAATATATCAGGTTTTGCCAAACTAAAATATGCTTTGAGCCACGCAGAGGCTTTGAGTTTCTTTTTGAAATGAGTTATATAGTGAAATATCATGAGGATATTTTTGGTATGATTCGGTCCACATTCCCTGTATAGAGCCCCCCCCCCCCCCCCATACATCTGTTTTTGTTTTGACATAGTTCAATTGACTTGGTTTTGCTTCCATGCTATTGTTTGATTCACTGCTCATTCTTTTCCAGATTCTAGATCAAACAACAAAACCAGAGATATTTTAGTGCACCCAACATTCAGAAATTACAGCCACCAGATCTTTCTGTGGTGGGGTATCTCACTCTGCTTAATAGTAAAATCAACTCAGGCCCCTTCTACACAACTGTATAACATCCACATTGAACTACATTATATGGCAGTATGGACTCAAATAATCCAGCTCAAAGCAGATATTGTGGATTATCTGCTTTGATATTCTGAGTTATATAGCTGTGTGGAAGGGCCCTCAGTGATTAAGATTTGTTGTGCTCTTAAAGCTGTCAGATTTTTGGTGGCACCATTCCATTTCTAGCTGCGAAGTGGCTGACTGAGAAATGAGCAGTTTTTACACTGGGTATTTTTCATCCTAAAATGAGTGTGGATTTTTATTTTTGGAGGTGGGGGATGGGAATGGATTGATTTTCCTTAATACAAATATGCTGATGCCTTTCTAAATGATTTTTCCAACAGATGGGTCAGAGAGTTTTTGAATGAAGAAAACAAAGGCCTAGATGTTTTGGTGGATTATTTATCATTTGCACAGTATGCAGTCACGTAAGTAAAATATGGGATGGGGGTAGCTTGCAGTAAGTGGATGAAGCATTAAAATAGGTTGGCACTGGGAAGATGTAAAACAACATATAGTGTGGTCATTTGCAATTTTGTTTTCAGAAAGCTGCCGCCTGAAATGTCATATTTTATGTCATATATGTTGCACTCCTTATATCATTATAAATGTAAGGCAATAAGGCCTAAATACCCTAAAGCAACAGATCCTGTCTGATCTTGAAAGTCAAGCATGGTCCATTCTGGTTAGTTTTATTTATTTATTTATTTATTTATTTACCGTATTTCTGCCCCGTTCCTTCCCAACCCCTGAAGGGGGACTCAGGACAGCTTACATTTGGCAGCAGTTCAATGCTACTACATATAACGAAGCAATATAATAAAAATAACATTCATTATAAGCAATAAAACAATAAAAACACAGTATTAACAGCTATATCATCACTCCAGTCGAATTCCATATCCAAAGTGCTATTTATGCCTGCTGTCTAAAAGCCTGGTCCCATAACCACGACTTCAATTTCTTGCGAAAAGACAGGAGGGATGAAGCCGATCTTACCTCTGTGGGAAGTGATTTCCATAGGTGGGAGGCCACAGCCAAGAAGGCCCTGTCTCTCGTCCCCGCCAGCAGCATTTACGACGCTGGCGGGAGCGAGAGCAGGGCCTCCCCGGATGATCTTAAACTGCGAGGCGGGATGTAGGACTTGAATGTGAGACTGCCAAGAAATCCCAGCTGCTGTAGGTTGTCAAAATCACATCTTGAGAATTCCTTGTCTAAAAAAAATCCTGTGATATCCATGGAGATATTATAGATTGACAAGCAACTTGAAGGATACATTCACACACACACACACACACACACACACACGAGATGTGACAGTTTTGGAAATATAGGATGTTGTTCACTGTCACAAGGTCCATGCTTTCCACACTCAGATCAGATAGTCCATATCTTTGAATTGCACACTAATTATCAATAGAGACATTCTGAAGCATCAGGAAAAGCATCAGGAAAATCTAGATGGTCTGCTCTGAACTGGATTATATAGCAGTGTAGACTCTTCTAATCCAGTTCAAAGTAGATAATCTAGATCCAGAAACTGTATTATATGACAGTGTAGATGCCGCCAGAGATTCTTTCAGCTGTGGGGAGGGGTTGAACTTTGGGACATCAGTGTACAAAACATGTGCTCTGCTGTGGATGGCTCTGCTATCCAATGCAAGTGTTTTCCTTCGTTCAGCTTGAGGAAAGCAAGATCATACATTTGCTGTAGCACAGCCCAGATGACACTGTGGGTGAAACTATGATGTTCTTCTTTAAATAGTACAGCAGAAGTAGAGCAAGCAGAAGCTTGTCTTGGTCAAACTTCTCCTTTCCTTTTCTCTGTCCTTGATACTTGATTAAGTCCAAGCAGTTTCGACAGGATACAGGATAATAGTAGCAGAAGTGTGATTGCTATCTGGGGAAGTATCTAGACAGAACTTCAGAACAGAGAGGTCATTGGTCTGGAATAACTTTAGTGCCCTGTTTCTGTTCACTGTCTTTGAGAAACCTCTTCTCTTCAGCCACAGATCCTCTGATGGATCTTGACTGACGGAGACAAAGGAACTTGTGCTTTATTTGTGGTTCTTGTGGATTAAGACCATGGCTTTTAAGATAGATGGAAGTACAGTTTTATGTTTGACTTTGAATATGAACAAGAGTGTTTTTCTTGTTTGTTTAGAAAAGAATATATTTGCTTTAGCTCAGGATGGCATGTTTTTAAATATAACTTCTGTAGGAAAAATGCGGCAGGAAAGTGTGCTTCCTTTAAAGAGTTCACATCTCCAAATGAACTCCATTTTCAATGATACTTCCCATTTACATTTCCCTAACATGGGACACTGAAGAATTAATTTGAAAATAATGCAAGGCAGAAAGAGGTAGCTCTCTTTTCAAAGAATGCTACCATTGGACAAAAGGAAGAATTGCCAAAACAAAGCAAGATTTGCAGTGATCGCAGTTGCGTAAGAGAAGATTGGGAATTTGCTTTTGACTATTCTTATCAGGGTGAATATTTATTTATTTATTTTTATTTACCCCTTTTAAATCCCACCCTTCTCAACCCCGAAGGGGATTCAGGACGGCCTTACAAAGGCAACAATCCAATGCCATATATTAATACATCAGTAAATAAACAAAAACGTTAAAACCAAACTCATTAAAAACATAGCATTAAAACATGAATTAAAATCACATGATCCAAATCTTATTCCAGGGCTAGTCTAGGTCGTCATTGTGTTAATTTGTAGTCTCATATTGCACTATTCCTGTTACTGGCTGAAAGCTTGATCCTAGATCCATGATTTCAGTTTTTTCCTGAAGGTCAGGATGGATGGGGCGGATCTAATTTCACTGGGGAGCGAGTTCCACAAACGAGAGGCCACCACTGAGAAGGCCCCGTCACTCGTCCCTACCAGTTGCGCTTCCAAGGGGGTGGGTGGGACCAAGAACATATTAACAACTGAAGCTTAATTAGAACCAAGTTTTGGAAAACTTAGGTTTTTTTATTACAACTGTTATAATCTATCATTCTTGGTTCAAGGGTTCTAGTAGCTATAGTCTAAAAAAAGTAACTTACTAATTTATTAAAAGAAAATAGAGCAATCTACTTTAGCACTCAAAAACTGAGTGATCTATTTTAGGTCTAGAAAGTTGTCCTTCAACATTTTACGCAGTACTGAAGTTTGGAAAAATATAAGATTATAAGATATTTCCTTGGTTTGTCTTTTTCTGTTTCTCAAGATCCAAATGTAATGTGAAATGTATGTTAAACCAGCAATTTTTCAGCTCAAGGGAAAACATCTTATGGTGTCCTCTGTCGCTTTATCATTGACAATAATCTATTGGGACACAGTAAATCTGCAGATGTTCTGCATCAGGGGGCAAAATGCTCTTCATATTTCTATTCCTTTCTTTCTTTCTCTCCCCCCCCCCCCCCCAAACCTGCATTGCAATCTCAGGGGAACCAGTGTGGTATAGTGGTTTGAGTATTGGATTAGGCCACTAGGAGATCAGTGAATGAATTCCATCATAGCCATGGAAACCCAGTGGCCGACCTGGGGCAAGTCATAGTCCCCCAGCATCAGAGGAAGGCAATTGCAAATCCTATATGAACAAATCTTTTAGAGAAAACCCTGTGATAGGTTGAAGACACAACAAATGGCCTGGAGGTACAACTACATCAGAATTGAAATATCTACTTCTTCCCTTTTCAGCTTTGACTTTGAAAGCTTGGAAAACAACATGGAAAACTCAATGGACAAATCTAAACCTTGGAGCCGTTCCATAGAAGATCTTCATCGAGGAAGTAATTTGTCCTCTCCTGTTGGCAGTAGCATTTCCCGCTCTAGCAGGCATTCTACACTGAGGTAAGGAAGTAAAAGGACTGGGATGGAGAGGAGTGACCTCACAAGGGAGGTTTGTCTTAAGTTTTGCCAAAATGTTTTAAAACAAAATACCATTATGGCAGCACTTAGCAAAAACACAGCAATTTCCAATTTCATTACATTCTTTGTTCTCGGCCTGTTTGTATTTATCTTGCAATAAGATGAGTACATTATGTATGTGTGTGTAATATTCTTACTTTGCAGCTGCTTGTTTGCTAATAATGCACATGTCCCTGGCAGTGCCCTTCTTTTTGTTTATATTACAACACTGCAAATCAATGAGGTCTTGCCACACACAATTGTTTCTTAGTTACATTGCTGAAGCCCTGAATGCTTTAAAATGTTCTTAGCTTAAGGTAAAAGTTTTCCCCCGACATTAAGTCCAGTCATGTCTGACTCTGGGGGTTGCTTCTCATCTCCATTTCTAAGCCAAAGAGCCAGCGTTGTCCATAGACATCTCCAAGGTCATGTGGCCGGCAGGACTGCATGGAGCACTGTTACCTTCCCACCGGAGCAGTACCTATTGATCTAATACACACTTTTTGAACTGCTAGGTTGGCAGAAGCTGGGCCTGACAGCAGAAGCTCACACCTCTCCCCGGATTGAAATCTGCAATCTTTTGGTCAACAAGTTTAGCAACTTAGCGGTTTAACCCACTGCGCCACCGGAGGCTCCAAAAAGTTCTTACAATCTCATAAAGGAAATAAATACATAAACATTACAGTACACAGTTAATTTTAACTTGGCTTGCAAGATCTTCCAGTGTTATAATATACATGTATTGCATATATTAGACCTTTTAATATATAATATTATATACCTATTTACTTGAATGTAATGATCTCACCAGAATTAGGGTGCACATTAGATTCATATAATATGTTTATCCTCATGCTTAGCCAAAGCAAAAGGGGGAAGCTGCTTCAGGAGTTCCTATTTCAGTGACGTCAGCTCTCATTTAATTGTCATAATTAAATGTTATGCAATCCTGGGATTTGTGATATCAGCATTTTCTGTCAGAGAAGGCCCAGGACCCCATAGCATTGAACCAAAGCAGTTAAAGTGGATTCGTTCTACAGATGCACCCAAGGTTTTCTTTTCCATTGCTTGAAGCTTTGATGTTCTAACACTTCTGTTTTTAAAGAAGTAATTCTAAGCAGCCAGCAGTTGTAATGCATACCTTTTATTGGTCCAATTACAAGGAGAACACTTTTGCCATTGTACATTACTTTTGGCAGAAATCCTTTTTTGTGTTTCAGGGTTCTGAAAATTTAGGTGCGCATAAGATTCAATGGCATTTTAGACTCAAGTAAATATGGTATTAGACCTGTTGCATATTGCCCTCTTTGAGTGTTATAGGTCGAACTCAGACATCATATTTATGAGTAACAGCAGCACAGAACTTCATAGTCAGGTCTGTCCCAGACTGTCTCCTGAAATAGCATCCATCTATCCATTCAGTGTGAATGTTTATGAGGATAACTCTTCATTCCTAAAGCTTTTTATGTGTGAGGATTCTCCCATGGCAGACATTTATGCTGTATACGTGAATCCTATTCATAGGAATTCGTCAGCCCTACCCCTGATGTTGGCCATGCTTTTCAGTGTGGACACACTCATGACTTGCATAACTGTAGCTCTGGCCTCTCCTTTCTGCATTTTTAAACTCATGTGGGCAGATAGTAGAACATGCCCTGTTCCTGCCATTGCATCTCCTCATCTCACCCCCACCCCCCGTGACACATGCTGCCCACACATGAGATTCTTGGCTATAAAGGGAAAGGCTACTGACCTATGCTACTTCCCCATAAGTTCTCTGCAGTCAGAACAGAACTTTGCCACATTGAGCAAGCTTCCTCTCTGAACGTGAATCCAAAACATGGGCAGAATTCTGAAAACATATTTTTCCTAGATTATAATTCTCACAATCCTCCAGCATGCATGTGGGGCGGTTAAAATGACTGGGGGGTTCTGAAAGTTGTAGTCCTCAGCTCAATTGTTAGGCCTATTTCATTAGAATAATTTATTATGTTCCCATTGATTCAATGGATGTACTCTGGATGGAGCTAGCAGCTGGATGTTAACCACAAAATTAACCTTTCCAAGATCTGAATGTAGTGAGAAGATCACTAGTTTATATGGTGAAAGGTCTGGGATCACTACTCTTTCCTGCCTAATCAAATGTTCTTAGTTTCATAATTTTAAATTGTGTAGTAGATCTAACTTCCTGCAAGAAATATTAGCTGCACCTGTCAAGGTGAAGTGTTAGTTTGAAAATCAAAAATAATTAATTTGGCATTTTGATCAAACTCTAACTTGGCTACTTCTTTCATTTTACTAGCTATTGAGTATCTATAGTCACCTATATGTGAATCTGCATTTAGGATATATTAATAGTAGAAGCACTGCCTTACGTATGCTTAGTAAGTCACACTAAGTTCAGCAGACTTTTATCCATAAAGTGGGTTTAAAGTCTGCTGCAGAATCCTCTTCATGCTTTTAATTCAAATTCAGTATGAATTCCTCCAATACTATAATTTAAAAGATTGTAAGATTAGAGTAGGAAATGTGGTTATGCCAAAGGATCTGTCACTATTTAGGGTTCTGTGGCTATCACATAGTTGATGTTGTGAGCTGTCATTTCTGATTTTTGACAACCATAAAGAGAACCCATTATGGAGGTTTCTTGGCAAAATTTGCCCATAAAGGGTTTTGCCTGAGAGAGCGTAACTTACCCAAGGTCACCCAGTGAGTTTCCATAGCCAAGCGGGCACTTGAACCCTGGTCTCCAGAGTCTTCGTTTTATGCAATGAATCAGACTTACTGTGGTTCCAGGTTGGGCTCAGGCAAGAAAGAGTTTGTATTGAAATACGACCAATGTATTATTTATTATTTGGGGGGTGGCCGTATCAGGAGCGACTTGAGCAACTGCAGACATTGGGTAGTAGCACTCTTTGAATCTACTGCCCTCCTCCCAAAAGTGGAGCATCTACATATATTAAGTATCAAGTAATGTGTGTCCAAAAACAGCTGCTTCACATGAATTGCACTGTGAATATATCGCAGTATGCATTGCCAAGTTCCAAAGAAACCCAGCAGAGAGTAGACATATGGATGAATTGCAACAACATGTCTGTAAAGGATTGTTAATACTTAATATCACATTTGTTTTTAAAAGTGCTTTTTGTATATTGCTTACTGATGATAAAAGTAAACAGATTTTAAAATAATGGATGATTTAGAATGTAGAAGCATAGTATCTTCAGGGAACTCCCCCGTTAGACTATCAGTCTACATTGGTTGATTTACAACATTTTTATCAAATGACAGTGGTTGGTGCCTCATAAGATTCGTAGGCATCATTTTGTTGGTAATTTGCAATAAGGCCTGTATACATCTTGAATGAAGGGTTCAGAGCAATATGATCAAATTTGAATGGACAAGTTTTGCTCTGAAGGAGTAGAAAATAAGATATTATGTTAAAGGGTAGCCTGAAATCTCTTGTGGGCTCAACAATTTGGATGTTTTTTTTACAAGTTAACTGCAATAGGATTTTATATAATCTGCACATCCTCCAATATAGCATTTTCATGAACTCTGATCTGTTTTGGGAACAGTAGATAAAACGGTTCTGTTTACGAGTTTTAACATTCTTTGTACATGGGCTCCTGTAGAGTTATTTCTATGTTTTCCCTTAGAAAGAAGAAATTTGTAGAAGAGTGCAAAAATCAGTGTACATTACACATTGCTTACATTTTTTTCTTCCCTTCCTCTCTGTCTCTTTTCTATGTAATTTTTTTCTGTAGACCATTCTTTCCCGCCATATCAACTCCTCTAGTGCCTTTCTTTTCTTTCTCTGCTTTGCCATTTCTTCTTTTCCTCACTGCTTCCTTCTCTTTTTCTCCTCCATGCTCATCCATCTCTCAAAATGCCATCAGAATGGTTTGTCTGCCTGAAAAACTTCAGTTCAAACGCCGCCAGAGCTGCTTTTCACCCAACTGCCTCTGGAGCGGCTTCAGTTTACCCTCTGCCGAGGAGGCTTCAAGCCGGAAAAACTCGTAAGTCATGGGTGTATAGCTACACCCAGAAGAGCCAATAGTACATGGTAGCAGATCCCTTTGCACTGCTCTCCATGTATTATAATGAAGGTGACGGCATATCATACATGAAGGGTTCCAGCCACAAGACCTTTCAGTGTCTGATATGTAGGCTACCTCATTATACATAGTTCTGTTTCACGTGGTGAGACGTACTTACTTTGCTGGGTTATGGGATCCAAGGAAACATCAAAACAGGATTTATTTCTTTTATTTTGGTTTTGATGTCTAAGTGAAAATAGCATCTCATGTGCTATTTAAATTAATCAAGAGAATACATTGTTGACTCGTTGCTGCATATAGTTTTGTTTCATAAAAAATAGCCTTTTTTAAAAAAAAAATCTGGTTTTGTTTCTCATTGTGGGGGATATTGCTTTATTATTTGTTTCATATGTAGCACATCTGATTTTCCATTTCCCCCAGCAGTTCTGTCTCATCTCTATTTGTACTTATGCACATATGAAAAACAGTGAATCAAATATGCCAGGAGCTGCTTCTGTAGAATCTCAAATTATTTCTGTGTTTAAGTTACAATGATCTTCAAATATTCATAACAACTACTATTATCTTTATGATTCTGTATTGTTTGAAAGCCTTTCATCTTGTTTTGTTACTTAAAGAGCAAATATATTTAATGGCATGTCTGTTAGGGAAAAAGAACAAGAATATGGATTTATATGTGCTGATACTGACTGGGATTTTTTTTCTGTTGGGGTCATAGTAGTTTTTGTGGTGTGCTAACAAGGGTTGATTGGAGTTGCAGTCCACTTACCCCTGTAGTGATAGGATTTTCAGATCTCAGGGTCTGTCCTCTTGTTCTCTGGGCCTCAAAAAAGGAAGAGCACTAAAAACATGTGTGGATGACTCCTGTTGTTGCAAAGAGTTATGGAATGGCTACTGTAGACAGCTAGAGTAGGCATGGGCAAACTTCGGCTCTCCAAGTGTTTTGGACTCAACTCCCTGAAATCCCAGCCAACATACCAGCTGTTAAGAATTGTGGGAGCTGAAGTCCATGCCTGGTCTAGAGACTCCAGAGCAGGGCTCCTCAAACTCAGGCCCAAGGGCCAGATACGGCCCTCCAAGGTCATTTAATCGGCCCTCACTCAGGGTCAACCTAAGTCTGAAACAACTTGAAAGCACACCACAACAACAACAACCCTATCTTATCAGCCAAAAGCAGATCCACACTTCCCATTGAAATACTAATAAGCTTATATTTGTTAAAATTGTTCTTCATTTTAATTATTGTATTGTTTTTAAGTGTTTTCTGCATTACAAATAAGATGTGCAGTGTGCATAGGAATTCATTCATGGTTTTTTTTCAAATTATAATTGCGCCCTCCAACAGTTTGAGGGACTGTGACCTGCCGCTCTCTTGAAAAAGTTTGAGGATCTCTGCTCTAGAGAATTCACCCTCTTCTTTCTCTACTTTGCCTAATTTTTGGGCTTGTGTTTTTTGTTTGAATTATATGCCCAGAACATTTGGGGTTGATGCTTACTGTATCATGCTTAATGACATCATAAGGTAGTTTCCCATGTGACACCACCAGGTCCCTAAATATCACCTCTGAGTATTCATTGCCGTAAAAATACCTATGAAGTCAACAGGCAAATTGAAGGGTCATTTACAAATATATGGTGGGGAACGTCTCTAGTACTTTCTAGGCTAATCCATGACTACTGTTTCATCCATATGGAGCAGGTGTTGAAAAAAGGTGGATCTATCTCTTCTTATAGATAACTATTAATTTGCAGTAGATTGTCACAGATTCCTGTTTCCATATAGTAATGAACTATTTCCACCTGTTAGGCTGCTGAAATAAATAAAAAAAAACCAGAGTAATCTTGACAGAGTAATCTTTAGCTGAAAATAAGCTGAGTTCAGTTTTGGTTTTTGGGTTCAACAACAACAAAAAGCCAGATCCATACTCTAACTAAGTCTAATCCTGGGCCCTACCCATATATTTTATTTCACATAAAAAGAGAGAAAGGTGTGTTTTGTGTTTCATTGGCTGTAATGAAAGAGGAGTGCTCTCCCTTTAAAATCTCTATTGTCAAGGATTGCTGTGAAATCATGACAACACATACAAATGTACAGTGAAGGCTGTATATTGATCCTGTTTGAATAGATGGGAGGCACATACCTGACACCAAAATCGTAGAAAATCTATCTAAGGGTCCTTCCACACAGCCCTTATAACCCAGAATATCAAAGCAGAAAATCCAACAAAATCTGCCTTTAACTGAGTTATCTGAGTCCACACTGCCATATATCCCAGTTCAAAGCAGAAAATGTGGGGTTTTATTCAGCTATGTGGAAGGGGCCTGAGAGGGCCAGTGGTCTGAGTGTTAGATTGTAGTGGTCTAAATGTTGAACTGCAATCTCTGAAGACCAGGGTTCAAATCACTGCTCAGTCATTAAACATTGGATCCCATAAGATGGGCAGAGGGAAAGCAGAGGGAACCATCCTCCTTTGTTCCCTACCGTTTTCCCCCAACTTCTGGAACGGCCTCTTATTCCACAGCTCTTCCCATTGTTTCCCCATTTCCTCCCTGTGTTCTCCAAGTCTTCTATCCATTTTCAGGCACTGGCAAAACGGATTCACACAGGCAGCTACCGGAAGTGGCTGTGCATTGCGGGATGGTCTCCATGGGACTCCATTTTGCCTGCACCTGAAAATAGAGAGAAGACGCAGGTTGTTATTGAATAATTTTGGGCACTTCACAATCTTTCAGCCTCAGAGGAAGACACTGGCAAACCCTCTGCAAACAAATCTTTCCAAGATAAACCCAGGATAAATTTACTACAAGTTAGAAACAAAAAAAAAGTTTTTAAAAAAAAACAATTTTATTGTAAGTATTTTTATTATCTATGTGAGGAGACATTTAATAAAACAAACAAGCAGTGGTTTATGGCTATGGTAAGATATGAACTGGGCACTCTTCAGCTCATATTCAGTAGGTAAAAAGATTTTCAAAGCCATAGGAATATACACATGGTCTTTTTCAACAAAGCTTTTTATAGCTGAAAGCAGCTATCGGCTTTTTTATTGCTTGCCTTTGAAGGAGAGGAAGAAAAGGGAATTGGATGGGGCCGAAAAGAAAACATGTGATATTAATTATTAGAATAAACATGCTATCAGAGATGTCATCTTTGACCTCTAGCAAGAACAAAATGAAAACCAGTAACACATTTAAGAGCTTTCTTTGTCCTAACAAACGTTTGGTAGCAAGAAGTAGAAAGAAAACAGTTTAAAGGATTTCACTTTCTTTTTATTTGACTGTGGACCATCCCAAGAGCTCCTTTAAGCAAATGTTCTTGGCTGATCCTGAAATGCCACTTAGAAGATAAAAAGGAGAAAGAGCATGTGTGTTTCAACTCTTATTTCTTATAGACCTTAAACAAATAGGTATATAAATAACTACATGAGGAGGCCGTCAGTAGTCCTTGACATTGGAACTCAACCAGTTTGGCACAAGAAAGAAGAATTTATTTAATTAAGAGAAAAATTTCATTTTCTACTCCTTTTAAAATCTTTCTTTGCATTGTGGATTTTACCCACAATCTGGAGGAAACAGCATACACTTGTTTCTCAGATAGATAGCCATTGACATTCAAGGAATTTTACTTGATGTAAAGATGTTGTTTTTTTTTTGGATGCATTAACTTAAAAGAAGTTTATAGAAGGTTTCCTGTTTCCTTCTTTCACTGATGACATCTGTCTCTCCAAAGCTGGACAGTGTGAGAGGGGAAGGAGGTTCCTACAAAGCGGAGTTCTCTGAAGTTGGATGTAGAATTATTTAATTCTGGGCACTGTCCTGTAATTTTGGGCTCCTCTGTCCCCGAGATGGATGCATTAAGAGGGTGGAAGCCACTCCTACCCAGTCAAAACTGAAAATAGATGTCTAGTCTCTTCCTGTTTTATTTTGCTGGCATCATTTTAAAGCATTTCTGGGCATTGTTTGGTCCCTGGTAGGTGCTCTGAATAATAATTTGGCCCTGCAATTCATAATAAAAACATAATAATAATACTATATTTGTATTCCGCCCTATGTCCCCAAGGGGACTCATAGTGGATTCTAGCATGTATACAGACATGGGCAAACACTCAGTGCCTTTGAAACACACAATGAAGCAAAGGCAAAGGCTTCCCCTTTCATCTCCGGCTCTGGAGATGGTGCTCATATCTTGCTCTGGGGGAGGTACCCATCTCCATTTCCAAGGTGAGGAGCCTGCATTCTCTGTAGACACCTCTTGATCACGTAGCTGGCATTACTTTTACTTTCCCGCCAAGTTGGTACCTATCGATCTACTCACATTTGCATGTTTTCAAACTGCAAGGTTGACAGGAGCTGTCTCACAGATTCAAACTGCAAACCTTCAGGTTAGCAAGTTCAGCAGCTCAATGATTTAACCCGTTGCACCTCCATGGCCCAAAGTAACCTTTTCTTGAATGCATATTACCATTTTGCATAGTACTCTTGTATGCCAGATAATGCACTTTGCTGTGCATTGCAATTTTGACAGACAATACCATTATGTTTGGTCCCGAAACAGGATATTACCAGTCTTTAGATTTTTGAGGCTCAGTTTTACAAATTTGTCAAGTAGTAAGTGCATCGTATGGGACATCTGGAAAGACAGTTGGAACAAATTTAAGAAAGGACTTCTTGGGCTCCTCTGTAATTTAATGAAGATGGACTTCCAGCAAGTGATGGTTTGCTCCACACAGCAGTTGGTAGAAGCATTTTTTTTCTAAGAGACTCATAAACCTGTTCAGGAAGGTTTAAACTGGGTTATATAGGAAGCAGTTGACTGATGTTTTCTGGTGACATGGGGACCTTTGGCATATATCCTTCTTCTGATTTGCTTGTTGGGAGGTGGTGGTAATGGCAGTTAGCTGATGTCCAATCAACAGGAGAGTGGGCTCCCTGTTGCCTGCAGCAGCTGCCAGTCCAAAAGTAGATATGGGAAAAGGGCACTCTGGCTGGAAGATGCTTCATAGCTAATAGTTGATGTAAAATCACAGCTGAAGTTCCTCAGAAAAGCTTGAGGATGTGTATCCCAATGTATGTAAACCCCAACATGCAGCGGTTATGGTGTGTCTTAGAGCTGTTCTGAGACTATTGTTTCCCACTTTTTATGTTCTTTTACAACATTGTAGGGGAGAGATCACTATTCCTGGTTCCATTTAAAGCAGTATGTAGAAGAATAGGTCAGTTAATCAAAATCGATAGCTACGTCAATATTTGGTTTTCAATATATCAGGTTTTTAAAAAGCTTTCCCACACTGCTATATAAAGTAACGCACATGGTTAACATTAGATCTGAAATAGTGTGTTTATTTTAATACTATAAGTGTTGTGGCATGTGTGAGTAGTAAGGAACTAATCTCTGCAAGGCCTTGTTATATAGCATAAGATGGTATATCAGCTTTCAGTGTGTCTCAGGTATGTGTTCTCATGAATGTACACAGAGGTCTCCTACTTCACAGTGTTTGTGCAATAGAAATAATTTGGTCATGGTGATTTATTCTGTGCCATAGGGAGAGATCAGTTGCTTGCAATTTCTATTTATCATACATTTAAGTCAAACAGTGCCTTGATTTAGTGATTCCCATTAGAAACTGAGACCAAGGTTGGATGAAAATGCCAAATCCCTTGCTGGGAAAGTGTCAGTGTTCCATTTCAGCTATGGTCAATGAACAGTGATGCAGGTGTGTTCCCAAATGTGGGGGGCTTCCCCCAGAGTTTTAGATTCAGTGCTAAACAAAGGGCATGCATTTTTTCCATAACATGCTGGTTTGTTCCAGCAGCTGCCTTTGGTGGATTTGAACACATACTTAATCCAGACGGTGCAATGATGCTGTCATATTGACTTCAGAAACACATGAGAGTACCTGCCCAAAAGAGTAGGCAGGGCTCTTCGTTTAAAGCAAATGAGTAATACTGAAATTTGGATTCTTTTATGCATTAAAAGTAATAGGTGTCCCCATTTATACTTACTTTTGTTGGTAAGTAAAGGGTTCATTTTAAATGTAGACATAATGATGTTTGTAGTCAGGCCACTATATTTTGCCCTCTTATACTTCAATAAGACTTATTTCCTGCTTGGTTAAGTTACACTAGATGATTTTGTAAAGTGGTCATTAAAAATAACAGCTAAAACAATTTTCGAATAATTTGATTTTATTTGGCTAGGTTTAAAGTGCTTAGATGTTTTCTTTGGCAATAAGAAGGACCAGACTATTAAAAAAACGCTTAATCTAGGAGCATTAATATCCACATATTAAAATGATATTGAAGATAAAGCATGCCAATAAAGTATATTTCCCTAATATATGTGGAATAATGAGCTATGCTGCCTTGGTTTTTGTCTGACATCTTTTTAAAGTACAGTGTTGTCATAACGTGCCTAGTAAAACCGGTTTTCTGTGGTTATTATATAACTAAGAAAGTGGAAGACCTTGGAAAAAGTTGGACCGGATCCATACGGTTGTAGGGCAGCTGGCGGTGGCGGCTGGGAATTTATGCTATGTATTATCTCAGAGAAGTTATTAATTCAAGAGGATCGTTGGAAGGAGTTTCTAATTCTCTACCAACACTGGGGGGTGGGGGTGGGGGTGGGGTGGGGTAGAAATGAGTATCATATATTGAGTGAAAAGAAATACAAGAGAATAAGCAGGAGATAATATATAATAGTCTAATCCTGTGACATGTAGCTGCCTTATGAAGTGATGGTGTATTCTTTCTGTGTACAGAAAAGTCAGTGGCTCTATTGACAGGCACAGAATTTAAAGAGAACATTCTCTTTTTAAAAACTTCGCTTTGTGACTTTTAAACATCATGTTTGTAGTTTTATGGCTTCAAAGATAAGTGTTTCATTATGTATGAGGGAATTAAAAAACAGAAACTCAAAGGGGTCTCATGAACAAGAGGCCAAGTGGATGCAGGTGAACTTACATTGCATGAAGAAAATAAAAATATGTTGTGCAAAATACATGATAAAATTGCTCAAAACGAGAGCATTCCTGTTCAATTTTTTCATATCACCAAATTTATATTTTCTTGATGAAGGAATTAATTTGCACTAATGCAAGATTTTTTTTGGGGGGGGGGGGATCTTTTCATGATGTACGAGGGTTATCCGAAATGTAAGGTTACAAGGCACGTCGCTCTCATGGAGAATTTTCTCAGGGGAAGTTGGTATCACTGCTGTGTAGCATGAAGCCAGCAGAAGCGATCAAGCAGTGCCAGTCATCAGTAGCTCATCGACTGGCGTTGTGGTGAAGGTTAGAGATGAGCGTCCTCATCCCATTTCCCTCCAAGTGCGAAGTTCGTGCTGTAATATGCTACCTAAATGCAAAGGGCATAAGCGCCACTTCAATTCAGCACGAAATCATTTCAGTTTATAGAGAGGATGTAATGTCACGACAGCATGTGACAAAATGGGTACGGAATATATTGTAAGACTATGAAGAAACTTTGCAGAACCATCCAAAACAAACATCATGGGATGCTTTTTTGACGAAGAGGAGGTGAAAATCGAAGTGATGAACTGACTGAAAAATGAAATGAAAAAGGTGGAGGGAAACTTCTATGACACAGGCATCCTAAACTCATCCCACGGATAACAAAATGTATTGAACTGAATGGTGATTATGTGGAAAAATAATGTAATACCTATGTTCCAAACCATGTAAGTTTTATGTAAATAATATTCATTCTTTGTATTAAAAAAATCTTGTAACCTTATTTTCCGGATAACCCTCATAGTTCATGAAGAAAGGGTCAATAAATTTTCTTTCTGCTACTCATAGAGGAGAATTTCAGTACAAGATCCCAAAGCTGCACTTCGAAATTCTGCACTGCAAAGAAGATTTCACTATGGGATTTCACTGTGAGCATAAATTTGATCTCAAAGAAATTACTATTGAGAAGTTGAAAATACTTATAATGAAATCAGTATTGTACTGATGCACAGCAGTTATATGGTGGAAGATACAAAATACTATACATCAGAGAATAGGGACATATGTTCTTTGATTTTCTCACTGTATGTAGTCTTCAGATTAATTACTCTTGGGAAAAGAAAGATAGAGAACTTATTCCAGAGGAATGTGTGGATTTGCTAGGGTGTAAGTAGCACAGCTGTGCTTGACTGATTTCTTTGGACATTGATGGAATGCCAAGACCTGACAGGCACATGTTATAAGTACTGTGTAAACAGCTGTTAAGCTCACATCTCTCCATCTTCACTTGCTCCTGCAGAGAAAGCTGTTTTCATAATGTTATCTGTCACATTACACCTTCAAAAAGGCAGCAGAGTCGATACTTAGCGGATACGAAAACACTGGGAATTCTTAACTGATTCACAAAGTAATGCCTTAAGAATTTCTCATATGGTTCTCTGGTGCTATTCTGTGGTATGATTCCAGCCCAAACATAAGCAAAATATACAGTTTTCGGTGCGGTTTCAGGTATCCACAGGAGATCTTGGAATGTATCACTCACAGATATGGGGGTCATACTGTAACATATTACCCACTCCACAGAGTTGCCATCTCACAGGACGTTTACTTTGTTAATATGTTTGAGATAACATGAAACTAAGCATTTTAAAGCAACTATTATGTGTGGTTATTGTTACCTGGAATCAATAATAAAGCTACTTGCATATCTTTACAGGTGATTGCAGAAGAGAGAAATATCAGGTCTATTCGGTTTTTACAAATATCCAAGAACTCATGGGATTCTCCTTTCCATTTCAGGTACAACACTTTACCAAGCAGAAGAACACTTAAAAATTCAAGATTAGTGAGTAAAAAGGATGACGTTCATGTCTGCATTATGTGTTTGCGTGCCATCATGAATTACCAGGTATCTAACTTCAGTTATTTGATCTGATGCATATTTCTATTGAGAGGGAATGTGCTGCTTGCCATAATGATCTTCCTTGCTTCATTAAAGCGAAAACTATCCAAGGATTGTCAAATAAAATTGGAGATGGCTCAATCATCTAGATTAATATTTATCATCATATTTGATCATAATATTCAATGCACCAGAACAAAACTATTTGGGTCACACAGTAGTGATTATACAGATTGTATTTGAAACTGGATATAATGAAATTAGATAAACCCAATCAATCAGGAAGCAGTCTTGATGGTATAGAGGAGTTTAAGATGTCCACAACAATTCCCTGGGCTTATTATAGTCTCACTATTTGATGTTATGGAGGAAGGATGAAAAATAAAAATAGCAGTATGAGAAGGAGTCTTAGATTATTTGAAACATAAAGACTATCCCTGATGGCTATTTCAGTAGGTTATAGAGCAGGCATGGGCAAACTTTTTTGCCTTCGGGCCACATCGTGAGTCAGGCAGGAGGGCCGGGCCAGAAGGGAGGGGAGCCTTTCCCATGCTGGGTGGGGTGGGTTGGGCCGAGGAGAGGGTGGGCACAGGTATGGGGCCGGGCTGTGCCTGGGCATAAGTTGTCCTCCCGGCATAAGGATAGGATGGCTCACCCCATCCTTATGCTGAGAGAAAGACAAGACATGCAGCGACTGCCCCAGTGCTCTCTCCCAATCCTCCTCTTGATCCACTTCCCTCGATCCTTGGGCTGTTCTCTTGGCATTATGCCAGGAGGAGGGCAAAACAAGTGATGACTGAAAGTGCTCCAAAGGGCTTTCAGCTGCTGCATGCTTTCCTCCCTTGTCTTTTTGGCACAAGGATGTGATGGGCCACATCCTTATGCCAAAAGGACAAGGAAAATGAGGAGGGCCTGAGATAATCACCCAGGGGGCCACATCCAGTCTCCGGGCCTTAGTTTGCCCATACCTGTCATAGAGTGAGAAACAACCAAAGTCTGGAATTGCTTTTGATTACAGTGACCTAAATCCTGTCCCTAGATCCTACTACTTTGATATACACTAATGGAACTTACAATCAAGTTCCTTTTGATTTAGTGGCTCTTTTCTAGTTGAGATTAACAACTAGATTTAGGCAGCCAATGTTGAATTGAATTTTATTGTTACAGTCACAGACCAGGAGTGTGGCAGCCAATGTTGCTGTTAAGATTGCATAGACTTACCAGAATAGCACAATTCCAAAAGGAGTTTGGGGAAGAAAAAGCCCTTCTTTAAAGAATGTTTACTTAGATGCTTTTGTTTACATGCAATAATGGTAACGAGGATTAAAGGAGTAGAATACAAAAAAGAGGATGGATACAGACATTTAAAAAGATTGAAATTTGTTTCCTGAACCAAGAATATTTGTTTGCACAGCTACTTTGTTTTACCCAGCTTCTAGCGTGCAAAAATTGGTATGACTGGTTTAAATCATTTATTTAACCACAATGCCAGTTGAGCTGTGAAGAATTCTAGATCTGGTCAAAGACTATATATTCTGTGCACAGTTCAGTCTCCTATTGGACAAGGGAGAAGCTCATCCAATGAAAAAGAAAATGTATTTGGAAGTTTATCTATATAGAAGCATTGGCTAGAAACTGGTAATGAACAGTTTCAACTGTATTCCGTAGCAAATCTGTGTTTACTAGCATATAATGGGTAGGATTGCCCAGATTTATCCATTTTATACACTTTAAAATGATAAGAATATATTTCAAATGCTGTACTTTATTTCCAATTTCTACTTTAGTATGGATTCAATATGGTCATGTCGCACCTCAATGCTGTTAATGAAATTGCACTAAGCCTGAACAACAAGAACCCCAGGTAAAAGCCTCTTCTGTCTTAGAAATTCTTGCATGGAGATTTTTTTTTTCTTTAAAGCTGCTCTGCAAGCAACCTGTCATTTACATGTACTCAGTCCCTTGTGAATTTCATTTTTTGACTGGTTTTCTTTCATCTAAACTTGTGATCACTTTGGTAGACCCATGCAGGTCAAGAAATGGTTTTGTAGTGACTATATAGTCTACAAATTAGGGGTTTTTTGAAAAAAAAATACAGAAAGTTTTCATGACTGGGACTTCAAGGGGCAATTGAGCATTTGCCGCATCTTGCTTGAAGCTATGGGAGAGACAGCCTTTGGAAGCTGTGTGGAACATTAAAAATACTACTTTCAGATGTCATCGCATCCATCTTGCAAAAACTGACTCATCATATTTTTCTAATTGATTTTTCTTCCCCTTTCTTTGCGCAGAACAAAGGCTCTGGTCTTGGAACTGTTGGCAGCAGTTTGTCTCGTGAGAGGAGGACATGAAATCATTTTGTCTGCCTTTGATCATTTTAAAGAGGTAGGTTATTCTGTTTAATCAGAGAAGAACATATGCCTTGCATAGCTTTGCTGGATAAGGCCATTGGAAGTTTGCGGATTAATCTTTATTTCATGAGCCTGAGAGTTCTCTACCAAGACCAGCCCAAGACATTTTACTGCATGGTTAGAGCAAGAAATGGCACCTTTTCTCATCTGATTCAGGGTTTCTCAAGAGTGAGCCATATTGTTTTGTTACTCAGGATCTGGCAAGTATGACTACACATCCCTGCCAGCTCACAATGTGTTGGCCTTTCATGATATCTAAAACCTCCTATCTGAAGTGACAGTCACACGCTATCTAGTGGTAAGGTTGGCCCTGCCTTGATACCATACACTGTATTGTGTTTGTCATTCTACTTGGCTCCAGTGCATCCTGAATCTAGACACAAAATTTTAAAATGTCAGAAAAATGTGTCATGTCCAATTTGTTCCTCATATCAGTGGAATGATTCATGTCAGTGAAACAGGCAGGTGGTGGTTTATCCTTTTTTCTTCTGCTCCCTATTTTCAATTTTCTCAGAGGTTTAAACTCTTTCATAAGTAAATTTAAAATAATCCCCATGCCCTCTGGGATTATGTGGGCAATTTTGTCATGTGTTTGGCCCTCCTGGCTGTTTTAGACCTGAGGGAAATTTTGGGCACTGCTTACAGCCCATGGGTCAAATTTTGCTTATGACCAAATTAAAACCAGAGCTAAGTTTCAACCATTTGTTGGAAGAGCATCTAAAAATGCCTCCTTGCCAAAAAGGGAATGGTGTGTGCTCATACATGGTACAAGTGGCCAGGTGGAGTTTTTTTGCCTGAGGACATACCCTGTGGCAGATCCTTTCAGATTTTGCTTAATATTTTGAGGGTGCATGTGAACCAGGAAGTGTGGCATGTTTCACTGTGTGTCAAAGAGATAGATAGTGTCTATGTGTATAAGAGCGAGAAAGAGAGAGATGGGCAGACAAAAGAATATGTAATATTGTATATGAGCAGAATGACTTGGGGGCCTGTCACACTCCTGAATTATGCCACTGTGATTCTACTTTAATGGCTATATCAACATCCTGTGGAATCTTGGGATTGGCAGATTAGGGAGGCGCATTTATGGACTTTGGGCTATGACTCAGGACTCAAATCCTGGCTTAGCCATGAACTCTCTAGGTGACCTTGGTCAAACTATCCCAGCCTCAGAGGCAGTGGCAAACCTCTTCTGAACAAACATTGCCAAGAAAACTCTGAATAGGTTTGGCTTAGAGTCACCATAGGTCAGAAACAACTTGAAGGTACACAAGAGCAACAACAACAGTAACAGAAATGTTCAGCACTCAACCAGAGAATTTCTCTGATGTCTCTGACCAAACTACAAACCCTAGGATTTCATAAGGTACACCTATAGTATTTAAAGTGGAATGATAGTACTATAATTATGCCACACTGGGTTTCATCCTGATCTTTAAATTAACTATTAAAGGTGCTCAATGCCACAGCATACCTCATTCAGCATCTTGGGTCTTATCTTTAAAGTACAGACTAAAACCAGGAGCTGGTTCACTGCCCCACTGACATGAAATCCAACAGTCACCAGCAGCTTGTTTACTACGTTTCCTTGCTTGGATTTATTTGAAACAGAAAGACTTGCACTGATCTCATTAGGAAATTATTGAAAAGGCTTGGTTTGTTCTGACCTGTACCATACTTCCATAAACCAGCCTTGACAATAGCTTCATTATACACTGAAATTTATTCTTGCTAAGGTTAAGCAGTAAGTAGATAAGAAATGTATTCCTTTTGGAACCATAGCACATTAGAGAGCCAGGATCTATGGACGCAGATAAAAAACAACAACAATGATACACTTGTTGCTAGGGATAGACGAGCTTGTGACCTTAAAAAAATTAGTATTAGGATTTTGTTTATGGTTTTTTTTGGGGGGGGGGGGGGTTGGTTGGCATTGTGGTGCTTTTGCTTTCCACATTCAGCTTTTACTTTTCTTTAATTACAACTGAAAGAGCTTCTGAAAGCCAGAAAATGAATTTTTCATAATGGTGATTTTTTTTATGTCTGTATATAATATTTCTAAGGATGATGGAGTTCTGGGAGAGGAGGAAAGGAATCCTCCAGTCTTGTATTTGCTGGTTTTACACAGTTAGGTGCCAGAACTGGGGAAAGCTTGTTCCTATGATCCAAAGTGTGCCCTTGCCATGAACCCCTTTTGTGGAAACATACCACTTGGAGAGGGAAGAAGAGAATTCAAAGTGATTAGTGTGGCATCTGCTTCAGGCATAATGAAATGGGCTGTAGGGAAACACAGAGTTGTGTGGGCATTCTTACTGGAGATAAGCAGAGCTGTGAAATAGGTTTTTTCTTTTCTTTTTAAAAAAAAGGATATTGGTGCAATGTGAGATGTAGTTTTGAGCAAGGAGAACTCTTCATGTAGTTTTTTTCACGCCCTTAAGTAGGGGCAAGTGGGTCACCTTTCCACTGATCTTGGTGAACAACTTCCATCATTCCCAGCCAACATGATTTGTAGTTGGAAATGTTAGCAGGTAGAATAAAATACTATTTTGAGGGCCTGCTCTAGAGAATAAATAGTAATGTTTTGCATGTATATAAACTGACAAAGGCATGGGTAGTAACTTGTTACTTTCTACCTAATGTGATAGGCATTGTTCAGTTTGTGGCACTTTTTTGACCATATTGCAATCAATCAGTAGTAGCTCAGAAGGTCACAATTGAAGCAATAGCTGGAACAGGTTGAAAACAACATATTTTACCAGGAAAAAATAAGATGAGAAAATGTAATGTTCAGCAAGAGAGGCAAGATCTTATAAGAAAACGTTATTTAATCTGTGGCAATTTATAGAATCAACTCTTGGCTCAGAAGAGCTCCAAAGCAAGTTGCCTTCAAAAAGAGATGGTTTCTTGTTCTGTGTTTTATTATACATATCTCCCATATAATGTTTGACCATTATGTGTCAATAGAAAGCTACTTTTCAGTTCCTTAAAAATGATGATATGAAGGCCATTAACTTTTTATTTATGAGTTGCTAAATAGGGCAGGAAATCAGACAGACATTTTGAATTTGTTCCAGTAGTATAATCTAGTTTAATCCTGCCTCTAAAACAGTCTGGGATGGGAGGATTATAAATATATTGCATTTACCTTCAAAATAGTTTCATTGGCTGATGCTTTCTATAGAAACTCTTTAGTTGCTTGCATCTGCACAACTGCTGTGAACCTGGGATTGGGAACTTTATTGACCATCTCTTGTGCAATAAAATAGTCCAGAGACATTAGCTTTTGCTTTGATGTTTTTCAGTGATTTTTTTTTAAAAAACCATGACCTCACAAGTAGACCTTACCAAGCTTTTCGTGGGGAATATGGTTCTGTATGTAGAAAGGGGAGGGTATCTGCTCTGATGGCCCCACTCTTTCTAATTCAATTATTAAGCAAGAATATCTGAGCAAGGAAGGCTGTGCACAAACAGCACCATGTGTGTAAGCTTCCACACAGCCTGAGCAATTGGATTTACAGATTCAATTGAAGCCTCTGCATCTAAATGGTTAGATGTTCCAACAACACCCCTGTGGTATTTGGCTATCTGTGCCCCTGTTCGGAAGGTTGCACCCCACTTTCTGTCCCAGTAATAATTGGATTTTGAAAAAATGGCTTGTGAAAACATGGATTGGTGATAAAGCTTCAGTGGAGACACATTTTCCCCAGGATAACTATTTCAGGAGATAATGTCCTTTCCTAGGGGTAGATTTATCTCACTTCCTGTTGTCCCACCCCCATTTTTAACTAGTTGGATGTCTGTAACTTGGAGACTGCCTGTACTCTAATCGGATTTCCTGCCAAAATCTATTTCCCCCCTCTTTTCGTATTGCTGTTTCTCCAAAGCATGTCTGCAGGGAGATAGACATTGATTGGGTGGTTGGGGTGGGGTGCATAGACGCTGGACCAAGTGCCAAATTCAGATAAAATATTGGTGGCCTTGTGAGGTGCTTTAACTTTAAAATCAAGCTACACTTAAAACAAACCTTAATGACCCTTAGTGCCATTAAAGGGCAGTCATACCCCCGCTTTAAAATATGAAAATCCAGTTCTAAGGACAGTAGCTCTCCCTCCCCCAATGTCTGAAACTACAGATAGTACTGAACCCTATACCAATAATATTTTCAGTCCCCAATTGATTATGGGTAACCAAAGCTACAGAAACTGAACCCATGGATTAGTGAGTGCAGTTGCTGTAGCTCATTTGGAAGAAAATTCCACTGAGATGAATATAGAACAAGCCCTATGAGGAACAACTTAAAGAGCTGGTCATGTTTAGCCTGCAGAAGAGAAAGCTGAGAGGAGACATGAGTGGAAGTGAAGGGAAGTCATAGGGAGGAGGGAGCAGGCTTGTTTTCTGCCACCCTGGAGACTAGGATGCAATGAAGTAATGGCTTCAGACTACAGAAAAGAAGATTACACCTGAACTTCCTGACTGTGAGAGCAGTTCAGCAGTGTAACTCTCTGCCCCAGAGTGTTGTGGAGGCTCCTTCTTTAGAGGCTTTCAAGCAGAGGTTGGATGACCATCTGTCAGGGGTGCTTTGAATGTGATTTTCCTGCTTCTTGGTTGGCCCACAAGGTCTCTTCCAACTCAATTATTCTATGATCAAGTAAATCTAGAATTGTACAACCTGAACTTTGGTCTGCATTGGAACTTCTTTAAAGGATTTTTAAAATATGGAGTGTACTTGAAGTTCAATAGTTTGGCAAATCAACTCCAACTGATTCTTTTTTTTATTACCCTTCCCTCTGGCTCACTATTTAACCCTAGACTCTTACAAAAACTTATTAGAGATTCAATTTTATGTATTGTAACTGAAGATAGAAATTTATTGCAAACAAGACACCAGCTTTATTCTTATTGGATGTTGCAGCTACTTAATTTTATAAGTCACTGCAGGATGTGTTGGAAGACATGAGCCAATAGTCTTTGCCTTGGGCCATAAACTGCAGATGATGCAGACCTCTTGAGTTTTTTTTAAAGAAGAAAACTGAAAGTATTTCCAGTGTACGTAACATTAAACAACCCTTTACTTAACCAGAATCTTGCAAGAAAATTGATCTTTTGTTCCTTAAGTGGCTTGTAAGAATGTAATGGCAGTCTCTGAGAAATATCCGCCTCAAAATAGTACTGTCCTGGAGTGAAATTGGTTGATCACACTAGGCCATTGTGCTAAGAAGAAAAAAAGCATTCATTGTGACCTTGGCATGGTGAGACCAAGAAAGAAAGAAAATGTTTAGAGGAGAGTCACGTTAATGTTTGAACACTCAAGCTTTTTAAAAATTAGAACATATTTCTGACGTTTCTTGATTTTCCAGTTCATACTTTCCCCCCTCTGTGAAATTAATTCTGCGTTTTAGTAGCCCTCAATGTTCAGTATAAACATTCAGTCCCAGGGCTGGTCAGCTTTTTACAGTTGTCACTGAGACAGTCTTCATATGGCAGATGTATCATGTTGGGAGGAAGCACATGTAGATTGATGGCCTGGTGGTGTGGATAATTTCTGTGTCCTCCTCCATACACTCCCAGCAAAAACTGAAATGAACATAAATGTTGCTCATTTGGTTAGAGTTGCATATTTGGACAAAACTTTGTGGCAGACTCCCATTTCCTCGTGGAACTTCCTGTTGCTTCGATCGGATGGACTTACTATAATCAAACAAATTGGGATTAGGAAGAGTGATGTGCCTGTGTGTGTACATGCACAGTTTTTGTTGTTGCTGCTGTTGTTGTTTAGGGGATTAGGGTTGGGATTAGGGGAAGGGAGGAAGATGAAACCATACAGGCTGAAAGAGTTATTGATGTATCATAGAGTACAACTTATTAGTAAAGATCAAGCTGAGATTTTATGCACTCTTCCTTTAGAGCACACATGTCAAACAGTCTGCCATGTCGGTTTATATAGCCCACAAGGCTTTCAATGCCAGGGCAATATACAGTGGTTATATTTATAAAGTCTTACAATTACAACCAGCTCATTAAAAGCAACCATAAGGCTGATGTGGTCCTCGGTAGAGAGAGCATTTTTAAGTGGTTATAATTGTTATATTGATGCACGTGTCGTTTGCATTAATTCTTGGGTCCCCTTCAATATTTCCTCCTATTGTCTGGATTTACCCATATCAGGATTAAGGAGTAGGAACCCCGCCCCCAACAACAACAACAATAACAACAACCAATCATGCTTACCTTTGGCCTCATAGATCTTATTTCTCAGGAAACATGGATAAGTCAGATTGTATATCATTTATTTTTTCAAACCTCTTTATTACTCTGCATTTTAACTAGGCTTGAGCTTGTGTTGTCAAGCCATGCTTTTGCTCCATGTTTTTTATGCATAGCATAAAAAGAAATTGAAGGAAGTCTTCAATGAAATATGATTACAAAACCGTGGTTAAGAGCTTTGAAGCATCCTTGGATATCAAACTAGCTTCAAACACCATGTTGAGATATGACTATTCAGATCCTTCCATGTGGTCAATAAGCCCACAAGGCTCTATCCCCATAATTTTTTTTAAAGGAATGTGTCTGGATTTAGCTTATGAAAACATAAGAAAACTGTATGTGCTGACAGAAATCTAAGGATTGTGAATGGAAACAGAATGGTTATGAGATTTTTATTATCGCCATTGAATTAATTGAATATCATTATGTTATCATTAGTACTTTTTACAGTCCCTTCCTGAATTAAGAAACCACAAATAATTTGTAATCTTGACAGATTTATTTTCATTTTCATTTGAATGTACTTATGAGAAGGATTATTGAACTCAATCCTGATGGAACATGCTTCCATTTTTATTCTCTCTTTGTATATGTAACCAATGAGATTATCGTCCAGTAGAAATGTATTTTAAAGACCTTTGAAGAACTTTTACTGCAAGAGATCATTCTGTTACTTTCAAGTGATAATGCAGACGTTTAACAACCACAGCAAAGTACTTCCCAAACCTTTATTTCCCCCTACATCCTGAGATGTTTCCTCTCTAATATATAAAGCCCATCTGCATTGGACTTTATCACTTCACCTGTTATTTTTGGCAGCTGTATACCAACCCTCATATGTGTCTTGTAGAGGAAGTGTCCAGAAGAACAACTTTCCTTGAACTTTGGACAGGACCATAGTTATTTTATTATAAAATTATAATGGTACAGCATAAACGTACCATTGTTTTATTCGATTGAGTTCATGACCTGACATACTGATATGCACGGATTGTGCTTAGTGATCCAAACTAGAACCCACATTGAAAGTACATTTGTAGACTTTAGAGAACTCTTTCTTGCAGATAGTATATTTAGGATTATGGGAGGAATAAAACTAAAAATCAGTGTAAATGAACAACAGGATAGACATGGGTCCTTTAATGGACATTTTTGCTGAAATTTGGCTAGTGAGTTTCATTATCTGAACTGGGATTTGAATGTGAATTTCCACTCTCCGAATCCCATGCTGCATCCAGTATACACTCTGAGTATTCCATTTGGCATTATTATAATTGTGTTGAGTGATCACCATCCTTTCCAGCTCTGAAGCAGCAGAAAGTGAGTAGGAAGTGTCTCAGCTGGTTTCCTGGCTCCAAATTTACAGCTTGTCTGTAGCACTTTGCAAGATAAAAGTGGTAGCTTCTAACTCCTCCTTCCAACTCCCCAGATCCAGAGTCAAGAGGAAGCATGGTAGGGAGCAGAACTCCATTGCTAGAAGATGTTCCAGGTACACCTCTAGTCAGCACTACCATGGCCTCAAGTTAGTTGCAACATGCTGTAGGATGGCAGAGGGGTTTCTATCCAGCAACAGTGCCCAGGAAGGCATGTTTCCTTCGCTAGGAAGGGAATGGATCTGGGGGTGAGGTGGGAATTTGCTAGACACAAAGGAAGTAAAATATTCTGGAAGGGGCTGGAAATTTAAAACCTTTAGCTTAAGCTTGAAGACTCAGCAGCTCAGTTTGTATTATAGATATTTTTCCTCTACATCTGGACTTTACTTAAGAACACCCCCCCCCCCAAACCCCCAAACAAACCATAATTGTATTTTTCAGCTGGCAAAATAAGTGCAAAATTTTTGCCTCAACAGCTCAGGCATGATGTCCTTGAGCTTACTAAGTATGTGTATGTGTGTGAACCTGCCTTCAAGTCATTTGTTGATATATAGAGTACAAATTATTTTCATAGTGTTTTCTAATATTCAACGTCTAGTTCAAGGTGACTCTATTTTGAAGCAAAGATTGCAAACCATAGTTTTTGAGATAAATGGGTCCTAGAGCAAATCAAGCCTTAACTCTCCCTAGAAGCCAAGATAACTAAACTGAGACTGTCATACTTTGGACATATCATGAGAAGGCAATGCTCAGAAAAATGGGGGGCTGGAGAAAAAGAGGAACATTACATTACAGATAGATAAACTCAACCAAGAAGCCATGGGCCTTAAACAGCAAGGTCTGTGGAGGAGGTATGTCATTTGTGGGGTTGCCATAAGTTGAAGTTTACTTGATGGCAGTTAATAACAAAAACTTCCCCAGCTATATTGTCTGTGGAAGTCACTTTTTTCAAGCTCTTCCTCGCATATTTATTTATTTATTTATTTATTTCAAACATTTCTATCCCATCCTTCTCATCCCCCAAGGGGGACTTACAAATGGCAGCCACTAGATGCCGACAATATCATCAATCACATTACAAAACAAATTGACAATTAGGTGAACAACAAGACTGCAACGTTAAAAAATAAAACATAAAAAATTGAAACATTAAAACAGCACCAAGCCCAAATCCAAATTAAAGTCCAGAGTTCCAGTCTGATGTCTATTTATGGTTAATTCTCATCAGTCAACTACATAGGACTGAATAGTAACAAAATGATTCCCTATTAAAAATTGTTTTGTCCCAGGATCCAGGGGAAGAATGCCTTTGAATTTATGAATAGTTTTTGATTCTATGTGGTTTGCAGAATTTGCAGAAAACTACAAATGTTCAATAGGATCCCAGTGTAGCTTAGAATGAGAAATTATTGGTCCAAAATCTGGCTGTTTTCCTAGTAAGATATGGTGAGTATTATCACAAAACCGCAAGTAGTAAGGCATAGTGACAGTATTGGGCGCAGTGCAGTGACAATGTCGTTTTTCACCCTTCTGCAATGTCCTTGACAAAGAGGAAGGAAGGCTTTGCATGCATCTGCAGCAAACCATGGTTTTTCATTTCATCCAGACATGACTAGTGTTACAGGTGTGTTTAGGAAACTAAGACAGAGTAGTTCACCATGCTTCACATTGACAGGTCACTCTGAAGTATAGTTTGTCTGGGTTCAAGTACAGTGAATAACTACAACTGAAAGGGAAAGCTATGCCTCTTCTTTCATGAAAGAAAAAGTGTTGCCCACTAGAAGCTAAACCATACTTTTGTGTGAATCCATTTCTCTCTATATATACATGTTTACATTGGCATGTACAATTTTAGTAAACAGATTTCATCTGTGACTCTAGTTCTCTTTTCTTCGAAATATGTACACTAACACTCAAATTCAGGCTCACATGCTATGTAATGTGGCATTGGGTGCCAAATTTGAAATAAAAGTATTTCACATTTGGGATGCTTACCATTACTCATGTATACAAGTTGATCGGTTTGAAATAGTGCTGAGGTGGAAGATGTAAAACACATGTCTGTAGATTGGGTATCCTTACTCTTGATGACAAATAATGCTTGAAATTGTTTTCCTCTTTCAAGCTATCATATCCCCAGTCCTTAGGTCCTTTTTTGCTATTTTCCTCTTTTGTTTTCCTATACTTATGTTAGCCATCTGCTCTGAATGTACTTCTGGCTTATATTTTCCATTTCCCTTTCAGACAGCTTTTCCTATGTCAAGCCAATGATGCTATTATAATGAGAAGAAAATTTTAAACATTGTGACTGTCGCTGCAACATTTCCAGATGACAGTTCTTTATCTTTTCTTATAAACATAGCTAACAGTTGTGAGCACTATTCAGCCGTGCCCTTTTTTGACCTTGTGTGTGTTCCAATAAATGTGGATTTCCAGCTGGGATTTTTTTGAAGCATCACAGTTGACAATGGAAAGCTTTTCTGTTCTGCAAATTTATATGCTTGATGCAGTTGCTGAATGTAAATTAAAACCTATCCCAAGCCACTTGCTAGAAGGCAGTAGATGTAGTATCAAGTACAACCTAAATTCCATCTTTGCAAAATGGATCAACTCTAGGGTAATAACTCTTAACTGACCTATGGTCACCTAGTGATCTTTGTGATTTGTTGAGAGTCTACCATATTGGCCTTTAGCATGACTAGGACCTTTGCAAAATGAGAAAGATTCCTTGCCATAGACATGCAACTCAAAGAGGCTGCCCAGTGCAAAGTTCCCAGTAATTTTATGTGCTTCGTTGCTCAATCATCTTTTATTACTGCCTCTAGTGTCCAGGTGCATAATACAAGTAATCACTTTATACTGCATCCCTGCTCTGCTTCCCTGCTCAGCCACAGAAACCCACTGAAAGATTTTGGTACAACTGACAAGCCACGCTCTCTCAGCTTTAGAAGAAAGCAAACTAAACAAATATTGCTAAGAAAGTCCCATGATAAGGTACCATAAGTCAGAAAGGACTTAAAGATGAAAAACAAACATACTGCATTGAAAAAAGTGGAGTTGTATTCAAAAAAAGTACATGCTAGAATAAAAATCAATTAGTTCTTAAAATGTTCCCACATTTTTCTCTTTTTCCCTTTCTACTTTTTTATGTTGCAACAGAATCTTTGAAAATAATTTATCCATGACTCTTTTCTAGGTTTGTGGAGAAAAACAGCGCTTTGAGAAGCTAATGGAACATTTTCGAAATGAAGATAACAATATAGATTTCATGGTAAGTGTCAATTACTGTATGACTAGGACTGTCTCTTTTTTAGTATCCACATGCTGCATTTGATCATTTTAAAGACTTTTTTGTAAATAAGTATTATACTCTGAGCTTGAGGGAAAATTCTTTTTGTCTGCAAGTCACAGAATGCTCCAGTCAATATATTTAGTGACTTGCATTTCTGAATGTTCAAGTCCAAAAAGTAGCTTCCAAAGGACTGATTTCACTTACTCTTAAAAGATTGCTCTTCCTTCAACTTGGAGCCCTGGAGAACCTATTCGGAGTGATGCCCACAACTACAGCATTTTTATCCAGTTAAGAGAACACACAAGTAAACAAGAAAAGTTCATCTTTATTTTGAATAATTTATGACTCCCCTATCTGCAATTTTTATTTTTCTTCTGAAAAGCAAGATTTTCCTGTGAGCAAACTTCTGACTTCTTTTTTGTCCTATATTCTCATTCTCACAAGGAATAGCATAGTTTCCTAAATATGGTTGCTTGCTACAAAGCAAGCAAGGCTGATGACCATTGTAGCAACTTGTGTTAAATTATACCATGATCATAGCAAGTAGGCTTGTGCATGGATCTGTTTTCAAAATTGTTCTTCGGCTGGTTCTGACGCCTGTAACGGCATGGGCTCTGCTGTCTTTCCCCCCTGGTTGTAACAACAGCGGCTGTCAAAAACTGTCTGCTTTCAGTTTCTTTTGGTTATACATGGAATGCGGGGAGGGAGGCAGCCACTAAAAGGAAAAGGATCACAGGAAGCAGGGTTTCTCAAGCCCTCTCTTTTATCTTGATGTAGAGGTGGAATTGAAGCGTGGGGGAGGGGAGGCATTCTAAACAAGGCATCAGTTTTCCTTTCAGGCGCCTCCAAATCAAGAGAGAAGGGAGGGCTTTTTTAAGGAAGCCAGGGTAGGATACCTCAAGGTGATCCCACTTCCTTTTATTTATTTATTTATTTATTTGATGCACTTATTAACCGCCATTCTCAGCCCATAAGGGCGACTCATGGCGGTGTACAGTACACATAAAAGACAATTACAAAAAAGCCAGTTTCAACAACATATAAACTATACAACAATTACAGACTACACTAAAAATCCGCTTTGTCTCTTAGTGGAATCATAGCCAGTCTCATATTCCTTGTTCCATTCCAGTTCTCATTACCGTATTGTTTAGCACTTAATTAAATGCCCTCTCGAACAGCCATGTCTTAAGGCTTTTTCGAAAGGACATGAGGGAAGGCGCCTGTCTGATGTGTGCAGGGAGAGTGTTCCACAGCCGGGGGGCCACCACCGAGAAGGCCCTCTCCCTCGTCCCCACCAGCCGTGCCTGTGAGGCAGGCGGGATCGAGAGAAGGGCCTCCCCAGACGATCTCAAGGTCCTCGTGGGCTCGTAGGCCAAGATGCGGTCGGAAAGGTATTTTGGGCCGGAACCGTTTAGGGCTTTGTAGGCCAAAACCAGCACCTTGAATTGGGTCCGGTAGCAAATCGGCAGCCAGTGGAGCTGGGACAACAAGGGCGTTGTGTGCTCCCTGCCACCCGCTCCAGTTAGTAACATGGCTGCCGCGCGCTGAACCAGCTGAAGCTTCCGGGCCGTCTTCAAGGGCAGCCCCACGTAGAGAGCATTGCAGTAGTCCAGGCGGGATGTGACAAGAGCGTGTACCACCGTGGCCAAGTCAGACTTCCCGAGATACGGGCGCAGCTGGCGCACGAGCCTGAGCTGTGCAAATGCTCCCCTGGTCACCGCTGAAACCTGGGGGTCCAGGCTCAACGATGAGTCCAGGGTAACACCCAAACTGCGAACCTGCGCCTTCAAGGGGAGTGCGACCCCGTCCAGCACAGGCTGTAACCCTATACCCCGTTCGGCCTTGCGACTGACCAGGAGTACCTCTGTCTTGTCTGGATTTAGTTTCAGTTTGTTCGCCCTCATCCAGACCGTTACAGCGGCCAGGCACCGGTTCAGGACCTCGACAGCCTCCTTAGTAGCAGGTGGGAAGGAGTGACAGAGTTGGACATCATCTGCGTACAGATGACACCGCACCCCGAAACTCCGGATGATCTCACCCAGCGGCTTCATGTAGATATTAAACAGCATGGGGGACAGTATGGAACCCTGTGGCACCCCACAAGTCAAAGGTTATGGTGTGGAACAGGAGTCCCCCAATAACACCTTCTGGGTGCGGCCCTCCAGAAATGACTGGAGCCACTGCAGAGCAGTGCCCCCAAGACCCATTTCCGCAAGGCGCCCCAGAAGGATACCGTGGTCGACGGTATCGAAGGCCGCTGAGAGGTCCAGGAGCACCAACAGGGACACACTCTCCCTGTCTAGCTCCCGGCGCAGATCATCCACTAAGGCGACCAAGACCGTCTCGGTACCATGCCCCGGTCTGAAACCAGACTGTGCCGGATCCAGATAATCCGTGTCTCTCAAGAATACCTGGAGTTGTGAGGCCACCACGCTTTCCATGACTTTGCCCAAGAAGGGGAGATTGGAAACAGGCCGAAAGTTGTCTAATTTAGTGGGGTCCAGTGATGGCTTCTTCAACAGCGGCTTTATGATAGCCTGTTTTAGGCTCGCTGGAATCTTGCCTTCCCGAAGGGAGGCATTCACCACCACTGTTACCCACTCAGCCAATCCCCCTCTGGCCTCCCTCAGAAGCCAGGATGGGCAGGGGTCTAGGATGGACGTGGTGGGCCTCATTCCTCCAAGTATCTTGTCCACATCCTCGGGTTTCACAAACTGAAAAGAATCCATCAAAATAGGACAAGCAGGTGCTCTTGTTACATTCTCGGAGTCTGCATCTAACGCGGCGTCCAGCCCAGAACGGATCAAGGCGACTTTGTCTGCAAAGAACCGAGCAAATGCTTCACAGCGCGCGACCGAATTGTCAGGGCTCCCACCTGCAGTGGTGGGAGTTAAAAGACCTCTGACAATCCGAAACAACTCCGCCGGACGGTTCTTTGCAGACGCAATAGTGGCCGCAAAGAAAGTTTTCTTTGCGGCCTTTATTGCCGCGGCATATGCCCTAAGAAAGGACACAAACCGTGCTCGGTTTGACTCGCTCAGATCCGAACGCCACACGCTCTCTAGTTCCCTCTTCCTTCGCTTCATCACTGCCAGCTCCTCAGTAAACCAAGGGGCTGGTTTAGCTCGGCTACTTGAGAGGGGACGTTCCGGAGCAATCATGTCAATAGCCCTGGCCATCTCCCCATTCCAGAGAGCCACCAAGGCTTCGACATGGTCACCTACCGAGGTGGCGGGAAAATCCCCATGAGCCGTCAGGAATCCATTCGGATCCATCAGCCTCCTGGGGCGGACCATCTTAATAGGTCCTCCACCTTTGCAGAGGTTAGGGGGCGCAGTGAGCCTAAATCTGATCAGGAAGTGGTCGGTCCATGGCAACGGAGAGATGGACAGCTCCTCCACCCCGCCACCCTGTTCCCATCCCTGGCAGAAAACCAAATCCAATGTGTGTCCAGCACAGTGGGTGGGGCCAGATATTTGTTGGGACAGCCCCATGGTTGCCATGGCAGACATGAAGTCCTGAGCCGCACCTGTGAGGGTCGCCTCGGCATGGATGTTGAAGTCTCCCAGCACAAGGAGATGTTGAGACTTCAACGCCAGGCTCGAGACCACCCCCGCTAGCTCAAGTAGGGAGACTGTAGTGCAGCGAGGTGGACGGTACACTAACAGAATCCCTAGTCTGTCCCGGTCACCCATCCTCAGGTAGACGCTTTCAAAATTTGCGGTCTGCGGGATGGGGCACCTGGTCAGATGGATGGAATCTCTATAGACCACTGCGACCCCGCCTCCCCGCCCTCCGGATCTCAGTTGGTGCTGCACGGAGAAGCCCGGAGGACAAAGCTGGGTCAGATTTACTCCTCCAGCTTCATCCAACCAGGTCTCCGTGATGCACGCCAGATCTGCCCGCTCGTCCAGGATTAGGTCCTGGATCCAGGTCGTTTTTCCGTTGACAGATCTGGCGTTCAACAGCACCACCTTCAGTCCAGAGGGTCCGCTCACCTGGTTACACCAATTTACCTTAGGAGACCGAGTTGGAATTGTTAATGTTTTGGATAAGTGGTCCGAATTTGGCCGAATTTGAGGTTTCCTTTTCCCGCATCTCCTCCTTCCCACCACGACCTCTATGGGGGCCCCTCGGCTAGTGGAACACCTCCCCTCCTCCATGCCGCAGTTCCTGACCAGGGTCTTAATCTCTATTTCATCAGATGTTTGAAATGTTGGCGTTTTTTCTTGCCAATTACTTTGGTCTTCTTTGTCCCCCCTCCCTTCCTCATTGTTCTTCACAGGCTCCAGCCCACTTCCTCCCCTGCTTCTTCCACCAGTCAATAGTATCAGAGACAGTATACATAGGAGGGTGGGGGACCACATGGATGGGAACAATACACTTCGGTAGATGGTAAATACAGATGGTAAACGTTCAACCGCAAAATAGGGTGGTCCCTAGAGTGCTAGAGTCTTAAGTGCAACAGTAGTAACAGTAGCAAAATCCACGGCTACAAGGGTAGTTCTTAAAGTGCAGGAACTTAAAGTGCGACAAGATATTAAAGTGCAACAAGCCCAAAACTTGGCCCTCAATGCTACTAAAGTGCGGCAGGGGGACTCGGGGAAGGGACAAAGTGGGACAGGGACAGGAAGGAAGCCCCTTTAAAATGCCTTGGAAAACTGCCTCCTGCAAGGAGGGGGCTGTGTGCATCCGCAGCTCCTGTCTCCTCTAGAGTAGAAACAGCTTTAACAAAGCATATGATCCAAAAATGATTTTTTTGCACATGCCAAGTGGTTTTTTAAGTCCGTTACCTGAAACCCAAGTCTCCTCTTATGACAGAAGGGAAAGGATCACAGAAAGGGAAATTTCTTAAGCCCTTGTCTTTACATAGGTCTCCTTGAAAGAAAGAAGGGAAAGGATCACAGGAACCTATTTTCCCATATTGCAACAGAAAGATCAGTTTTTGATCCAGCCCATTGGCAGCAATTGGGAACTTACGAGGCTCCCCTTTCCATCATTTTTAGGGAAAGAGGTAAAGAAATACAGCTTCTCACCCAGCTGAATTCCAGAAGCTCCCAAAAATGGATTGGGGGGCACGCTGAAATTCGGGACATTGAAAACAAATGGTGATTTAACCAAAATGCACAACCCTAATAGCAAGTTTAGAAAGTTGTTAGAACTCTGGAGTGTCTGGCCATTCATGCACTTACTGCAAGTCACAAAAATTAAGATACAGTTATAATAAATCCCTGATCATTAATCTGACAAGATTAAAAGCAAAAATTTTAGTGTCATTTTTAAAATGAAGACATGAGGCAGGCACCCAGCTTGGTTATTTTTTGGAGTTTTGAAGGATGTAGGTTAATATCTGACTAATATTTCAGCGATGTCCTGTAGAAGTGGCCCTTCTCCAGAGCCCAGAGAGCAACACAGGCCTATTTTCATCTTTTCCAAAGTGACACAGCTGTACAATTGTAGCAGCCACTGTGGCAATCATAGATGGTGCTGTGTTATCCTCAGTCATCACTGGGCCAATTTTGAAGAGACTAGTCCCTGGAATACCATCTTTCAGTGTATTTTTAAAGCATCTCCAATGTATTTTTGGTCCAGAAAGGGGAATTGGGGGATAAAAATGAATGGTTGGGTCTTGGGGAGGGTCAGTGAGGATCCAAAAGGCCACATGAAGCTCACTAGGCATACAACTTGTTCCACTAAGACATTCTTCTTCAGTCTTCCTCTTGCATAGTTTTCCCATGCATTCTAGAGTTTTTGAAGGCGGTGTTAAATTAGTCCCAGTGGACTTTATTACAGATGCTTGAGGCAAGACTGGAGGTTAAGGTTTAACATTCCCTAGGCTAGGATCAAGTGCCTAACTTTCACCAAACCAAGTAAATTTTGAAAGACATTGCTTTTTTTAAGTCGACCAAATAAATCTACCTTTAAAAAATTCTGGGCAATAGGAAAAATAGGACTTGAACTCATACAGGTAACATGTACATTGTTGTTTATACCATTTCTATCTTTCTCTTGCTTAATTGTTTAAATAAAATAATTATGCCAAAGATGCACTTGAGAATTAATGGCTCATAGTTTGATAGATCACATACTTCTGTTGCCATCTGGTTTTAAATAGATCTTCTTGTGGATAGAAATAATTCAGGAAGTTTGGGAGAAGAAGTTCTAGGCAAAAGAAGACTCAATCTACAGAGACATTCTGCGATGAACCCTTGAGTTTTCTAGTATTCACCATCTATCCTGGTTTCTGATGTTTGCAGTTTATTTATTATTAACAGAAGCTGTATTTATCATGATAGGGAAGAAAGGGTCAAACAAGGCCTTCCTTTCTAAAACTTGAGCAATTACACTGGGAACATTGATGAAACAATAGCTTGCTGACCATTAATTTGACATGGAAACTGGATTGGAGTGGGGAATGTATTTTTTGCCCTGATATAAAGAGGAGAAAGTGGATTATTCCCAACCTTTCTGTTGTGCCAGGGAACAAAGTTCTATCTTAAATTTACCCAGAGCTTTTGTTTCAATAAGTTATATTTCATGCTTCTTAAATATATGTATGATTAGTGTAGAGATAAGTCAGCATTGTCCCCATCAAAGTAATTGTTCATTATTCTGTCTTTGTAAAACACTTCTTGATACAGTAATTTATATCACTTAAGTTTAATTTATAGCTGGATCTTTCAAGAGAAATTAAAATATAATTAAATATTTGTCATAACCTTATACATTATCAACAAGTACAGCCTAATTAATGGATAAGTATGAAATGATTCTACCATCTTTAAATGGGATAGTATGATGGCTTTCCATTACTGTTGCTATTACTTTTATAAGAAAGAAATCACCAAAAATTCTGTTTAAATCAACCATGTGCAAATTTTGTACAGAACATGTCCTGTCCTATGAAGATTCCCATCAGTCCAGAAAGTTTTCAGATATTATTTCCAACACTACCTGGGAGCATGTTTGTAGTAAGCAGGACTTCTGACTAAGGGCCTCATCACATTTGAGCATTTTTCCATTTTCATCTGCTTGCCTCCTGCAGAATTTAGGGGTTTGTAGTTTAGGGAGGCCCGGGGCTTCTTTGAATGACCAGTGTAAAGGCTCCTCCCTAACCTACAAACCCCAGAATTGTACAGTGACTGCCTCCTGCAGAATTATGGAGTTTGTAGTTTAGGGAAGGGTCTTTCAACTGCTCATCCAGAGAAGCCCTGGGTCTCCCTAAACTACAAACCCCTGAATTCTGCAGGAGGCAAGTGGAAAAATACTCAAGCATGATGAGGCCCTAAGCCTGCATCGAACTGTGCTGCGTCATTCCCATCTCTATCCTACTTGGCCTTTTAATTTAAAACCTGTTTCCTTGTGTTATCACTGTTTGAAAAGACTCTTAACTGCATAGTACAAACCCTGTATCTGTGGGAGGTACATTTCAAATCTCCCTGTGGATAACTGTGAACCCTATATTTTGACTATATCTGGACCAAAGGCATACCATAGAATCACATTAGAGTGCCTAGAGAGACCCACAAACACTTCCAGGGAGGAATAATTCTTGGAGAATGGACAAGTGAAATTGTAGATATTGAATCCGTGGATAAGGAGGCATGTGTGCAGGTATGTGTGCATACACACAAAAACATACAGGTGCATAGAATGCTCGTACATAATTTTGACATACTCTTACAAGACAGCCAGCATACTACATCTTTTGTCCCTGTTACCACCCTACAAAAAGGTGCACCATTATTGACTGTCAGCTTCTGTTTAGTAATGATTATTCTTTCTTTACAGGTGGCGTGCATGCAGTTCATTAACATCGTTGTTCACTCAGTTGAAGACATGAATTTCAGAGTCCACCTCCAATATGAGTTTACAAAATTAGGACTGGATGAATATTTGGATGTAAGTACATCTTACTTGGGTTCTTCATGGCCTCCCAAGCATATTGTTGATTCTTACATTTGAGTATTTTTGAGCTTTATGTTTGGATGTGGCCAGACAAATCACAACTTCCTTCTCTTGAAATAGAGAACACTAAAGCGAAATCTTTCTCAAAAAGTCTGCATTGTTTTAAACAGTTGTCAAACACTGATCATATTAAAACAAAACCATATTGCAAAAACAGTCCAATAGATTGAGTTAGAACCATACACCCCAGCCCTTGTGGTCTCCTAATGGTGGGTGGAAGAAAGAATTAATATTTCTGTTTTATTTATCACCTCTCCTTATAGTTGAAGGGGGCCTATATGCCATCAAGCCCAGCTTCCCACTCAGTATAGGATCTTTATCTAGAGCAGTGCTTCTCAACCTGTGGGTCCCCAAGTGTTTTGGCCTACAGCTCCCTGAAATCTCAGCCAGTTTACCAGCTTTTAGGATTTCTGGGAGTTGAAGCCAAAACATCTGGGGACCCAATGGTTGAGAACTACTTATCTGGAGCATCCCCAGCAGCAGGGGCGGCTCAACCCATTATGCAAAGTAAACATTTGCAGTTTAGTTGATTTTGCCCAGGGGCGCTCTTGAGGTGCTCTTGGGGAAAAATAGACCTTGACATATGCGAGTTGTAGTTACTGGAATGTATAGTTCACCTACAACCAAATATGACATACAGAACTCTCACGATGAACAGAAAATATGTATCAGTGATTAGTGGTGGTGGGGGGGGGGGGCAAAATACTGTTTGCTTACCGTTGAAAATTACCTAGGGCCGCCTCTGCCCAGCAGTTAGCTGTCCAGACTCTTTTTGAAGACATCCAGATAAGGAGAGGCATCATATCTCTACCTAGGCAATTGATTCTATTCTTGGACTTCTCTTACTGTCCATGAATTCCTTCTAATGTTAATCTAAATCTATTCTCCTGGACTTTAAAGCTATTAGACCAAGTTCTATCACTTCACAAGGTAGAACAAGTCTGCGCCCTCCTCGTTGTGACAGTCTTGAGATATCTAGAGTGCAGTCATTCTCCTTTCAGTCTTCTCTGCACCAAGCTAAATATGTCCAGCTCCTTCACAGCCGCTTATATTTTGCTTTCCTATCTCTTATCATCCCTGTTTCGCTTCTCTGCACCTACTTTACATGTCTATACACCTCTTAAAATGAGACACCCAGAACTCTCTTGTCCTGTAATTTACCCAATTGATTCTCTAATGACTTGAATGAAACAAATGTGTCAAATTTGCATGGAAATTTCTGTGTAACGTGGATTGATTTTAATGATTTGCTTAGGGTTTGAGCAGCAGCACCTAAAATCCATAGGAAGAGTAATTACAATTTACTTTGTAAAATGGACATCAGGCCCCTGGTCAATATCAAAACCACCAACACCACCCCAAAACATTTTTTCTAATTCAGACGTGAACATCCTGCAGCCTCTATTCCCTCCCCCACTTTCAAATTTTTGGCAGTTCTTAAAACCCCTGAGGGCCCCAGAGGCACAGAATTGGCCCCAGTCCCACTGACATTGTCTGTCTTGGACTGAACAAGTTATGTAGACACTTCAAATGTTAGGAACCCTTTATATCAGGGGTGTAGAACTTTGGTCCTTGAGATGTTTTGGATTTCATCTCTGGAGGGCCCAAGAGGTTCCATGCTTGCATCACATCAAGCTATTCCTATGTCTCTCTACATATGCTCATTTCAGAATGAAACTGCTCCTTGCAGTGCCTTCAAGCCGACTCAAATTTACACTAACCTTCTTAAAAAGTGTTCTCATTGCCCTCCTTGAAATATAGCCTGATATTCTTGGCAGTCTCCTTCCAAGTTCACATCAGGTCTGATTCTGCTTAGCGGTCGAGATAAAACAGGATCTAATGCCTTCAGGGCATTTAGGCTGGGCTGCCTATTCCTGGTGCATATCATTTGTGCTCTTATTTTTAATTTGGTGAACTCATGTGACTTGTAGCTAATAGTCAATCAGAAAACTGGAAAGGAGAGTTTTGCTTTGATTTTGCATCTTATATACAGTGACTACATGGTTATTGTGTCAAGAGAAATGAATAAAGCCATGGGGAGTGTGTGCCTCTGGCATAGTACCTTCTGCTAGGTGCACTCCCTCTGGGCAGCCCTGCTTAATGAGAAAGCTGGATCCATTTCAAGAGTTTTATTAGCTATCTACTTTCCATTCCTTGTTCTAGCTGACCCTTTTGAGTAAGTAGAGTGACACATCACTCAAGCTACAGCTGTGCAAGCTTCTGAGGATTTTATTCAGTCTGTGCTCCAATAGTTCACTAGCAGGAATCAAAATATGTGACTTGTCTTTTTGGCAGCAGTAACTTACCACAACTATTGAGATAGGATGAGCAAATAATGACATGAGCGTAAGTGAAAAACTGCTATCAAGAGGAGGAAGGAACTTCAGAGGTCCCCTGGAAACATCCCAACCTTTTGTAACTAGAACATTGCTAATCTTGGTTTTATTGTGCCATTTCACCATTTCTCTCCACCCCCATTGGTTCAGTAAGTCTAGAGCTGTATATGCTGACTAGCAGAGTATTTGATTGTGTACTGTGGTTTTTCTCTTATTCATGTCATGGTGCCCAGGATTGGGCCTGAAAGCTTATAAATGCAAGATAGGTACTCTACTCGTAAGATAGTCTTTCCCTAAGATGTGATGGACAAGAAATTAAGGATGATGTGGCACCATTTGATGAGTTTATAATGGGACATCTGAACTGCTTGGCAAAGCAATATTTTTTGTTCATCCCAGCAAACCTTCCTCAGACAGGTTAATCTATATACAAAATGTGATTGCTACATCTGTTTTGGAATAAGATGGGAGACCTGTTCACCAGATGCTTAATATGTAAAACTGGTTGTGGAGATGAAGAAATTATCCAACCACATACATTAAGCAGTGGACAATAAAAACAAGATTCAGGCTCACAATTTTTATTTTTATTTTGCTATTAACAAAGAACAATTTTGCTTCCCCTCTCTCAGTATCTCAGCTGTTAGGTCTTTGTGGTCTCTTAACTTCTGTGTCCTGTTTCTTGATCTTCTCATTTCTATTTTCTTGTGAGATTCTATTTTTAGACACTTTTAACGTGAACACATTTTTTGTGAGGGGTGTTGCTCAGGAATTCAGCTGCTCTTGCTTGTTTTTGGCTTTGTTCCATTGTGTGACATAGTAAGAGGTGCTTTTTATGTTTTCTGACAAGAATATTTATGTTCCTTATAATGTGTTCCTTCTGATGCTACAGTTCTGCACTCAGTCTAGGGCTTATATTTCCAAAAAGAGAGGGACTCTAAGGGGGAGCTCTTAGAGTCTCTTCAGCTGTAGAGTAGACTTTCCATCCTCCAGTTGAGTTCTCCATAATTCTGTAGAAACAGTGCAAGCACAGAAATTCTCAGAATTCACATTAAATGGAGTGTTCTTTGAAGTTAGCAACAAAAATTGACTGAACTTCTAAAATGCAGGTAGGACCACAAACCTCAGCACATGTACTTACAAAGCATCACATTGTACTAAACAGAACTTATATTTAAAGAGCAACAGATAGGATAAGGTAAATAGCTTCGGAGTGGATTTTCAAGGAAGAGGAAGTATTTTCCCCAATGGAAAAAGTTAATTTTTTTGTGATAATACCTTGTAGCACTTCCTTCTCCCAATACTGTTATTTCCTATGAAAGAGAAAATATGCAAGTACATATTGAACTTCAAAATATGAAAGCATTTGTGTAGGGAGAGAATTTCAAAGACATGGAGACACATCAGAGAAGACTGTTGATACCTGTGACTAAAGGTGCTTCCAGACATCAGATTTGAGTACCCCCCAAGCCCAAAACCCCTTGCACCCCCATAAAGCCCTTAAAAGAATAACTTATGGGCTGCCATTAAGGTACTGCTGGAGTCCTTCTAGTGTGTAGAAATCACGTGCTCAGGGTGGGGGGTGGGGGTGGGCAAAATTGCCCAGTAAATTATTTCTTCTTTTGAGGGTTTTTGCAGTGGGCTTTTTGGAAGCCCAAAGAAGTGAGATGGCAAATGGGAACTAACTCCCTGGGTAGTCCCATGACTACCTGTGGGTGAGTCCCCACAGGTTCTATACCCTATTAGACCCGGTCCTTTCAGAAAGGCGCCGATCTAATGGGGTATCCAGTTAATTTGGGACAAATCAGGGTTTACCTACTTGGTCCCAAATTAATTCATTTTTAACTGAGGCGTCATTTGGACGTCTCGGGTGAAAACCTGACAGGTCTCACATTTTGGGGTCTATCTGGAAGGGTCCTTAGAGGTCAACACTTCTTCTTAAAGAAGAGGCATATTTGTAGATCGGAAGGAAACAAATGATCAGAAATATACTGTATGTTACCTTCTGAAACTCTAGCAACACACAGCTGCCTTTCTTTTCTCTGGGCAAAGAATTTTGCATGATCACTGTGGCATTTGGGATATAGATTTTATGATCTCTTTTAATTTTACAGGTTTTCAAGTATGTGGGGAACTTCTCGGTTAAATATAGTTGGATTCATATATATATTTATCAGCAGCATTGAAACTAAGTATTTTAGCAGTTAGTGGTAGCAATGCTATATCCATCTGATCTGATTAATTCAATTGTCATTCTTTCGTTTTGCTTTCGGCCTTTCAGAAGCTGAAACACACAGAAAGCGATAAGCTCCAGGTGCAGATTCAAGCTTATTTGGACAATGTGTTTGATGTTGGAGCTTTACTTGAAGATGCTGAAACCAAGAATGCTGCCTTGGAGAGAGTGGAAGAACTGGAAGAAAATATCTCTCATGTAAGTATCAGCATTAATGGGCTAAAGGAAACTGGGATTTCTGCAGTCTATGATAAATTGGTTGGTTGGTTAGTTGGTTAGTTGGTTGGCTGGTTGGTTATAAGAAAATGTAACCCCTGAAGAAGTGGAGGATAGGATTCATAGTATCACTAGAACAAGTCATTAAATGGATCTTAAAATATATATCTCTGATTTCTATCCAGGGCTGCTGATAAAACATTTGATAATCTTTTTAAAAATAGCACTTTGATAAAAGAAACAGGGAGGGAGAATGTAAAGGGTAGGATGTTAGAATGCAGTCCTCCTCATTTTATTATACTGCAGTTCCCAGCATTCCTCAAAATTGGTGAGCACATATGGGAACTGCAGCAAAACAACATGTAAATGTCTGTGTTATTCCCACCAGTGATTGTTTTACTTAAAAAAGTTGTTTTTATCCCTCCAAATATCATCCCTCCACCAAAAATGACATCAATGAGTGGAAAGGGGTTATTCGTTTTCCTTCCCACAACTCTGCCTTTGCCCATCTCCCAGTCTGGAGGATGGTGGCTGTACATTCAGCTCAGTTTGCAACAAAATGCATTTTTAAAAATCTTGGCAACATAGTCTTGAACATAGTGCTATTTCATTTTAATTCATTTTTAAATTATGTAAGAGGGATAAAATGTAGGCTTAGTTCATATGGCAGTTGTTTGAATGATGCCCATGAAAGCATCTATAAATAATATTTTCTAGATGGTAAATTTCTGTATAACAGTCTAAACCATTTATTCCTAAAAGTTCATGTAGACTGAAAAATCTGCTGACCTCTTTTGATTGTAACTCTGGGGTCCTTTTAATGTCTGCGTAGCTATGTCTCTGTTCCAGGCTGACATGTGGTTGAGGAATATTATGTAGGATTTTGGAACATATGGTGTTGTGGACATGATGCTTGAGGTTTCCTTAGAATCCTATCTATGGTTGCTTGGTTGGACACTGTTTGAATACTACAGAAGTACACCTTTAGTTGGATTCAGTAGGAACTTTCTTATGGATTAGTATGTGTAGTTTGTGGAGTCAACATGGTGTAATGGTTTACATATTAGACTAGTGGTGTGCCTGCACTGCAGAATTAATGCGGTTGAAGATCACTTTAATTGCCATGGCTCAATGTTATGGAATGATGGGAGTTGTAATGTTGTGAACTACACACAGTTACTGGAAGAGAAGGCTAAAGATCTTGTAAAATTACAACTCCTGCGATTTCATAGCATTGAGCTATGGTACTTAAAGTGGTGTCAATTTCATTAATTCTACAGTATAGATTCACCCTAGGACACTAGAAAAGCAGAGTTCGAATCTCCACTTGGCTATGGAAACCCACCTTGAGTACATTATATTCTCTCAGAAGGCACAATTCACGGACCAAATTCTGTCAAGAAAACCCTTTTAAAGGCTCACCTTACGGTTGCCATAAGTCATGAATTATTTGAAGGCACGTAATAATAGCAACTGTTTGCTGTAGAATTATGCTGAAATTTTTGGTTACCAAACTTTTATCTGATTGTCCCCTGAATAGCCCTTTTTCCTTGTTTACCTGGATCACATTTTTTATGTGTATACAACTTAATAATCAAAATTAGATTGAACTACAGTTTTAAAATTAGAATGCACATGTTTGTTAGAAAAACCCATAAGGCTGTGGTTTTAGTAATTTAATTACACTACACAGCTTGCATTTTAAAACTTGCACAAGTAATATTGATAAAATATTGTCGTGTTAAGTCCATTCTAATATTGACATTGAACTTTTCATATTGATTTGTATTTCATCAAGACACTCTTCAGGGCTGATCTAATGCTATGAATGAACCTATTGCAGATGTGTGGGATTTGTTGTTCTGTGATCAGACAATTGCCTGAAATAGCTCAGAAGTATTTAATTTTATAATTCCATATGGAATCACTTGGGAAAATAGCTTCACTGAGGGGAAGAGGAGGCTAATTTAGATATAAATTGCATATTCTGGGTACACATTAAACAAGCAAATAACGGCAATTAGGTGCTTCATACAATGTACAGTAAGTGGATGCAAACCAGAGCTATTTTGCATTTAAAATGTATCAGCAGCTGAAAGCATGTTGGAGTGAGATAGTTGCATGGTAGGTGTTTCTACATATATAATTAAATTAAGTCAAATCATCTAGAGATCAAATCATCTAAAGCTCAAAAATATTGTGAATGGTTCAGTCAGAAAAATGAGAACATAGTGCCCCCTTGTTTTCAGTAGTTTAATAGATTATGAAGGGGAGGATAGTTATGTTGGCTCAATTAGCATGACAGTTTCTCTCCCTTTCTCTGTCTGCTTTGGAATGAAATTTTAATTTCACAGATTAATCTAGCCAAAAACAACAAAAGGCCTTCCTCTAGATGGGGGAAGGCAACTGCAAGATGGGGCCATTTGCCCTCTTTGCCTTCACAGCACCCCAGTGAGATGCAAGTAACATCATTTCAAGGAAACATTTGACCAATTTTGAAGGTTTCCTTTGCTTTTTGAGGATATATGGAAGGCTTCTGGGGCCAAAAACAGTGATCCCAAACAAATGTAGGAAGGCAGGTAAAAGATGCATGATGTCTAAGAAACTGTTTTTTCTAATAAATAACATCTCCAAATTCTAAATCTTCAGTTTATTTGCCATCATGCATCTTTTACCTCCCTTCCTACATTTGTTTGGGATCACTGTTTTTACGTGACTAGTAGATGGAAAAGAGACTTAGAGGTGAATGTAATCCATATGCTTATAGCACCTCAGTCCAAACTTCCTGGAGATAGCTTCCCAGTAAACTTGTGTAGATGCAAAAAAAAAAAAAAAAAAAACCTTGTTGGACAAGATGGAAATCTGGAATAGCTCAAAGGCCAACATCTACGAAGTGGAACAGAACATTATCTTTTTGATTTGCTTTTCCAAGGAAAGACCAATTGAATAACTCCCAAGTTGAGGTCATCTATGGGGCGTCTAGTGGTATCTTTATAGCTGGGATAGATAATTTTGTGGCCCTGGGGTTCATTTCCTCTTATAATATGCTGCAGGGTGCACTGTTGCACAAAATGTGACATCTGGTGTTATTTGTTTTTGTTTTTTTTTAATAGGATCTGAACAAAAGTTTACTTCAGTTCTTTAAAGGACTGCTTTCAATAAATCAATGGTTTATGAAGATGCTTTGGAGGAGATTTGCCACTTCGGGAGGTTCCTAGGAGTGCTGTTATCTATCCATTTTTTAAAAAATATTGGGAATCTTTTGCTAGACTGGGGCCAGGAGAAACATAGGCCCTGAGAAAAACTTAGTGCTTTTTCTTTATAATACTGCAGTTTTATAAAGTGAGCTTTGCCTCAAAGACATTGTCAAAGCAGGATATATTCTTGTTATATTCTTATCAGTTTAACACCTTCTGCCTTTTTAAAAATGTCTAGTTATCGGAAAAGCTTCAAGACACAGAAAATGAAGCTATGGCAAAAATTGTGGAACTGGAAAAGCAACTCATGCAAAGAAACAAAGAACTGGATGTTGTTCGGGTAAGTGTGCTTTGAGTCCAGACTGGGCTCACTAGAATGTCAACCACAGACACGTCAGACTTTGGGAAGCGAAATCTGCTATGTTCACTTTTGCACAAGAAGTAGGTAACTAGATAATCATTCAAATGCTTCAAACTCTGAGAGAGTAACAGTTAAGTGTTGGTAACAGTTAAATGTGCTTTCGGGTTACTTGAGGCATATACCCAGAGTGTACACATGCTACAGTGAGGAAGAACTAAGTTTTGCAGACATTTTAGCTGCTGTTTTGCAACTGCTAATAAGAACAAAATGCATATAGATGAATGTATCTTCTAGTGATTTTAAGATCTAATTAAAAGGGTTTATTTATTTATTATGTTTCTTTATATCCCGCTTTTTTCTCCATATAAAGACTCAAAGCAGCTCACAATATAAAGCATTGCAATACAACTTAAAGTATACAAATATTAAAACAGTATTAAACCTCTTAAATATTATAAACAATTTATGTTAAAACCATAAAACATATAAAAACCACAGCATCCCCTGAATTGATCTTTAAAAAATTCTTCTTTGAAAGCCTGATTGATAAAAAGGTTTTAGCTTTCTGCTGGAAGGAAAGCAAGACTGGGGTCATTCTGGCTTCCCTGGGCAGAGAATTCTAGGGTCGAGGAGCAGCCACGGAGAAGGAAGGCCCTCTCTTCCGTTCACACCAACTGAGCTTGAGAGGAAGATGGGATCAAGAGATGAGCCTCTCCTTAAGATCTCAGGGTCCAGGCAGGTCCAGGTTACACAAAGATCAGGACAATAACACGTCATTGGCAACCACTTCAGACTATAGTCCTCTGATGGACCCTTCTCCTTTGATCCAGCAATCTCTGATGCTCCATAAGGAGTTGTGATTAATACGTATTCTCAGAAATGTGAAGAAGTGCATGGATGTGCCCATGGATTTCTTTGAATCTAAACCTTAATTTTCTTCTTTTACGTATTATCTGTTCTTTAAAAAACACTTAGGCAAGTTCCCTTTGCTTGGAGTCCCATGTCTAGCAGTTGCGTCAAAAAGAACAGGACAAATAATTAGTAAGAGTGAAATCTAACATCTCGTTGGTTTAGGGCTTGTCTACATTGGCCCTATACCCCAGTTTCAATCAGAGTTCACACTTGAATACCCAGACAATGCCAAGGAACTTCCAGTTGGTAACACAGGGTAAAACTGGTTAATATGGTTTTACTTTGCATTAGAAGAAGTTAGGGAATGCTCGAGAGCTTCAGTGAAACTTTGGAGCAGCTCTGCACTCTGTGAAATTGTAGACAGCTGGGCCAGTCCCAGTTCAAACTGGCCTCCTGTCCACAAAGACAGATGTTGCCATTTCCTTTTCCTTGTGCCCTGTGGTATAGGGGAAAGTGGATAGGTTGTGATTGTACCATCCTTGTTACCACAGAAGACCTCTTGGCTATCACGAGGCAACTTTTCTGACATCAGCTAAGGTGTCTAGTGATTGTCAGAAGTTCTCTGGCTCTGTTGGCAATTTGCTGTGACAACAAGTCCAGGGAAAGATGACTATCCAATGGAAATTTTGTTGTAGTTCTTTTTAGACAATGTTTTGTATTTTGAATTCAAATGTATTCCTTATACTTTTGGGGTTCTTTGCAGGAAATTTACAAAGACGCAAATACACAGGTTCACACGCTGAGAAAAATGGTGAAAGAAAAAGAGGAAGCCATTCAACGACAATCCACACTGGAGAAAAAAATTCATGAACTGGAGAAGCAAGGTTCTATTAAAATTCAGAAGAAAGGCGATGGTGATATCAACATTCTTCCTGTTGGGGTGGCTTCTGGGACATTACCATCTGGATCAGACGCAGTGGCTAGCACTGTTGGGGGTTCAGTTTCTGGCACAACGTCTTCAGTTGCATTGCCGCCACCTCCGCCCCCCTTGCCGCTGTCTGCAGAAGAATCAGAAGCAGGTGAGGAATGTTGGCTGTAAAAGGAATGAGTAGAAAGTACTTAGCTTAAAGAGAACAAGGGTGAGTTCATTGACTTTCCTAAACCAGATAACCTTTTGTGGTCACACTTGAAAAAGATTGGGTACAAGCCAATAGAAAGGTTGAAACTTTAAAGGCTCCTTGGGAAAAGTAAGATTTTAGTGTTCGTTAATTCGTTGCCACCTTCCCTTACCACCACTCACTTATGAGTACACTTTTGTAGAACAGCAAGTTATGATACGATTAATATATTGAACACTGGATTAAAGAATTTTTTGGCTAGTGTTAGCACTTTCTGAGCAGGTGATTGAGTGTCTTTCACCAAAAGTAATTTGATTTGTAGTTATCTAAGCTATCTAAGACAATTGGTACCTAAACTGGTATCCACCAGTATTGTTGGACTATAGCTTTCAAAACTTGAACACTAGCCATGCTAGTTAGAGCTGCTGCAGGATGGAGTCCAGTAGCATCACTGGACTTCGTTTTGGCAATCACGGCCCTAGAGATTAGAATTATTCTGACACTACAAAAATAAACTATTGTGTTCATTTGTTTGGTGCTGCTAATAGAAAATGTGCTCGATGGACAAAAAAAAACACATATGTGTAGCAGAGTGAATTCAGCTGCATTCGGGACACAAGTTTCCAAGAGACAGCCTCTCAATCTTAGAAGATTAATTTACATTTACCTAAAATGTCCTGTTTTCAGAAAACAGGTTTCTACCCATTGGATAAAAGGTGGTTTTGAACATGCTGTTTCTCCTTCCTGCTTCTATGTTCTTTTACCTGTTTTCCCTGCTCCTAGAGAATCAGGCACAGGATTTGGAAAGCATGTGTTGCATTCTGTGGATTTGAATAGCCATGAGCAGATTAGCCAAAATAATTTCCATTTTTGCAGCTTCTCACATTTTGTATGCAGAATAAGTAGAATATGTGTTGAATGTGCTAGTTCCTAATCTGAATTAATGTTTTTAAATGAAATGTTTTTCATTTTAAATGTTTTATATTACATATTGTTTTAAACCTAACTGATTTGTTTTCATTGGTAAACCACTTTGGCTTCTATATGAGATAAAAACAGGATATAAATTAAATAACTAGAGTTTAGAGTGGTGGTACTCAAACTGTTCTCCAGATTTTTTGGACCTCACTCCCACAATTCCTAACAGCTGGTAAGCTGGCTGGGATTTCTGGGAGTTAGAACACCTGGAGGAGCACAATATGAGAAACACTGGTTTAGAGAGAAACAGAATCATAGAAACTGCCTCTGGGATTCTCATTCTTAGCTGAATATTTTCAAATGTTAGGTGCCTCTTGTCTTTTTCATTTTCACAGTGCAAAATGGCCCTGTCACAGCACCGATGCCTCCGCCTCCACCCCCACCACCTCCCCCTCCGCCCCCACCAGCCCCCCCTCTTCCTGGTCCGGCTGCAGAACCAGTGCCAGCACCCCCACTCCCGCCCCCACCCCCACCGTCGGCACCCCCTCTTCCAGGAACAGCCTCCCCCACAGTCGTTTTCAACTCAGGATTAGCAGGTAAGAAGTAACAGTGTATCATTGGTGTGCTGTACAAGTCTAGACCCATTCAAAGAGTGGAGATTGCCTTCATTTATTTTGTTTTCAATGATGAAATGTCTATCTTGTTGAATAAGTTATGAATCCCAGTGTCCCAAAGACTTGGCAGGTGATGGGAAAACGAACCTTTCTGGGAGATACATTGGACAGTTGATCCAAAACAGTGCAGAGTAGGCAATGCCAAGATCTTGACAAACAGTCAAGATCAATTCCCTGTGTTTCCTATAACTTGCATATGGACATATCTATTCAACTGGAAATAGTACATGTTTATTCTAAACCACTTTAATCACAGGGAACCAGGATATTGTTTTTACTTTGGGAAAAAATAATGGTAGGTGAAGATTTGAAAAGCCCTGTCCCATTGTTAGTCTATGATTCATTTAGTTTAATTTTGCAAGAGTAGAGCTGTGGTGAATAAAAAACTGGGTGGTCAGCCTAGAAGTGGTAAATCTACTCTAGCACTTACCAATTTGAAGCTGCTCCAAATCCCTAATCCTGCATCGGAAATGGTTTAATTCCTCTCGGATCAGCTATAGAAAGAGTAGTAGCAAACTCCGGAGTGGATTAATCCCCTCTGTAGCATATCCACTAGCCACCGTTTCAGACTGAGTGTCATATGTAATTTGGATCTCAGAAGTGCATCATATGTCAAAAGGAGAGGTATGTCATTTGCTCTCCACTGGAACTGGCAGGCAGGTTATTCAAAACTACTCTCCTTTCTGAAATGACTTTCCTAGTATCTCTGATGCTGGCCTATAGGCATTCCATGCATAGAATGCCTGTAGATCATTGTACAGATATTTTCATATCAGTACACTAAAATCTCTTAAGAATTAATAAATTTGTCTGAATTTAATTGATATTTTATTAGTTTGATAACAGTTGCATTATGAGGAGCTAAGTTTTGCTCTTTTTAGGTATCTTATATAGTAGGACAACTAAGAGATTAGTCTTTTATCACCCCGTCCCATTCATAAAACTTACAGGATGTTTCCAAATGACTTTCACTTAGTAACTCAGCCATTCTTTCTTCTGCTGCTTCCTTCTGCTTGAAAAAATATGGAGGAGGATAGGACAGAAGAGCAGCAGGGTGTTTATCCAGAAGCTCGATTGCCTAAGTACTTTCATATACAAAACAATGTAGGGATGAGATTATATTGATGTCATGGAAATGGAAAATCAAGGAGAGGATGATTCATGTTTTTGAAGCCTCCACTTGAGGATTATTAGTCTTGCATTTTGTTTCTGAGTTGGCCAGTTCACATAAAATGCTCCTAAGACACTGATTCAGTGTTTCTCAGGTGGTGTTTTATGGCTTAGCAGTGTGTTGAGAATGAAGCCCATCATGCTGCCAAGAAGCAAATGGGACCTAATTGTCACTCTATGGAAAATACTATAATGTACATAAGATGGAATATGGCTTTCCTTCCTAATAGTTTTTAAAAGCAGCCACCTAATTCTTATTTTTCCATTTCCCTCTAAGTCAGTAAAGATTTTCACTCTTTTTAAAGATGGAAGTGGTGGGAAGCAAAACTCACAACACGTTTTATAAGGAATATATAATTTATTCTGAAATAGCTGGCTTTTTCAAGTCATCCAATTCCATAGATGTCCTTCTTTAGTTGTTCTCTATATTCTTATTTAAAAACCAACATTTGGATGTCTCTCTGCTACTAAGAAATTTATTTGGCACCAGAGAAACTTCACTTAGCCAAATCTAAGGCTCTCCAGCAAACACTTCCTTTCCCCTTATCCCAAATATAGTCCAGCATCCAAATGTGTTCATTCTCTAGTAGTATATGTGAACTCAGCAAAGGAGACATTCAAAACCAGGATTTTAAAAGGCATTGCAGTGTCTGGGTGGCTCCGCTCGGCCTCTTCTGATTCTTTCAGCCCAGAGCCTTTGGCTTGATTTTGTCATTAGTCACAGTCTTCCTTGTAAATCTGATGACCAGCCAGCCTGCAAATACTCTGTCTGTTGTCTTGCTACAATTAATACAGTTTTCTTTCGGTCGAGTGTGGCTTGGAGAAATATGAAACTTGATTCAGTCTCGCCCATTAAAATCCATTCAGCCCCCTCATTAATGTGAAAAGCTTTCCAACAGTTTCTAAATATTTGTGAGTATGTCGGGCATAGTTGGAAGACCTCACATCAGAGGCCTGAATATGGAACTGATGCTGAAGCCAGTGCCATTTGCAACATCTCTTTTGAAAATGACAGCTACAAGGAACCAAAAAGAATTGCAGATATTTCACTTCAATGCATTCTGATGCCCAAGACTGAGGAAAATTTAACTGGAAGTGGGGGGAAACTGTCAAGTTTCACAGGGAAGGATCTTCCATGCCCTGGCCTTCAGAGGTTTAATGGCTGATATTTGCCTTAACTCACTTGTTATAGTTTCTTACACAAGATTATCTTTAGCAATAAAGTAGAAGAATGTGATCAGTAGTCAAAACAATCCAACATACGCTGCTAGGACTTTTTCAGATTCTTCAAATATTTTGAAATTGTAGTTGTTGAAAGCAATTGAAGGGGTATGTGCATTATTTAGGCAATATATGATTCCCTTCATTGTGATTGGTTTCAACTTCACTGTTTTAGAGTTGGACATTACCAGTGGCAAATTGGTAGTAGTTCTTAGTCACATAATTTTTCTGTCCACTGGATTATATACGTTGAAGATACCATTCTTACCATTTCTGATTCAAAGTATTCAGATGGTAACCATTACCAGTCATAGGAAATAACAGGATTGGAAGCATCCTGGACGGGCATGTAATCACAGATAAATAGACTGCGACTTTATAGCACTTTGCTGTAGCAAAAGGGAAATAGCCTGTTCCTCATTGCTGGCCTGTACTAGCAGGTTTGGTTACAACAAATTAGGATGAAAAGTGTAGTTTCCAAATAGCATATGTTTTACTATAAATTATGGTCCTGTACCATGGGATCATCATATGCCTGAAGCATAACTGTCAAAGTTATGCTTCAAATGCTGTGTTTTGTTTAAAATCTGCTTAGATGGAGTCAGAAAAAGGCTCTTGGTGGGCATATGATTGCCCATTGCATTTTATTACTCTGACAAAGTCTTATGTAGAGAAATTCATGTTGCCTGGGTGCAGGGGTGAACCTTTCGATATTGTTGGACTCCAGTTCCCATCAGCCCTAGGCGGCATGGTCAGCAGTCAGCAATTTTGGCATTTAATGAATGTATGTATGTATTTAAATATTGTACTCTGGAAATATTTGAATGGGTCACAGTTTACTTAACCCTTTCCCACTGGAGGAAGAGAGCCTAACTAACTATTTACACAGTAGAGAGTTCCTAGTATACTATATGAACTTCAGGGCATTTTTAAATATCTGTATGAACCTCATCTTGGAAAAAGATGGGATATTAAATAAAGAAACATATGATAGATAAAATTTCTGGGGAGAAGAACTGCAGCGTGGCCTTAAGATCCCTGTTTTATACAAGCATAAAGTCAGATGTCATTTTCTTCTTATGATTCAATGACCTTTGTGTTTGTAATGATAGCTAACACTTCTCTTATTTATTTCCTCTGCTTCCTTATAAGATGGGCCAATCAAGCTTTTCTGTAGGTTTCTTTTTCCTAAGTATTTTACTTGCTTTTAAAATCCTTTTTTCTAATATTTCATTTTTTTCAGTCCTGTTACCACAATACATGTGTTTGTGTCATTTTCAAAATCAGCTTGCTGTGATTTTACATGATCTAAAAGCATGGGCTGTTTGTGAGATGTCTTAAAACATCGTCATGGTACACAACTTCATAAATATATTATTTTCATTCAGTTTTGTGAATAAAATGCATGAAAGTTAAATATTATACAAATGTCTTCTGGGAAGGAAGGAAGGAATAAGAGAGTTAGTCCTCAATTGACACCACTCTTCTATATTCAAAGCTGACACCACAGACACCTTGTCTGAATCCAGTCTCTCTGGTGGATAGCATTTCTAGGGGTCAAAAGTGTATAAAAACAAACACTAATCTTTGTTTACAAGAGGTAAACATCACACCACAGACTGCACATTGAAAACATCAAGCACATTCTTGCTGTGGTTTGAATTGAACAAACTACTCAACTCAAACCCTCTTTTTTCAGTCCAGCCTTAGTCTGACTCAAACTTGTCTCAAACATTTTTCTGACTTTATTCTACTCAAATCCTAGGCTAAGTATCTCCCCACCCAAATTGAACTCAAAACTGAAATGCACCTTCACCAGCTTTACGCAAATCTTTGCAAACATTCCACCAATGATAAGTTCTCCCATCATCTATGTATTTCTTATTCTAATATATACACAATAAATCAAACAACATTTTCCAGTATCCAACCCATGACATCAACACTCCTGCATATGGGAGTTCAATAGTTTTTACAACAGGCATGGTATATTTGTCTTAAAAATGTTTGTTTCTCAATTTCTACAACCAATGTGGCCAATGGTAATGCTTTATGGGAGTTGTGGTTAAAACATTTGAGGATCCAAATGTTCTTCCACCCACTCTTATAATCCTCGCAATGATCCCTGTAGTATAATTATCCTTTTTATTTGCATATTAAAGGGAGGGATAGCTCAGTGGGTGGCCTCGTGATTTGCATGTATTTATTTATTTATTTATTTTGCTTCTATACCGCTGTTCTCAGCCCGGAGGCGACTCACAGCGGTTCACAACACACAGGAAACAGCAAAATTCAATGCACCAATGTAGGATGTCCCAGGTCTTACTTCTGGCAGCTCACGTAAATCAGTAGCTTCACTTGTGCTAGATGATACTGGGCTGGATGGGCAAATAATCTGATGTGGTATAAGGCCATAGTGTTGTAAGTGGAAGGATGTGTTGTAGAAATAGTGATAAGTCTGTTGATTTTGCTGTTCAGCTGAAATCTCAACTGAACATTTTTACTTCACAGCATATGAGTTGGTTCATTGTGGTGGATAGCATTGGAACAGGGGAACACGTGGACTTTCTGCCATGTGAATTTTGCAGGGAGTGGGTGGGGAAGCTGTCTGTTTAGCCTTTTCCTTGCCCGTTTCCTTTTTTTGCCATGGGTGCTACTTTTTTCCTTTTAGCTGCTGACATGTGCCTGGTATTCTCAGAACACAGTATTCAATGGTTTCTCCATTAAAAAAAAGGAATAGTACAGTACTTCAAGCCATATCATAATCCTTGTGCTTTATGCTAGGCCGTGGTTTTCCACCTGTGGGTCCCCAGGTGTTTTGGCCTACAACGCCCAGAAATCCCAACCATTTTACCAGCTGTTAGTATTTCTGGGAGTTAAAGGTCAAAACTTCTGGGGACCCTCAGGTTGTGAACCACTGTGCTAGAGGTTAACAAAAATTAATTCTCATTTTGATACTTTCAAGTAAAAAGACTCTATGTGCCTTACCTGGTGTCTTTGGTGATGCAACCACACATCCAAGAAGATGTGGATTTTAAGCAAAATAAAGGATATGAGCTTTGACTCTGAAGCTGTTTTAGCCTTTTTAGTATATCATGACATCACATAACATCATTGCATGGCATCATTGCATGACATCAGCATCTGAGCTGTTTTGACAGCTCAGGAAAAAAACGGTCCTACAGAACAAAGAGATAAGTTCTAGATGAACCACTGCCCAGCTGTACATTACCGGATTAATTTGAAGTTAGTATATCTTCATTTGTAATCTCAAACTTTAAACAAGAAAGTTGGTGCAATGGTGGGATGGAAGAAGTTACTGAGATACCAAGAATGCTAGGATGTCGAATCCTTAAGAGCAGTGGTCCTCTGAGAATATTATTCAGTTCAAAGTAAGACCTGCTACTATGTTTTGCTTTATGGTGAACAGATGCCACCATAGCAAACTGTTTCCTGATCAATTGCATGCTTCATTTTCACTCTGTTGGCTAAAAACCTGCATTCAAAACTGGAGGAGTGAGCAGCAGTCCCTTTGTTGGATGTGTGAAATCCACAAAAGATGTTAAAAGTTTTCTGGCTTCTACATTAATGTCAGGTTGATATAACTGTATTCTAAATAATACCGATGGTGGTGAGCTAGTATTTTCCCTGCCTGTGATAAGACTTTATCTAAATTAACTAAATTACTTATCAATGGAAAGAAATCCATTTAAAAAATCCTTTTATATATTAAATGTTCTCATGAACATTATGAAAGAATCTGCTGCAGATTGATGCCTACAATTAATGAATTACTAAGTACCAAAGATTTCCAGTGATTGACATTCCATCAGCACTCTTGGCTGAAAACGAATGGCTTAAAGAGTCAGAACGTTTTTCCCCCCTTAGTAATTAACCTACATTTTTCTGCTTCAGCTTATTATACTTTGTCCATTAATAGTTAATAAGGAATGAATCCCTTCAGAAAAGATTTAGAAGACTAACACAGTGATCAGTCAAAGTAACCAATACCCCAAGAAGGAAGTACTGAGACTTGATAATGTTCCTTTTGATATTTAAAGAACAGATTTCAGCTTATTTAAAACAGCAGCAGCACTTTTTGCCTACTGAGCACTGCGATTTACAATTTCCCCTTGGGTATTTTGAAAATTGGAAATTGGGCTCTGCTTCTTGTGCCTCCAGAACATCATTTGTTTATGCCAGACTGACATTTTCAGACAGATTATGGACTCAAACCTGTACTTACAAAGACTGAGTGATGCATTATGCAAATGTGACATACAGTGACTTAAATACCATCGGTGTCATAATGTTCTTCAGGCACAAATTATTCATTTGCGACCCATAACAACAGATGCAGAAACACGTGGGATCCCTGATTATACAAATGGGCCAGAGTCCACTTCGGCTGTGATCAGTGGGAATCTGTTCTCTTATTGATCCGAAAGCACCTGATGTATAGTCCCCTGTCACCTCACTTATGTAACCATCCCCTAATGGTTGCAGTGGTTGCTGCTTGGGAAGGGGAATTGGGAGACCTTTATGGTCTCATGGTGTAGGCAGGCATGGGCAAACTTCAGCTTCAACTCCCAGGAATCCCAGACAGACTACCAACTGATAAGAATTGTGGGAGTTGACGTTCAAAACACCTAGAAGGCTGACATTTGCCCATGCCTGATGTAGCAGCTTAAGTATTGGACTATTTTATCTAGAACTGTAGTATCAGATTGAAAAATGCATGTATTTATATTAGAACATATTTACTTATATGACTGATAGGTGAACCTAATGAATTACACAAGACAGCCCAATCTTTGTAGACATTTGGTGGTGTTTATTTTAAGACTTGCTAGACTTCCTCCAGTGTTGAAGTGCCATCTCCCAGAGTTATTGTTGGATTGATCCAGGTGTGTGTGTGTGTGTGTTCTGGCACGATTGAAATGTATAATTAGACTCTCTGTTTTGTTTAAAGCTGTGAAAATCAAGAAACCAATAAAGACAAAGTTCCGCATGCCAGTATTTAACTGGGTAGCTCTGAAACCCAATCAGATCAATGGAACAGTCTTCAATGAAATAGATGATGAAAGGATTTTGGAGGTAGGAAACCTATACAATTATAATGGGGCAGAGGGCTTGTGAGTGTGTTTTGAAGTTCTTCAAAAGTAAACATTATTACTTTCTATCAGTGAAGTGAGTTTTAATGAGTTTTAAACATTAAATCAGTAAGTTTCTACTTGATGGCCTGACTTAAATTTAGGTGATCCGGGGTATAGTATGAATTTTAAAAGAGGTGGATGCTGAACCAGTTTTGAAGACAGAGTTTACTATCCCCACTGACTCAGAAGCTATCAGATGCAAGTGGTTGCCATTTAGTAGTCTAGATACTGAGACTATTAAACACTTTCAGAGTAGGTTCCCATCAGATTCTCTTCTAGATCATGGCTTACAAGATCCCAAAGTTTACAAAAACACTGCTCTCCCATTTTAGGGAGAACACTTGAGCCGGGGGTGGGGGCACACAGTGAAGAGTGAATATGGCCACACAATCCTGACTGAAGATATCGGAAAAGCCAGAGGATTTGTGATCATAGTCTTCAGCTCTTAGTAACAAGGCAAACTGTTTCCATAGAGGAAGAGGTCCATAGAAGTCATCTTCTCCTGACTGGTGAAGAAATCAACACTAGTGTGCCAACTCTGTTGTTGCTGGTCCAGTGGCAGAGCAACAATAGCACTCTTCCCTAGGCATCCTCTAGAATAGAGGGTAACTGTAGCTGGCGTGTTTATTTTCCATCCACATTGTAAAGAGTTAGGGATGGAGATTTAAAAGACACTCACTAAAGAAAACAATTGAAGGGAAAGCCTCCTCCTAACACACCTCCCAAGGCCCAACAGCATGGAACGGTTTTTCCACTATAGATTCTTTAGAGGATTATTTTGCCTGCTTTATAAACTACTTTCATTTTGACTTGGTTTTTGTCATAGGATTTAAACGTGGATGAATTTGAAGAAATATTCAAGACAAAAGCCCAAGGTCCAGCCATTGATCTTTCTTCAAGCAAGCAAATAACTCAGAAAGGATCAAACAAAGTAACGCTATTGGAAGCAAACAGAGCAAAAAATCTTGCCATCACTTTAAGAAAAGCTGGGAAGACATCTGATGAAATATGCAAGGCAATTCAGGCGTAAGTAAAAAGGGATGTAGAATATACTGTCCAGTAGTATTTCAGAATTGGACTAAATTTTAAAAACTAGTTTGATGAGATATTGGGCTTTTGTGCCATAAATTTCTAGGGCACATTCCAGTGAACTATAGATAGCACCAGAATTCTCTAGCAGAGAATTCTAACTATTCTAACTATTAAACTACAAATTCCAGAATAATTAGGATAACTGTGCCATGTAGATAATTCTAAATCACAGATGCCTTTTTAAAATGTGTCAATTGCATTTGGCTTCAGGTAAAAATACAGACACAAATAAACATAACATTGATTTATTATCATTCTTTATTGTAACCTTGGTTGTGCATGTGTTCACACACACACAAACCATTCCTATTTAACCTGTTGTGAAACTCTGGAGCAAAAAGAATAAAGCAAAATAGAAATGCAAGGCAAAATAAAGCAGAACCCTCCCTGCCTCCCAGTGTTGACCTCCATTCCCCCCAAAATCAAACTAATTAGAATCCAGTGTTGCAAACTTTCTGTCATCAAATGCTAACTTCTCTGGCAATCTAAAATCAATTTGGAGCAAGATTAACCTAACAAAGTATCAGTTCAAAATTGATGTCCAGACAACCCTGCAGTACATTTTTGTTCCTGACATTTCATATTTATGAATGTGCAGTTGGCTGTCTGTATTCACTGATTCTAAAAATATGTTTATATATCTATATCTATACATATCATAGTTTGTGCCATTTTATATAAGTGACAACATTATGCCATTATACACAATGGGATTTCAACATCTACAGTCCTGACACCAAACCACCGTGGATATGAAGGATCCACTATATAGAAGTTTTAGAAAATATATTATAACCAGAAAATGTACTCTAGTGCTCCTGAAGGAATATAATCATTTAATTAAAATGCAGCTTATTTTTGCCAGCTTTGAGAGTGGGTTCCAATAAGCACTGCAGCCCAGTTCAGCCTATGAAATATGAAGTGGTTCTTGTTCCCTGGAAATACTTTCCATTTATTTCAAACAGCTTCTTGGGCCTACAGTAACTTTATTGGCCTGCCAAGCTTAAACAGATAGTTTTATACATTGCAATTCCAGTCATTCAAAGGCAAGTATTTAAGAACATATGTTCATAATTTACCTTTGTTGTATTTTCCCCTGCACTTCACATGTTGACTTCAGGAAACTCCAGTGTAAAATTGATGTTGTATGAAGTGTGACATATCTGACATAACTATATAATTGATTTGTAACTTTAATAATGCAAATAGATGAGCTATCTTATGGAAATCAGGGCCCGGATGTTGCTGAAAATAGCCCATTCTGATTCCTATACTGTAAGCATTGAGTGCTAACAAGCTGTATTTTACTTCCCATTGACTAGATTTGATCTGAAGACCCTTCCAGTAGATTTTGTTGAATGCCTAATGAGGTTCTTGCCCACGGAAAATGAAGTGAAAATGTTGCGGCTTTATGAGCGGGAGAGAAAACCACTTGAGAATCTTTCAGACGAGGATCGGTTCATGATGCAGTTCAGCAAGATCGAGAGGTTGATGCAAAAGATGACCATCATGGCCTTCATTGGCAACTTTGCAGAAAGCATCCAGATGTTGACTCCAGTGAGTGGGATAAAGAGCTTAGAACCTTCTCTAAAAGGGAACTAGAACTGAATTCTAAGGATTGAACTTAAGGATAGGTTACATTTAGGCACTTTCTTGCTAGAAATGGGCTTTTTATGTGTTTTGATGTATCTGTGTCCATTTAAATCTCCTCTCTGGATTCCCCTAAAGGCATTAAGGTGGCATTTCCTTATTTTCTTTCTGATCCCATTTTTGACCCTATCCTAATTTTTTTGAAGTAGCAAAAGTGGGAAATTGCATGGGATATGGCATTGATGCTACCGACAAAAGAGGGTTTTAATAAAATTAACATCTTATGCAAGTTGAATGACTTTCCCATATAACTAAGATTGGATCCAGGCCATCCTATGTAGCCATTGTGTTATTTTGCACTTAGCTTTTAATGTTATTTCTTGTGCTTATCTTTAGCAACTTCATGCAATAATTGCAGCATCTGTCTCAATAAAGTCATCTCAGAAGCTCAAGAAAATACTAGAGGCAAGTATCATTATACTAATTCATTTTGGTCCTTAGGGGAAAGTAGACTTAAGCTAAAAATGCCCCTTTCATTTCAATTACTTGGTTAATCCTTACCATTTTTTTCTTGTGGCTTCTGCAGATAATCTTGGCTCTGGGTAACTATATGAATAGCAGTAAACGAGGAGCTGTTTATGGATTTAAACTACAAAGCTTAGATTTGGTAAGCAGTGATACATCCTCAATGAACTAACTTTGCTTAGGACATTGTTTTTGGATCTCCATGAATTTGCATTGCCCATGTGAGTTACTACTGTGCAAGAAAGAATGGTGAAGTAGTAGTGAGGAAAGGAGGAAGCCATAGGCTTATTTCTCAGCTTGAAAAAATTCATCTTTTTTTGGACTACACTTCCCAGAATCCATTAATCAGCATACTTTTAGTATGCTGACTAAAGGAGTCATTTTTTTCCAGTCTTATCCAGTCTTGTTAATTACGTTTTCAAAACTTCATAGTATTAGAACTTCCTAGGCTGTGTTTTCACCATGATGATTTTTCCTGCACTGTCAGACATAGATATTAGAGATATAAAGAATTTAAAATTATCTCAAGTTTCCAATTGCAGAAAATTCCATTTTGGACTTGGCTGCTTTCTGTCAGCTTCTGTTGTATAACAGACTCTCAACATTCTTGAATATGACAATGTTTTGATTCATAATTTTTCAAAATAATATGAAAGAGTACAGATGGAGTATGAAAAAATACATTTAGTTAATAGATAAGAGTATTGCTGCCTGTTTTCAGCTGTAGCCTCTAAGTGGATTTTGTTTTTCCTATAAATATACTCAATACCAAATGTAAACTATTACAATTTAAAATATTGACCCTGTTTCAGTTTTTTGTGGTAAAATTAGGTGCCTTGGCTTATATTTGAGTCCGCTTATACTCGAGTATATACGGTGCTCTAGTTGGGCCTAGAAGTTGGGTTTAGGTCTTTAAAATTATGAAAAAACAAAACATCTAGAGTAGTTTAAAAGCTTACATTTGAAAAAGTAGTGAGAGGGGGATGATGTGGATAGCAGTCAAGAATTATAGCTTTTCCTAGCTATGGCCTAATCTAACATGTTTCCTTTGATTCTTTGCAGTTACTAGATACAAAATCAACAGACAGAAAACAAACGCTATTGCACTATATATCAAATGTTGTGAGAGACAAATACCAACAAGTATCACTTTTTTACAACGAACTTCACTATGTGGAGAAAGCTGCTGCAGGTAATGTCTCCAAAATTCAATTCTCAACAATATAAAATTCAGGATGAGTTGCATTCATTGAGCAACTCAACAATGAACTCAGTACATATACATAGAACCTAATACATCTACCTTGAATTATACTCATTGCTATGGGCAGATATGCATCTTAAAAGGATGTAACAAGTATTACAATTCACAGAGACCATAATTTTTTTAAAGTATTTTTATCACTCTGATGCAGGTTTGAAGACTTCTGCTCTTCAGCTCCATGTTTTAATATCAAGAGCAGCAATACCTACTGGCGAATCTGCACTTAAATTTTCCAGGGCTTATGGTAGATGAATCTGCAAGTTTTGCTCCATGAAAACCTTTGAATCAGTAGTGGTTAAATGTGCTCCTCCAGGTCTATGTGGACTGCATCTCCCACAATCCCTTACTGGTTATTACTGATGCGAGTTGTAGGTCAAAACCATCTGAAAGTGATTACTATTCGCTGCAGTAACTGGTGGTTGTAAGATTCAAGCAGGCCATGCACACCACTTTTGCTATTAAAATTTTAAATGTATTTTGCTTTCTTTCCCCTTTAGTATCATTAGAAAATGTTCTGTTGGATGTAAAAGAACTCCAAAGAGGTCTGGACCTAACAAAACGTGAATACACCATGCATGATCACAATACCATGCTGAAGGAATTCATTCAGAACAATGAAGGGAAGCTAAAGAAGTTACAAGATGATGCAAAAATAGCCCAGGTATTCCCTGCACCTCATCTGTTACCATATTACCACAATGTCTCATTCTTTCAAAGCTGAAAACAATGCTATCCAAATAGGCAGAATATACTGTTTTCCCCCTTAGTGGTCACTATATCAGATTAGGACAGAGGAAACCCAGGTTCAAGATCCCAAATGACTTTACTGGGTAACTTTGAGGATAACCGACTTCACAGAAAGGTGAAGGTGGAATTGAGAACGGAAGAAAACCATGAATGCTTCCTAGGGGAGAAAGGGGATAAAAATGTAGCAAATTAAAAATGCGATGCAAACTATGTCCTTATATAACATATTTGTATCTGGATGTATATCAAGTATGGGCAGTCTGAGAGTTACCAGATTGTGCTACACTGGAAACTTTTATAAGGAAACGCAGCCAACTAGGAGGGAAGATGAGAGTTGGAGGGCCACCAGTTCCCCAGCCCTTTTATGCACAGTAAACCCATTGTAGATAAGCCAGTTCTTCCCCTTTTATCTTCCTTCCTTATAAAAAAAGTCATGCTGAAAAAAAGCCAAGCATTGCCTAGACCAGAGCTTCTTAAGCTTTTGCACTCAGAATCCCTTTTGACCTGAAAAAAAATTATGTGACTACAGTGTTCCCTCACTTATCGCGGGGGTTCTGTTCCAGGAGCTCTCGCGATAAGTGGAAATCTGCGAAATAGGGATGGTCCGGCCACTCAGCGGTGGCCTCCTCCTCTTCACCGCCTCTGCTGCTCCTGGCTTTGTAGGCCCCTTGGGCGCCCTTGGTGGTGCTTCCAGGCTGGTCTGGCAGTGTCATCAAAGGAGCACAAGAGACTTCTGAAGCCAGGAGCAGCACAGGCAGCAAGGAGGAGGAGGCTGCTGCTGAGTGGGTGGAGCCTCCTCCTCGCCACCTTCTTCTCTGAAGAAGGAGCGGGGAGCAACGGAGGTGATGAGGAGGAGCACCTGGCTCCCCTCCCCTGCTCCTCTTCCTCCCCCTCCCCTCCCCCACCACTTGGGGTGGGGGAGAAGAAAAAAAACCTCAATGTGGCAAGTCCGCATAAAGTGAACCGCGAAGTAGCGAGGAAACACTGTATATAGGAATAAAAACCACACATTTACTGATAACAAACCAGCATTTGCAGGGCTTGCTAAGCAGACTGATTTTCCTTTTTATAAAGTATCGCTGAAGCATCTTCTGTAGAGTTTCCTGTAAACACTGCACAACAGATTCATGTATATGTCTCAAACAGCCCCTAGGTGACATTTAGAAAAATACTTTGGAACCCCAGCAGTGAGCTAAGGGGACCCCATATGGAGTCAGGATCCACAGCTTAAGAAGCGGTCGCCTAGACCACTATATTTCCCATTGTGACCAATCTGATGTCTACGGCATTCATGTTTGGAACTAATATTAGAGTCAAAGAATATCAGCGAATCACCCTAACTAAGTGGTTCTCAACCTTTGGGTCCCCAGATATTTTGGTCTTCAACTACCAGAAAACCTAACAACTCATAAACTAGCTGGGATTTCTGGGAGTTGTAATCCAAAGCACCTGAGAACCTACAGGTTGAAAACCTGTATGTATATAGAACTATTATATACATACATACATACATTATCCATGGAAAATTCTTTCATTTTTTTGTCCATCTTTCCCTTTTAGTTCCTGTCTTCCTTTCCTTTCTGTGCCCTATTAATTAGTGCCAAGGTTGTATCTTGTTTGTGAAAAGTCTCTGTCTTCCAGGATGCCTTTGATGATGCTGTGAAATATTTTGGAGAGAATCCCAAGACAACACCTCCATCTGTCTTCTTCCCAGTCTTTGTCCGATTTGTGAAAGCTTACAAGGTAAACAAAAATGTAAATCATATCTCACATTAATCATTTGAATTATGATTGTGCTATTTAGACTCTGTGGCTGTGTCATTTTGTTGTGCACAGCAGGCCAAAAAAGAGAGGGTTGATCGCCAACTCCATGCTCCACAATAACTACAAAGAAAACAATTGGTTGCATTATTTTAATTAAAGTGCCTACAGTGAAGATTTATTCATCCCTCATTCATGAGCAGGTGGCAACTGTCCCAAAAGCATCATTTTTCCCAAAAGCATTTTGTTAGTTGAGAACAGTGGTCGTAGTACTTATGGACTAAGCCAGGACTACTTAAACTTTTTCCACTCATGACCCCTTTCCACTCAAATATTTGTTTGAGCCCAGGTATATAGGTATATAAAATAGCTATAAAAATAAAACATTTGCTGATAATAAATCAACATTTCCTAGGCTTGTTAGACAGATTGTTTTTCCTTGTTGTGGATTACAGCCCAAGCATTTTCTGCAGAGTCCACTGTAAACATGGCATGTTGTTGCTAACAGATTTGTATAAATACGTGATTTTCAGAAATCTTTTACTGGTGCCATTTTTTTCGTGAACCCAACATTGAGCTAAGTAGGTCAAGACCCACAGTTGAAGAAGCAGTGTGCTAAACTGTAATAAAACTAAAATCACTAAAATCCCCTAAAGTCCAAGAGTAGGCAACTTGTATGCTGCTAGATGCTGCTGGACTGTAGTTTCCATCAGCCCTAGTTATCAGCAAGTCAATAGTGAGACTCACAAGTGAGCATTCCTTTTTTATTGACATGCGGATGAGTTATGATTCTGGAAAACTAAAGGGATACTATAGTGACGTCCTTTTATGTCCTTTTAACTCTTCGGGCTTTACCACAATACAACTGGTTGCTATACTAGTGGATATGCTTTTTTCAGTGTTGTGTAAGGAAGTAACTTTGCGTTTCCTTACACAAAATATTTGATTAGCAGTATGTTGGGTACTGGATGGTGCTCAGTCACCACTTCATCCCTGACCACTGACAGAGACGCTCCATGAAAGTGCTTTTCCACTACAGATGGACTGGCTGTATCAGTCCTCTCTGTCCAGCACTTGGAACTCTGCATAAGTGTGTCTGTGAAACATGTTCCACTATCTTCATTCCACCTCTTGGGCTTCTTTTCATCCCAAGGAGGAGAACATTGGTAGCCTGCTCAAATTTTGTGTTTGCTTATTGGATAAAACTAGTGGAAACTCCTATGTATATGACAGAATGAGAGAACTGAAGGTTGGTGCCAGATAGCACACATAGGATTGGATCCACGCAGAATTGATTCTAACAGGTTTTCACAGGCTGCCAGAAGGAAAAGGAACTGGAAATTCAGTTTCCACTAGCCCCATTAGTGTAAACTTTTATGTAGATTAACTGGAAATAAATTGTGGGAAGCATCAGACATATAGTTAATGTGTTGTCCGAGGCTTTCACGGTCTTAATCACTGGGTTGTTGTACGTTTTTCGGACTATATGGCCATATTTTAGAAGTATTCTCTCCTGATGTTTCACCTGCATCCATGGCAGGCATCCTTAGAGGTTGTGACCTCTGAGGATGCCTACCATAGATGCAGGCAAAACTTCAGGAGAGAATACATCTGGAACATGGCCATACAGCCTGAAAAACCTGCAACAACCCATATAGTTAATGACTTATACTACTTTTCTGAAAGAATTCAAATGCGGTGCTATAACAAATGGAGGACTTTGCCCCATTTTTCAGGTGACATATTCATGCTGAATTGGTATTGGTGGGTTTATGATGTGCAGAGTCAGTTTGAAATTAATTTAATTCCATTGGAAGCCATGGCCTGCTCTTATTGTTTTGTATTTTCTTTGAAACTGTGAACAGCAAGCTGAAGAGGAGAATGACCTGAGGAAAAAGCAAGAGCAAGCGTTGATGGAAAAACTTCTTGAACAGGAAGCCTTGATGGAACAACAAGACCAAAAGGTAGCAAAGAGCCAAGTCTTCATAATTAATTTCAGTGATGAATATGTGAAAGTGTTAAACTTATTATTTAGAATGAACAAAATAGCAGTGGTCCAAACACCTGTCCTGGTGATATTTAATGATGCCACATTATTCCGATATTCAAGCTTCTTTTATAAATTCCAGAGTGTTTTGTACTTGTTATTTTCTGGCCCTTCAATCGTGGAACAGCATTTATTATCTTAAAGTCATTTCTCACAATGGTTGGAATTTGTTCTGTTCTAAAGGTGTTTTCCAAGAAGTCTTGAATATTTATCTCAGGCAAGCAGTTTCGTAACTGCAGGAGATGGAGTGCTTGCACATACATTTGCAGTAGCCAAATATGAAGGACATTTTGCCAGGGAAAAAAACATTCTCCTCTATTTTATTTATTTTGTTTGAGCCTCAATTTTCCAGACTTGGTGTAGGAGACCTTCATTCTAATTTCTTCTAGCTACAGAGATAGCCATGTTGACTACAAGGCAAATTTCAAAGCCTATCTTCCAGATATTGTTTTAAAAAATTAGGCCAACTAAAGAGGCCTAAAATTCAGTGTAGTGATTTTTCTAAGCTCAGTTTCTTCATCAGCTTCAGAGGAAGGCAAACACAAACCCTCTCTGAACAAACCTTTCCAAGAAAACCCCATGATAGACTTGCCTTAGCAATGGCTTGGGTTTCTGTTGGGTGTTTGCACCCTCCTATTGTATTCTTGCCACTGCAGATACAAAAAAAATACTACCAGTGTTGCCAGTAAAGAGCCCTGTGTGAGAAGTACTAACTTCATTATTCACAGATATGAAATAAAAGGCTTAAAGTTTTACTTAGTGTACAAAAACATGTAATTTAAAAAAAGCATTTTTCATATGTTATTGTTGTTCATATAAACAATGACCTGCTTAACCTGCCCAGCTATGTCTTCTGAATCTACCCTTGCCACTTAACCATATGGTGAGCCTACTCCCTCCCCATAACCTCCACACTTGACAACAACCACACACCAATGGCTCCTTTCAATTGCTGCCCACCTGTTTTGTGTTTCAAGCTCTCAACTAGTCACCAACCAACCATTTCCAACATTCTGAACACTTTCTCCCCAAAATATCTTAAAATATCCCATGAGTTTTATGATTGCAGTGGTGGCGGTCTGCCTTCAAGTTTTGCCCCAGATATAAGACAAAACCATCACAGGGTTTTCTTGGTAAGATGTGTTCAGAGAGAGTTTGCCTTTGCCTTCCTCTGATACTGAGAATGTGTGAATTGACCAAGGTCATCCAGTAGGTTTCCATGGCCAAATGGGGATTTGAATCCTAGTCTCCCAGAGTCCTAGTCCATCATTCAAACCTCTCTGTCGCACTGGCTCCTCCAAGAGGCTTAGATACGAACTGAGACGACATCACAGAACAGGTTACCTTATATTAATCCACAGAATATATACACAAAATTTATATAGGCAGTAGGTAGGTCTATAGAAGCGACACTTGTCAGGGAGGGGCAGCATCACAGTGGTAGAACCCATGACTGATATAGGAAAGATTCCACATTCACTAACTGCCTTTAGGTAGATCTGGGAAATACTTCTGCTCAATCTCAAAGACATCACTGCTTGTCAATGCAGATAATAGTGAGCTGGATGTACTAATGACTGCAGTCAGTTTAAGGCATTTTCCTCTGTTCCCCACCAAGCTAAGGTTTCTGTAGGAAGAGTAGGAAGAGAAATCCAAGAAACATCCGGTCCAACCCCTTGCCATGCAGGAACACACAATCAAAGCATTCCTGACAGATGTTCATCCAGCCTCTGCCTAAAAACTTCCAGAGAAAGAGATTCCAGTGTGCTCTGAAGTAGCATATTCCTCTGCCAAACAGCTCTTACTCTCAGGATGTTCTTCCCAATGTTTAGGTGGAATCACTTTTCCTTCCATTTGAGTAGATGTACTGCTGTCTAGGGCAGTGTCCCCCAGGTGTTTTGGCCTACAACTCCCAGAAATCCTAGCCAGTTTACCAGTTAGGATTTCTGAGAGTTAAAGGCCAAAACATCTGGGGACCCACAGGTTGAGAACCACTGGTCTAGGGTGACCACATGAAAAGAAGCCAAGGCTCTTGGACCTTCAACAGCTGTTTGGAAGAGGGATTTTCAGCAGATGCTTCATTTACTGACACCTCCTTTTGTATGCAACTCTTAAACGTAGAAGAACCCTATCCTTTTTTTTCCCCACATGGTCACCTTACTGCCTGCTCATTGCGTATCATTATCTGCTAATGACTGACTTTTTCTGCTTCCTTTCAGTCTCCTTCTCATAAAACGAAAAGACAGCAGCAAGAGCTAATTGCAGAGCTCAGGCGGCGGCAAGTCAAAGACAACAGGCATGTGTATGAAGGGAAGGACGGTGCCATTGAAGACATCATCACAGGTAAGCCTTACTATAAAGATGGCTTTTCTGAAGACAGTCCCATGTGTCTGTTTTGAGCTTTCACTTTTAAGATCTCTGTTAAAGCATTACAAATTGCTTGTCAGTGCCAATAATCTGATGTATCAGTCATTAAAGAAAAAACCAATTACCAGATGTTATTTTTTCCCCAAACACCAGATTTAAAGGCCCCATCAGTGGCAGAGTTCTCACTGAGATACCATTTGTTTACCAATTTCTCTTGTAGTTGTCTTTCTTTTCAGCATGCTGCCATGACTAAAGCCGTAGATTGTATCAAGCCTTGTCAAATATGTCTGTGCAAAAGATGCATGCCATATATATTTTCTGAATACGTTTGAACTACATGTAAACTTGCTGGCTTGGTTTTGAAAGTGTGCCTTGTCCTTCAAATGCTACTAACAGTAATTACTGCAGCACTAAATACCTAATAGAGGACATGGTTTGATTTGGATTGCAAAATGGTTTAGAGTTGAATATTCTTCTTGCAACATACTAATACTTGCCCTCTTCGGCAATCCATAATTGAACACAAGTGGGTGACCATGGCTGGGTCAGATTTATAGTAGAGATAACCAGGACATTCCTACCACAAAACAGGTTATGTGTTAAACTGTAATTTTACTGACTTCTATGGCAACAGTAGAGTGGAAGCAATAATTAACAGCGAATTATGATTTTCTTGGACCCTCTGGTGGCACAGCGGTTTAAACTGCTGAGCTGCTGAACTTGCTGACTGAAAGCTTAGTGGTTCGAATCTGGGGAACAGGGTGAGCTCCCGCTGTTAGGCCCAGCTTTTGCCAACCTAGCAGTTTAAAAACATGTAAGTGTGAGTTGAACAATAGGTACTGCATCTGCAGGAACATAAAGGTGCTGCATGCAATAATGCTGGCCGCAAGATCTTCGAGGTGTCTACGGACAATACCGGCTCTTCGGCCTAGAAATGGAGATGAGTGCCACCCTCCAGAGCCAGACTCGACTAGACTTAATGACAAGGGGAAACCTTTATCTTTACTTATGAACCACTTTCTTGGCATTTGGAAGGATTGCACATTTCCCTTCAATTTGATACTCAGTAGTAAGCTTCTGAGTATATAAAGTAATAACAAATGCTACAATTGACACTTTTTTGAAAAGCACACATGAAAATCTCCAGAAAACCCTGTTCAAGCAGGACTAAATTACAATGGTAAGGAAATCTAGTGTGTCTGTTGTTCCTTGGGTGAAACTTCAGCTGGGTTTTTGTAGCAGTTTTGTTTTCTTAAGATCCAGGGACAACCCAACAATGGTGATCAGAGGGGAAGGTCCATGCCAAAGAAAAGAATGCTGACATAAAACCTCCTTAATACTACAGTCATTTAAATATGTTGCGATTACAGAATGCTAATTCTAGGAGTAACCCAGCCTAACAAATCCTCTTGTGGTTAAATGACTGAGGAGTCAACTCTAACCGCTCTGAATAGAGAGCACTAACAATGTACTAAATGCCATAGATCTTTGCTTCTTACTGTATTCTGTCTTGTTTGGCTGTTATTTTCCATGCAGTGCTGAAGACGGTGCCCTTTACCGCTCGAACGGCTAAGCGTGGCTCTCGGTTCTTCTGCGAACCTGTTCTCACAGAGGAATTCCATTACTAAACTATTCCTCTTTCAGACCCGGTGCTCTTAAAAAACAAAAAAGGTTGCTGTAGGTTTTTTTTTAATATTTGTGTATGCACTTGTGTAAGGCCATGTACCTGTTGAATGGTTTTGTGATGTTTGGCATCCTCTTGGAACTGTGTTTACATTGTCATCTCATTGCACGTTCTTGCCTGCCAGTAAACCTTTTGCTCCTTTCCATCGGACATGGGACCGTTCCCACCAGCTTTAGCATTTCAGAGGCACCCTTGGTTTATGTGCTAAGCACCATAGAACAGCAAGTGCTGGAAGCCACAGAGATCAAGAACAGCTGCGCTTCAAGCCAGCCCACCCAATTTGCAAGCGGGTTTTATAGAACATAATGATATATGTGACAACTATCCACTTGGTTTACTCTTGTCATCTCTTCTGGGCTCTTCCATCCTTCTTAGCAAACTGATTTGTGTTGCATGAGTCCTGTTCAGTGAAACCTATCTCCAGAAGTAAATCAAGAATGGATGAAGCCAAACTTTCATAGATGTGGCATTGTGGCATGAGATCTCTAAGAGCATTTCCCGCATTTGACCCCTCTAACCATTGCTTGCATGCTGTGTTTGCCTATTAGACCGGAATAAAACAAATAAGTGAGCCTCGAAACCTCCATTTCCATCCTGACACCTCCACAGTCATACCAGCTTCAGTTCCATGCCAACTTAATTGGAAACCTCCTTAGAGCAATGTCATAGAAAGATGTAACTTTATGCCTTATCTGATCTGTCCTGGTGCGAAAGGGAATGAACAAAACCAGGACCAAGAGAGATCAAAATACTGGAAATGGATTTTGTTTTCTCAACCAGACATTAACAGGGCATTGGAGGTTAGGAAGCTGTGGCCATCCCAAAGTTGTGCAACTTCAACTTCCATTAGCTCCATCAGCATGGTCAATGATAAGAAATTATGGGAGTTGTAGTCTGATAACTTTGGGAGCACCCCCTCCATTGATTTGCATCAGTATTTAATCATTCATTGATTTGCACCAGTATTTAAACAAGCAAACCCAAAATCCAACAGAAGCATGCGAAGCTGCTGCCTCATTCGGCAGCTCTTCAAATATACAGAGCTATACATATACTGGGGAAGTTTGGTTATGTCAAGAAGGAGCCCCTGGAGGCGCAATGGGTGAAACCGTTGTGTTGGCAGGACTACTGACTGAAAGGTTGGCAGTTTGAATTCGGGGAGCGGGGTGAGCTCCCGTCAGCTCCAGCTTCTCATGCGGGTACATGAGAGAAGCCTCCCCAGGATGGTAAAACATCCGGGCATCCCCTGGGCAACCTCATTGCAGACGGCCAATTCTTTCACACCAAAAGTGACTTGCAGTTTCTAAAGTTTCTCCTGACACACACACACACACACACAGAGAACCAAAGAGATACAGTGGGGATATCAGGACTGTCTCTCAAAATTGCCTGGCAATAATAAGTTGTCCAAAGTTCATTGTCATGGAACTGGATCCTTTTACATCACACAATGTAAACTGTTAAATAGCAGTGCATGTTTCTGCATGTATCTCTCAATGTTGTTGTCTTGGATGCAAGACCCAAGGATCGTCAAGGAAGCACATTTCATTTCTGACTGGTGCGGTGTGTACGTTTTAATGGGAATGCTTCAATACGAATGCTGACCATAACCATATCAGTTCCTGTTTGCTCTTTCAAGTGCCGCTGTCATCCTGGAGCCAGTGTTCAAAGCAGCTCGGAGTTTCATGAGTCAGAGTTTAGGGTGGCTGCCTTCTCCTCTCCTGTCCCTTTTTAACCCCTTTCAAGTCTTGGCTTCCCCCCACTCTTGCTTGACTTTGCTAACCCATGTGGGATTTTTTGGTTTTATTTTTTCTTTTTGGACACTGAATTGAGTTGCTCTTCATGTTCCATCCCATTTTAACTTAACCATCATTCTGTGTTTTTTTCCCTTCTGTTTAGCCCTAAAGAAGAATAATATCACTAAATTTCCAAATGTTCACTCGAGGGTAAGGATTTCTTCTAGCACACCGGTGGTGGAGGATACACAGAGCTGGCAAGCATCACTTTTTACTTAGCTTCCTCCTCTCTCTGTATGCCACACAAAAACTGCTGCAAAACACAGTGATTTAAAGGAGTGCTATATGCTGTAAGGGTGCCAGGAGCATTGCTGATGCTTTTTAGGTCTCTCTTCTATATCAATGTGGAATTGGTCAACCTGCAGCTCTGTTCTGCACTGAATAGCAAGAGGGTCAAATCACAAGTCTAGAGATTGGATCACCTCCAGATACTCAGATGGACATTGGTTATAGACCTGTGTATACTGATAGGTTGTAGGTTTGAGCACAACACAGCAGGGGTGTGTGAAGGGAAGGCAAAAAGCACATAAACAGAATTACTCTCCTTTTTTAAAAAGACTGTTCTTACATTTTTAGCAGCCCAACATACAGAAATATAGCCACTGAGACTTTGCCAGGAACAGGAATGAAATGAAAAGTCTGGCCTGGTATATTTTTAAATTTTGAATGTTTTTAAAGACAGAGGCCCCTATCCAGTCTAGAATTACTATACACAAAATGTCAGCTGTGCTACCTAAATGTAGGCCCACTGGTAGCGCAGTGGGTTAAACCACTGAGCTACTGAACTTGCTGACCGAAAGGCCCAGTACCTCAACAAACCTAAGCCTTTCAGTAAATCCTGAATTTGTTGAGGTCTTTAATGAATGAGGAGTAAACTTATAGCTGGAGCCCCCGGTGGCACAGAGGAATAAACTGCTGAGCTGCTGAACTTGCTGACTGGAAGGTCGGTGGTTCAAATCTGTGGAGCGGGGTGAGCTCCCACTTTTAGACCCAGCTTCTGCCAACTTAGCAGTTTGGAAACATGCGAATGTGAGTAGATCAATAGGCACTGCTTCTGGACGAAGGTAATGGTGCTCCATGCATTCATGCTGGCCACGTGATCTTGGAGGCGTCTACGGACAACGCTGGCATCACTCCTCAGAGTTGGACATGACTAGATTTAATCTCAAGGGGAAACCTTTACCTTTACCTTTTACTTAAATGTGGGAACAGACATGTAGGTTTCTACCAGTTGGGAACTGGCACAGCCACATGAGGCATAGTGAAATAACTGAAGGATTTCTGTGTATAGACAGAAAGCTAGCCAAGAACAGAGAAATACTTTTTGAAAAGTAGACATAAAACACAAACATCCTAACTGGTGAGAGTACATCTAGTATGATGACCTTGTTACTTCACAACATTCATTCATTCATTCATCCAATCCATTTCATGTATATTGTTCCTTTCCCTTGCAGTGGGGCCCATGGCAGCTCCCCAAAAGAATCCGCTAAAACTTAATAATTTAAACACAATTAAATAGGTTAACCCTTCATGGTAAATTGGAAATTCCACATTGGTTATTTATTGGGAAAGTGAATTATAGGCTGTTGAAAAGAGGCATCCATGCAACAAGATTAAAAAGATAAAGCACAGAGACTAAGAGAAGCAAAGGATCTCAGAATAAGGAACAAACAAGAAGGGAAAGGACAAAGGCGCTCTGCTGTGGGCCCAGCAAGCAAGGAGTTGCCTCAGGGAAGATAGCTGTATGAGAGGGAGCCAATCTGCTTTAGAACAGTGTTTCTCAGCCTGCGGGTCGGTACTCCTGGGGGGTTGTGAGGAGGTGTCAGAGGGGTTGCCAAAGACCATAAGAAAATACAGTATTTTCTGTTGGTCATGGGGGTTCTGTGTGGGAAGTTTGGCCCAGTTCTATTGTTGGTGGGGTTGAGAATGCTCTTTAATTGTAGGTGAACTGTAAATCCCAGCAACTACAACTCCCAAATGTCAAGGGCTATTTCCCCTAAACTCCGCCAGTGTTCACATTTGGGCATATTGAGTATTTGTGCCAAGTTTGGTCCAGATCTATCATTGTTTGAGTCTACAGTTCTCTCTGGATGTAGGTGAACTACACCTCCAAAACTCAAGATCGGTGCCCACCAAACCCTTCCAGTATTTTCTCTTGGTCATGGGAGTTCTGTGTGCCAAGTTTGGTTCAATTCCATTGTTGGTGGAATTCAGAATGCTCTTTGATTGTAGGTGAACTATAAATCCAAGCAACTATAAATCCCTAATGACAAAATCCCTACAACCCCATCAGTATTCAGATTTCGCTGTATCAGGTATTTGTGCCAAATTTGGTCCAGTGAATGAAAATACATCCAGCAAATCAGATATTTATGGTTCATAACAGTAGCAAAATTACAGTTATGAAGTAGCATCGAAAATAATTTTATGGTTGGGGGTCACCACAACATGAGAAACTGTATTAAGGGGTCGGGGCATTAGGAAGGTTGAGAACCACTGCTTTAGAACTTAGGTCAGATGTTTTCTTTGTCTGTCTTTGGTCAACTGTGGTGGGAATGAACCCAAGCTGCATGGATCCCTCCTCTCACCTGTCAAAGAATGGTAGCCTTCATAGCAGAATCACCTTCACTTTTGGGAAAGTTGAGGGTGATTGACTTTCAAGAGCACAGTCAACAGCACTAGCATCTAACCCTGCTGTCATCTCTTTCATTTCATCCACATAAGTAAGAAACAAACAAATGGAAACTGATCCAAAGATTCATGGAAACACAAGTCTTAGCCCTCCAGGAACAGAACCAAGACTTGGAAATTTATTTTTACTACTATGTGTGCATGTTTGTGGGAGGGGTAATCACAATCCCAAGAATCCAAATTAAAAATAAGCAACCGCTCCGAAATCTGATAACTTTCCAAACATGAATATGTTTGGAAATGCAGTTGTCTTCCTACCCAATCCAATTAAAATACTGTCAAAGTAGAAATGCCATGTGTTGCTTTTGTTTTTACACTTAGTTAGTGGAGACAGTTCAATCTATGCTGGGTGCTCATCTCTTTGGAAATTTGAACAGCCCCTTTTTTCTCTTTCGCTTCAAGCTGCTTTGATTGGCTACCAGCAAGACTCTTTTCCTTATCTAGATCCAAAGGCACGGGCCATTCTGCTTCTGACACTCTCCTGTTTCCTCTGCACAGATCTTAGAAACCAGCCCTACAGACGAGCCGATGCGGTGAGGAGAAGCGTGAGGAGGCGCTTCGACGACCAGGCCTTGCGCGCTCTCAATGGTGCTGAAATCACCATGTGAGCCGGACTGAGGAAACCTGCATTTGTAAAAGTAGGAAGTGTACTTGATCACTTCCTTCCTACGCAAACTCTATTTGTGCTACCATTTTCAATTATGGCCTTGATCACAGTCCATTAACTTATCTTCCGAAGGGCTCCGTAATGACAGAAAGTGCATAGGAAAGACGGGGAAAACATGGGCTCCCCACATAACTGTAGCTACCAAGTGCCTAAATTTCAAGTACCTGCTCAAATTTAATCAAAGCAATAGGACTTTTATTTGATTGGGTATCTTTTTACACCAATAAATTGGTTCAGTGTTTTTAACCAAAATGTAAGATACATATTGTATTTTTTGTCGTTGCATACAATTTAGTAAGTAGCCTTCAGTAGGCTTTCTCGATACCATGACCAGTTGTAAATAGGCAATACTTTGATGTGAGCTGCTGTGGACTTTTCTTTTCTTGTTATTATTATTATTATTATTATTTCAGTACATTCCTGAATGGTTTGAGAAGTTAACTCTGAACTTGAGCTGCACTTATTTTACTCTTCTATATGCATATGTAGGTATATGCATACACAAGGACAAAATAAGCTGTTCAAATAAATTGCGCCCTGTAAGAAAATGTTGTTGTCTTAGTGCGGGGAAAACATCCATGAAACAAACTTTGACATAGATTTGGGTACAGTTTAGAAAAGATAAAGATTACTGGGATAAAAGAAAGGATTGTGTAGTGGGACCTCTATTGTAAATAGGATGTGGTAATGCAAGGCTTATATTAAATACACATTTGCCTACTTTCGGATTCTACCTGGTACAGACTAGGAGGCAGCAAAGGTATTGGTGAAAACTTTGAACATATTGTGGACACAGAATGATGTATGAAACTCCGATTATTGTGTTCTTCATGTAGAGGCAGCTTTTGGGTAACCTTTATTATTTATTAATTAGCACTAAGATATTAACTTCTCAATAATCAGTATTAGAATTCCTGAGGACCGCAAACTGTTCAGTTGTCAGAACAGTGAAAACCTGGTTGGTGCCCAACTTTAAAAAATGGGATGTTTTCCATGCACAACCTTCTGTCTTCAGGCTGCACAGACCAGAGATTCGGAAGCCAGCTGTTTGCACCTCGCGACAACCCAGGTTGGATCAGGATTTAATTGGACTGCAGCTGACTATGGAATTGATCACCGCGTTCCAAACCTAAATTGGAAACCCTTTTATCCCAGTCCACTCAATAATATGAACCAAGACTAAGTACAATGTGGAGTCAGACGTTTAAATATATCTGCACTGTGTTTATTTCGGTCAACATTTGGATTTCAAAGGGAATGCACAAGCCATTGAACGTAATGCAGTGCAGAAGGATGTACTCGTTTGAAAAAAATGATTTTCGCTAATGGAGACTCTTCCAAATCTAAGTGCTTATATTTTCAGCTTAAAGCCAATTGAAGCATCTCAGTCAGGTTTTAATCTCGTATACATTCATATATTTCTATAAGGCAGGGCACCAATTTGTTTTGAAGTCCGAAACTGGAAGTTAAGGGATACCTTGCTTACTACTTACCTTTGCTGATAGCACTGCAACACTATGTTAATTGTAAAATGTCTTGTATAGTATTTAACCACTTACTTCTTTTTTATGTTGTGCTTATGTGAACCACTGGTAAAGGTCCCATATTCCTTTGATAATGTGTAGCTATATGATAATGTTTTTAAATGTACAGATATTTTGCTACAAAATTGGTGCTTTTTTATGGTTTTTACACTTCTCTTTAATTCCTACTCTAGCCTCGGGGTAATATTGTAAATATTGTTTAAAATGCATCAGCCTGAGCTATACAATCTGAATGTTATTTTAACTTATAGTTTTGTTTTTATATTTAACTAAATGGACAGTTTGGGGGCTCAGAAGTTATTACATTGAGGCCTGCTTACCTATTTACAGAAAGTTTATTTTACACAATGACCAATAGCACTCGCAGTTTACAGCAGCGTGCGCCTGACCTGCCAGGGAGAACATGCCACCATTACAACTTTTTTCTTTACTGAAAAACAGATATTTTGACTTGGTTATCCCTATTTATGAACCCTCAATTTGGTAAGATAATTTAACAGCAGTAAAAAAGCTGGCAAAACTCAAAACGTACAAAAATGGTTTCAAATGAACAAGTAGGCTGTAATATTGGCATGTTCTCTTTGATATTTTATCTAGTAATAGACCTGCTTCTTAGCAATATTATAGCTGTTTTATAAAAGCAGTTCATGTTACTTTTCTGATCTGTTCATGGCATATGATTGAATAAACTATTTACACTACTACAAATGATTTAAGTTGTTTTTTGGATGTCGAATTTGTTCCAGCAACCTAAGTAAACGAGTATGATTAACTGTGGCTATCTCCATGCTGAGAGAATCAAACCTGTGCTATGTCATTAAAACAGTGGTTCTCAACCTGTGGCCCCCCAGGTGTTTTGACTGCAATTCCCAGAAATCCCAGTCAGCTTACCAGCTGTTAGGATTTCTGGGAGTTGAAGGCCAAAACATCTGGGGACCCACAGGTTGAGAATGACTGCATTAAGACAGTAAAGATGCATGCTTCTTTATAGAAGCCGGAGAGTTCATTCACTCCCATATCATATGATGGCCTCCTCCCCTTTCTAGTTCAGCCATATCCAAAGAATGCAGAACACTTTTTAAAAATGGGCATTCTTTTTGAGACACCACTTTCCATGGGATCGTTCTTCTGAAGCCCCTACACTAAAGGAGACAGTCATCCTTTCCTTTTTGAGGCACCTCTTTCCATGGGATCATTCCTTTCTCTGAAGCCTTTTACGCTAAAGGAGACAGGGACGCCTTTTAAAACATTCCTTTTAATGAAGCCCATCCCATCTTTAAACCACTAATGGGAACAGGAGCGTTAGAAGACCACCCACACTGAAATGTGACAAAGTAATTGGACAAATCCACCACTTCATCACAAGGAAAAAATGCCCATTTTGAAGTGTTTCTATATGCAGGGAAAGAATTGGAGTTGATTTATGCCTGTCTTTGACATTTTCCCATTTCTGTATGCTGCAGAGATGGGAGATCCACAAGCAAACAGTGTATAGAAGCAGGTAGAAAGAGGAAAACTTCCATATGAGATCCCATGTTCCTGCCAGCCAGACATGAAGACTATGGTTTCCTACCAAAAGCATTGCATAAATTGGTATAAAACTGATAAAAATAGAAGGAGCACAAGTGGCTAAATATCTTTTGACCAAAATCAGTCTGTAGTCTCAATTCTTCCTCTGTGTATGAGGCAGGACATTGCGGACAAGCATACAGATGTGGAGTTATCTGTTCTGCTCCACAGTTGCACAAGATGGAAGATTCTTTTAGGTAGTGCCATGAAGATGCTGTCTCCTCTGCTTCCAGGGTCAGTAATTTAGGGAGGGTGAATGACAGGCATCCAGCTATGTCCCTACAGCCAGAAATTACATGGTATCATCTACCAGATCTCCCAAAGGGCCACTACATCTCACTACTTGACCATCCTTAATGGCAGGATGAAGAAGTAAGCAGATATGAGTTCCACAGGAAGGAATGTGATGCACAAAGATAGCAGGTACCTCCTTCCGCAATAGCCACTGATGGACATACGCAGGTGCAATTTAACAATGTTTATTTCATATTCCATCCTTCTCCTGCATGGGACCTTGTGTCTTTTTCTTGTCACCAATAGAATTGATCATCTTAGTTTTCTCTCTTGCTTGAGATGCATGTGCTCTCTTCTCTATTCTGCTATTAAGATGATTTCGAATGCTGGAAGAAACAGAAGCTGGTGCTAAGCTGTTTGGGTACATACAACACCAGGAGAAATTTACCAGAGGCTGCGTGGTATTTCCCCAATATGTCAACCTCCCCTTCATAACCTATTCTTAAGAAGATCCCTCTTGGGCTTCTATCTTCCTTTTAAAGCTACTTGAGTACTCTAACCTCACTTTTGTTCATATTTGGACAATGCACCAGAATAGGATTACAAGTCAAATTGTGTATGCTTGAAGACAAGAGGAAATTTTAACTTAATTCACAATTGTGGCTGTTTGTGCATGTGAAAAAGGCCTCTGCAAGTTAAGCAAAAAACTTCAGCTTTTCCTCAAGTTATACCAAGTAACCTGCAGGTCAAAAATCTGGAGAAATATAAAGAATCATTTTAATGTGATATTTATAGCATTTTATTTTTAATGAAAAAATAAAGACAATGCTTTCAGAAGTAATATTTACTTAGAAACATGTTTCTTCATGTAAATTATGCAAGGCAATAAGAAAATATTTCACATAAATATTCCTGCATGGGAGAAGGGACCAAATATTATATTAAAAATTCCAGTTTTTCTAGCATTGATATTTGCCCAGTGCTATCTCAACATATAATTGAGTGTGAAACATGTTGAGTAAGTACTGTAACTAGGTTCAGGTACTGGCATGTAATCTGAATTTAAGTTTCTCCACACAAAAAGCCAAACTGGAGTGTCTGTTTTTTGTTTTGTACCCAGATTCTCAAAATAGTGAGACATCTTGGGTTCCATTTTCCAAACTGTTGAGACTATTGCCACAAAATTCTGGAAAAGTTTATCTTACACTTGGGTGTCTCTGGAAATGTCCTGATGTTTGCTTGTAGCTATATTGGATAAAATCCAGAGATCAGGAATATTATTTTGTGACCCTTATACTGTGTATACTTTTTTGTTGATGCAAGATAGCAGACCCACTTGTTGGATGGATTGTAACTGATTTCCACTCTTGTCCCTCATCTCCCACATTATCCCAGAGGGGGCTGCAATCAGGACAAGAGGCTGAAAAAAACCCCACCTTGAACCTATATCTCCATTAGGAGCATCCCAAGATCTGAGTTCCACTCATGGGGACAAACTGATCGACAGAGATGATCTAATGAGCGGCCTCATCACACCTGAGCATTTCTTCACTTCAATCCACTTTAAATGCTGTGACTGCCTCCTGCAGAATTCTGGGACTTGTAGTTTAGGGAGGGCCAGGGCGTCCCTGGATGAGCAGTTTCAAGGCCCCTCCGTAAACTGCCAACTCTAGAATTCTGCAGGAGGCAGTCACAGCATTTAAAGTGGATTGAAGTGAAGAAATGCTCAGGTGTGATGAGGCCCTAAATCAGCTGACTAAATGGTAATGTACAGTTTGCATTTCTTAATATGCATAGTTAGCTAATAACTATGACTGCATTTAAGCAGTCATACTGCTACCAAAACAGGATGAAAGTATTTCACATTAGTACAGTGGCTGACCTTGAATGCCTTCTTTCGTTCTTTTTACTGTAATCTAAATGACTGAAGCCTTTGACCACGGAATTGAACTTCTATGTATACTCTTCAACTAACAAGCGGAAAGCACATGAAATTGATATGTGTTACCTGTACAGAGCATTTTCAAAAGCAGAAAAAATACTAGTACACACTAGAAGACAAGGTTTAATAAGTGATAAAAATGTACAAAAATATTCAAATCAGAAAGATTTTAAGAGTCTGTAACCACAGTAGTCAATACTCCTGAATGTATAGGGCAGAGAATACTCATCAAATCAAATCAAATCTGGCAGAAGCTACTTAGTATAAAGGAGGGGGAAGACAATAAAAGGAAGACCAGGTCTTGAACAGTAGGTCACTAAGTTTCAGAAGAAAAGCATTACATCTACACTGATTTTCTAAACAAAGTATTGCAACTGCTTTTCAAAATTTGGTGGTACATTCTTCGGAAGGTCCTTAAGGCAACATATTGCAATTGATTTACAGTCTGATTTTTCAATTTTCTGTAACACTGGGTTAATTCTAAAACAATGCAAATTTTGCTTTGTTTGTTTTATATATACCCGATTTCTCTCTCTCTAATATAATGGTATCTATGTTATTATGCCAGCACATCTTAGTGCCTTTAAAGTTAAGGGCCTATTAGGATCTCCACCAATCACCTATTTTTCACAAATTTAAAACCTGACACTAGAGATTCACTTCAGGATGAAACTCATACATTTCAACCCGAAGTCAAAAATCAATCGAAATCACCAAAGACATCGGTTTGGCCAGTAAGGTAATGCATAGAAACCCACCATTGGGTTTTGGACTACCACGGATCAGGAAAAGCATTTGCCCCCCTTCTCTTCCTGTTCCTTTATTTGCAAAGAAAAAAAGTACTGTAAAATAACGAACAAAAGTGAAGCTACAAGCGAACTACAGAGCATCTTTCCAAAGGGAACAACACCCTTGGGGCATCTTTTCCCTGCCCTTTAGACCTTATTTGACAAGGAACCCAAATGTAGGCCTTTTTAGCAAAGCTGTTATATAGACAAAAGAGGCCTGAAAGGATTACGTATTTTTCCAAGCCGTTATTGAAAGGGCTCAAAAATAAATTTTTCTTGCTCATCCAAGTGTGCTCTCTGATGCATGGGATATATACAGACTGCCTAGCTCATCCAAGCAGAGACTTCAGAATGTTTGCCGTCTTCCTGATTTCGCTGCCAGGCACACAATGATATTGGAGATACTTAGTTACGCAGTACAACCAAAAAGCCATTGTTTTACCAATGGAACTCAGAACACTGGGAATCCATTTCCTGAAATTAGCCATTTATATTTTTATTAGATCACACTGTAAACATATTTGGTATAAATATTTCTTATTGATCTTCATCCAGTTGTTCCAAGAGGGTCCTCCTTTGCTTTTCTAGTTCACCTTCACTTAATTCACTACCCGAAGTATCCCAATTACCCTGAAAAAGCATAAGGAAAAGTAACTGGTACAGCATTTCACATAACTAGCCATTCGGTTAATTATTCCACACACATTTAGAGCTACATGGTCTTTCAAAAAGATGGACATGATTGGAAAGGGCTGTATCTCTGCAATCAGGAATCAACCACAAAGAAAACTCTCAACCCGTAGAAAGGGTGAGGCAAAGTCTCAAAGGATTGCCGCTAGATGCTTCTCCCACAAACACTCTTAGCTTCAGTCATTCACAAGATCACAACCCCTTAACATAAGGTCTAATGGGATTTTCTCCATTTGCAGAGTTATCTTTTAGATTTGTTTCTAGCTCACAATGGTTATAGCAAAACGTTGATAACTTTTTGTGTAGTTGTAACATGCTGCCATCATGAAATGCTTGGAAACTGGGTCCATTTGAAACACCCCGTATAATTTGTCCTTAATTCGACATTTCAAAGGAGAAAAATGGTCCTCAGCCTACTTCAATCCCCAAACAACCTACAACTACCCAGTAGAACACAAGACTATGCTGGGAAGGAGGTACTTGGGCAAGTTCTTCCAAAGTCCTGTCCTAACCACTAAGAAGCCCTACTTTTGGAGGAGACACTTTTTGATAGGAAGAGAATGGACAGGGCTGAGCCTGTTCCCCACATCCTATTCTGATCACAACTGCACTGCCAAACAGTTGATAGTGCTCAACTCTCCAGTGAGAGGTTAACCACCAGCAGACAAGAGATATAATTCCTTGCAGAGGGGGAATATGCAACCCAAGAGTTGCCCATATGTGGGCTAAAACAGGCAATTGTAGCCAGAGACCAAAGAGAGACAGGTGCGCCTGAAAAGACTTTCCCTGTACATAATCAGCTAAGCCATCACTACTTTAGATAGTAAACCACCAAAACAAAACAAAACAAAACAAGGGAACTTACAGAATCTTTGCCTGGTCGCTTTTTTGGAGGCGATTTATGCTTAGATTCAGATCTTTGTCTACTTCTTTCCTTTTCATTCTCTCGTTCTTTTTTCTCTCTTTCTCGATCCACATCTGATTCTGGGGAATCCTGTGTGCCAGGAGAAGAAAGCAGTATAACCCAAAGTGCACAGAACTAGGCTGATGTTTGTGAACCAATAGCCAGCAGGAAATCCACTACCACTAAAGAGTTATTGGGATTTGTGCCAGTCAATTAGGTTCTAAAGTGAGAGTCAGAGGGCATGCAAATGGCCTTATTTGAACACAACCCATCGAGGGAATTACTATGGACTTGAAGCATGTCTCAGTGCTCTCCCTCTTCCTCGAAATCTTTTTAATGTGAGATGTCAGAGACTGAACCTGGAAGTTAATTTATTTTCTAGCATGCATTCTGGCTTCCCCACTTTCTCCAGAAGCATTATGAAAATTACACCTTCAAATGTAGGACACTTCCAATCTTTCTTTATTGAATGTGTGCCCTGCCTTTCTCCTGGGATGGGACCGGATGGTTTACTGGGCAAATTGAAATCTATAGGCACTCTGGATAAAAACCACAGTACAAGTTCATCTTGCGTTAAATGAGCAAAGTAAAGCCACGGAAAAGTGACATCTAACCTACATAGAATGAATTTGATAATCAAATGCACACACATTGCACAGAACCCAGATTTTCATTAACAAACCAACCTTTAGTGTTTAAACTTTTTAAGAATAAGGGACCAAAAGATTTCCAACTACAGGGACTCTCAGACTACAATTCTGCCTTAACGGCAATCTGTGAAATCTTGGGACTTAATCATTTGGTGAAAAGGAACATAGAGTTCTCTAGCTGAGAATCCCAAGTCCCCCTCCTCTAAATAACAAATCCCAGGAATCTATAGGATGGAGCCATGGCAGTTAGAGAGGAATTCTAATTTAGTGTGAAAGGATCCTCCATTCAACAGCTCTGTGTCTATAGGTAGCCCAAATCAATTCTTTTCTTTCCAAACAAGGTAATTAGTTGGAGGTCTTTCTTTCATACCTCAAAGTCTATGGTTCACTATAACCAAGCCTGCTCCTCACAGGTAAGTGTCTCAAATTGATTCATGTCCAGAATTAAACCAAAAACCAAGAAATACTCACAGACTTGTGTCGTCTCTTTTTGCTCTTCTTTTTGTGTTTCTTTGACTTCTTGTAGCTTCTCTCTATTAATTTATTACAGAAAAGCAAATTAAGTCTCTGTAAATTCGCCATTAATTCATCTTTCATTCTTTTGACAAGATAAAAACTGTCTTACCAGATTCTCCACTGGATGAGCGCTCAGAAACAGACCGGGAGTCTGAGCGCTGCCTCTTTTTCTTCACATGGTTGTCCTCATCCTCAGACTCTGATCCCTTTAAATCAAAAGTATTTGAGTTCAGTGTGAACCTTTAAAGATTGTTTAATGGAGAGAAAGAATTAAATGCAGCAATAAAACACTTACTGAACGAGAACGAGACCTTTTTCGATGATGCTTTTTGGATTTTTTAGAATGCTTCTTGTTCTTTGAATGATGGTGCTGACATTCATGCTGCAGCAGGGAAAAAAAATCAAAATCACTAATAGTTTTCAAGAGTAAAAAACCCCTCATATTTACAGCATATTTATAATCCATTTTTCCTCCCTTCATATCTCTCTGTATGCATCTGTTTATCCCTGAAGGATATCCCCTATAACATTATTTATTTGTACTATGTTATATCCCTTTTTGGGATTGGGCTCTCCAATGTCAACAGTAACTGAGATGTGACAAATACAAAATGTCTCTCACAAGAAAAGGTGCTTGAAAAAGATGCTTTTCTACTACATTTAAGTGCAATTTCAACATGGGGAAATCTGACAAATTCCCATTCCTAATGAGGTATGTTATAGTTTAAGCAGTTAAGGGATTTTGTTAAAAGACTCCAATGAAAAAGACTGTCATCCTTTCAAGTTCATTTCTGGTCATTTAACACGGATCCAAAATGGCCACGGGCACCCCAAGCAGGAATGCCAAGAAAACAGTTGTCTAGGCTGTAGTTCCTATTACCAGGTACAGATTGGTTTGAAAGGACATTTTCCCCTTTCCATTTTGTCCTCAATAATAAAGAAGAGCAAACAGTAGACTCTTGTAGAATACTATATATGAAACCCAACAGTAGCATGCAGATCTCCCCCCACCCCATCTCCAAAAAATAGAAGCATCCTTGCATAACATGGGATTTTTACAAGGAAAGCAGCAAACTGTATTTTCAGGCTTCATATTTTTGCTTAAGACATCTGCACATTCAATTCTCACTTTAACTGACCAATATCGTATCCATAACACTCTTCATTAAAACTTGTTAATAGGTTCAAGAAGGTGTGTTTTTGCACTTGGTCCATTATAAAGCTAACTTGCATTTTTAACAGTATGAACACACGTCAAGTGACATTACCTCTAGTAAATACATGAAATCTTTAAATATTCTTTTTCTTTCCGATTCTAGAGTGATGTCTTCAAAGGCCAGTTCTTTCACAAACCTTTCTCGAATCTATATACAATTTAAAAAATGCATATAGGATTTAGTCAGCCACTCAAGTTTATAAAGAGAACATCAGCTTGTGGCAAAAAGGATGTAAATATTATTAACAAATAAATGTTGTCATTCAAAAAAAATATACCTGAAATGTACACAGTAAACAGCTACTGCACTACATCTCCCAATAGCTAGAAAGACCATCACCACAAAAATAAATCCTCTATTTTTTCAATTACCAAAAACTTTACTACAGAGCAATGATCTAATTTGACTTTTGGCTTCCATTCCAACACTAGAGAACTTGAAAATTCTAGGAAAATTTCTTAACATTGATCTACTTATTACCTGCTCAATGTATGAAATAATCTGATACTAAAATCTGCATGTCATAAAGAAGTGCATTTTTCATTGCTTTCATTTAACTATGTGATGCTTGGTAGACTTCAAATAAAATAATTTTGCAGTGTGTATCAGGGATCAAAAGGAAAATCAATCCCACATGAACACAATTTTAAATGTTTAAATGACATTTCCTATCAACATCTCACTCTTTACTCTAGGAATTGGCAAAATACTGCTTGAGCCTGTGCAACCAACGATGCAAGTGGTAACCCAGTAACATTTGGCGGCCCCCCGACTTTGGAATGCCCTTCCAAAAGATCTCCGACAGGCCCCTACTTTAGCAGTTTTCAGAAGGAACCTAAAAACATGGCTGTTCCGATGTGCCTTCTCAGATTAGGAACCCCCATCCCAAGTCCTAGAAGCACTTTAGCATAACCGATGCTACTGCACACAGCACCTTTAATCCTACGTTCCTCCTGCCATTTCAGCATTTTAACCCTTGTACCCCATTGCGCCGGCCGAACCAGTTTTAATAGTGTCTTGATGTAGTTATTGTTGTTATTTTGCTTAATTGTTTTGATTTGCTCTGGTTATTATTGTGTTATGTTTTTATTGTATTGTGTTTTGAGGCTTCGGCCTGTGTAAGCCACATCGAGTCCTGCGGGAGATGCTAGCGGGGTACAAATAAAGTTAATAATAATAATAATAATAATAATAATAATTTAGGCCTATCCAATTTCAGTTCAGTTTTATAGCTTATTTGATTTTTGTCAAAAAGACATTTTCTTTGGACTGAAAAATTAGGTCTTCCTGGGAGATTTTTTTTAAAGGTTTTGTTCAGTTGAAGTATTAATTAAGTTATTTAAATTGGTAAGGGGAAAAAAGATTCTTCCAGAATACATTGGAATACACTCACATCTTCCCAAACTGCATCTAGCTCAATGGGAGGAGTTGCTTGTTTCAACATGCTCTTAAAAGCAGACTCTTTCCGTTTCATTTTGCGAGCTTCTTCCTTTTCTCGTTCACGTTCACGAGCTTCTGCCTTTTCCAATAGCTACAAAAGCAAGACAAAAAGGCATTTTAGAAAAGGTGCAAGAAAAATCACCCCAAGCACATTTTGAAGGTAATTTTTCATATATTTGCTTTGTATTTGTTTTAACTACTTAAAAATAATCACAAATCAATTGTCTGGGGTTCCAAAGCAATGTATAAAGCAATTATTTTAAAACACATCACTATCATTCTAAGGGCGCCCCTGATGGTGCAGTGGACTTAACCGCTGAGCTGCTGAACTTGCTAACCAAAAGGTCAGCGGTTTGGATCTGGGAAACGGGTTGAGCTCCCACTGTTAGCCCCAGCTTCTGCCAACTTAGCAGTTCGAAAACATTTAAATGTGAGATCAATAAGTACCACTCCCGTGGGAAGGTAACGGCGCTCTATTCTGTCATTGTGGCCACATGATCTTGGAGGAAACGCCAGCTCTTTGGCTTAGAAATGGAGATGGGCACCCCTCCCCCCACACACACACACCTGAGTCAGACACAACTACACTCAAGGTCAAGTGGAAACATTTACTTTTACTTTATCATTCTAATGTTGTTCTGTCTTACTTCTAAGATCAGTTTGACACAAAAAACGAGCCTTAGAAAATGCTCTGATGTGCAGTTATGTATAAGTAAAACAGCAGACAGTAGTTTGTCAATGAACCAGGTTCAAGACATATTAATTATTCCATGCTGGTCATGCTGAAACGTAAATGCCCAAAGGTCTTCAGAGCTCAGTCTTGTAAAACCCAAGTTTTGTGCCATCTTTAAATAGCTCCACTGCTATTTAAATACAATTTTATAAGTGAAGTGGGGCCATTTAAAGGTGACACAAAACTGGGGCTTCATTTCATCAAGGTCGAAAACATACTGCTTTATGTGCTGTCAATGTTCTTAAACATGTTCTTTAAAAAAGGAACACTCACACTGTTGAAAGCCAGCTTGATATTTCCAGCATCTAATGTTGTAGCTCTTTTAGTAGAACTGATGACTGTGACAAAGTCTTCAAAAGTAGTATTCACTTCAACTATAAACCCTTTATCCTGCAAAAGAGCAAAATCCATGACACCAGAAGGCAAGGAAATGTCTTTCATCCCCACAAAGTGAATTCCTAGCTCCAGACATCAAAATGGGTGTCACCATTTTGAATCAGATTTAATATATTTTATCTCACCTTTAAAATATCTTTTATTATCTTTTTTTCATCATGGTAGCGTGCTTTCAAATCTTCAACATAAAACTTAAAAAGATCAAGTGCTGTCGAGCCTAAGGAAAGAAACTATATTGGTCAAACATGCCCTCCAGCCAAAGAGCTATATATTTCAGAGTAGAGGCAGTCCCTGAGCTACGAATAAGACAGGTTCTGTAGGTTTGTTCTTAAGTTGAGTTTGTATGCAAGTTGAAACAGGTATGTTTTAAAGTGTAATTCCAGCCATATATATACTGAAGCTTTATCACCAATCTTTTGTTCCCACAACAAGCCATTTTTTTAAAAAAAAAAATATTTGGCTTGCTGTGGAAAAAAGGATTTAAGAAGTAAAAGAACTTTGTATTGTCGAAGGCTTTCATGGCCAGAATCACTGGGTTGTTGTAGGTTTTTTTGGGCTATATGGCCATGGTCTAGAGGCATTCTCTCCTGACGTTTCGCCTGCATCTATGGCAAGCATCCTCACTACCTCTGAGGATGCTTGCCATAGATGCAGGCGAAACGTCAGGAGAGAATGCCTCTAAACCATGGCCATATAGCCCCAAAAAACCTACAACAACCCAAGAAGAACTTTATTTTTCTACCCCGCCTCCATCTCCCTGAAGGGACTCGGGGGCGGCTTACATGGGGCCAAGCCCAGGGACCATACAATTAAAAGCAGAGCAATAACAAAATGCAATTGGTGATAAAACTTCAGTGGAGACACCTTTTCCCCAATGATAACTCTTCCAGGAGTGTATTTCCCTTCCTGGAGACAGACTTCTCTCATTTCCTGTTGTCTTACCCCCGTTTGTAACTGTAAGTTGTTTGTAAGTCAGATATTTGCAACCTAGCGACTGTCGGTAGTCAAATGTATGATTTATCTAAAATATACAGCAGGCCATTCACATTCACTGGGGCTAGGGATGCAGGACCTCCACACATGTTTTTTAACCTGAGAGAATACCTCTCTAGCCCTCCAGCATGACTCTATGGTCTACTTCCACCAAAACCTAACTACAGAGTCATGGTAGAGGACCTAAAAATTCCTAGAGAGAAAATACTAATCAAATCTGCAAAAGTTAAACTTGTAAATGTGGAGGGCCAATTGTACTTTTGCTTACTAATGTCTACAAGCAATGGAAAACATTCTTACCAGGCTGACCAAGCATGTTAGTAAACCTAATATCAGAACTTATTGTTGGATACAATTCCATCCACGACGACATTGAATGCAGCTGTCCATGTTCATGCAGCTCATCCAAAAATATCTGGAAAATAGTAAATGAGGCAGTTGGAAACCTGTACAATAAAAGACAATGTATCTGTTTTGCTTTTACTAAAGCCCCAGAAATAGGTGAAGACAATGTTCCAGTTTGAAACTGAAAAACATGTACTACCTCAGCCATTTGTCAGTAGAGGAAGGGCATAAACCCTCTGCCCACAGGTTGAATGAAATCTCAGAATTCCCTGACACCCATTCACTCTTCCTTCCTCTCACACAGCAGTTATGCATTCTGACTAGCTCCAAGTGCCTAATAACTATGCAGGGAATACCTGATGAGAGGAAGAAAAAAGTTATTTCTCTTCCACTGTCATGATCAGACTTTGAAGCCTTTTTAATGGCAGTACAGAGAGCACTGTGAGAGGGATCATCCCTGAGAATTAAAGGGTTAACTCTTCAGGACAGCTGGCCTGAAAATCTCCTCTAACATGGTTCCAGTGGGAAAGTTTATTTTTTAAAAAAGAGTAAGTGTTAGGAGAAAGAGAAATAGTGAGACGGGGGTATATATTTGTTCTGTGCATTAACACAGTCAAGCAGATGGAAAACAACATGGTTATCCTGCCCACTATGCCCATTTTTGGTAGAGGAGAGTCCTCACCTCTGGCATATGGCCCTACAAAGTTGCCATAAAACAGCAGAAATCTTTGGCCAATAAAAAACACTTCTCCATTTCTAGACTGGAGGACTCATTCCATGATTTCACCAAAACCACAGCTCCCCATATTTAACAGGGTAGCATTGGGGGGGTTGGGGGAAGAGCATCCTACAGTTCTGTATCTCTGCTCTGATTTCAAAATTGTTATTGGATTCAGTTTTGTTCAGGACCCTAGCTACAGTGTTCCCTTCCTCCCACATCATCAGGCTTGAAGAGGAGAGAAAAAGCATGTGGCCCACCCACTTTTCATTCTGGTTCCTTCTATTGCTGGCATACAGCCTCCTTTGATTACCTCAAGACAACACAGGTCATGAACAGGAGAAGATTCCTAGCTTAACAGAAGAATTTGACACACAATAGTGTCATATAGGTCTTGATCAAAAATATTTTAGAGTATTATTATTATTATTATTATTATTAACTTTATTTGTACCCCGCGAGCATCTCCCGAAGGACTCGATGCGGCTTACACAGGCCAAAGCCACAAAACACAATACAATAGAGAACATAACAAGTAATAACAAAGCAAATCAAAAATCAAAAAAGCAAATCAAAATCAAAAATTAGCGAGACAGCAATAACAATACATCAAGACATATTAAAACTGGTTCGGCCGGCGAGAGGGGTACAAGGTTAAAAGTGCTGAAAATGGCAGGAGGGGCGTAGGAATTAAAGTACGGTGTGCAGCAATGTTAATTGTGCTAAAGTGCTACTAGGACTTGGGATAGGGATTCCTAATCCGGGAAGGCACAACGGAACAGCCAAGTTTTCAAATTCCTTCTGAAAACTGCTAGTGAGGGGGCCTGTCGGAGATCTTTAGTTAATTAGTTCACAAGGTTGGAGGTTTAAGGCAGATTTTGCTATCCTAAACCACCTACTTTATTTAACTTACAAATGAAAAACCTTTGAGTCAAATAGTGGGTACAAAATATTGGATACTAGGCTTGGGTAACAACGGAAAAATTTGTTTCTAAACTCGTTTCGATTTTAGGGGTCCATCGCGTTTCGTTTTTTTTAAAGAATTCCGAAATTTTCCTTTTAAAAATTTCGAAATTTACAAAATTTCGTATAATTACGAATCGATTCGTTAATGGCGGACGCGATTGCGCAATATGCTAAAAAAACCTCCAAATGGGACAGGGGGAACTTCTGAAGCTTCCCTCTCCCTCTGTTGTTGACTGTTGGTGTGATAAAACAAACAACAACTATAAAACTTGCACCAGACATGCGAAAATAATTACGAAATAATTTCGAAATAATAACGAAATAAATTGAAAAAATTGTTTCGAATCTAATTTACTCCTCACACTATTCCTGCATGGCTCAATATTGGATCGTAAGCTAATTTAAATACGAATTAATAACAAATTACGAAATTAACAAACGAAACCGCCCAAGCCTATTGGATACATATTTTTGCCCCTCTTTCTGGACATTCAAAAGCTGTTAAGTCTTCACCAGGCAAAGGTACCAGAACGGGCAAAACCACCCAAGTATTCATTGCTTAAGAAAACCCTATGAAATTCAGGGGTTGCTGTAAGAGTCTACAGGTATCTTGAAAGCACTCATATATGCAGCACATGCATATACACACACAAACACCTTTTTGCCTCCGACTGGAACTTGTTGTAAGTCCGAGCGCACATTGAAAAACAATGAACTGTGGCTTAGCAACATTTTTGGAACTGAAATCACCAGGAGACTAAACATCTACATGTATTCCTTGCTGGAACACAGCCAACAACCTTGTCAGTGACTAGACAAGCCAAAAATGGCTTAGTGGATACCAAATCTAACATTTGTCTCTTTTTTCTTGTTTTTCTTTGCTATTAATTTTTATTTATCAAAAATTAACTATAATAAGCAAACACATTACAAAGTTTTACATTAAAAAACACCCTACCAATCTACTTTCTAAAACTTTACACCTGATGACACAAAAAACTATATAAACACAAAACCCCCACACCCAACACACAGACAAACACACAACATTTATACTAAAACAAGACTAACTAATAAACTTATAAAGACTAGTCTACAGATATCTCACTCTCTGTTTGCTGGCTTTTAATTTCTAACTAGTTCACTCTCTTCAAGAAATATTACATAGCCACACTTCTACATTTAATAGCATAATACATGCTCATAAAATCCCACCAGTAATGAAACCCCAACAAAAATTGTTTAACATTTTATCTCTAACAAGGTTTTAGCATTATTCTCAGACCTGGAAAGATTCTCGGTTTTTACGCTGCCGTCTACGTTCCCTGAACAGGCCCTTCTGTTTTTCTTCCTCTTCTTCCTTTTCCAAGGCCCTTATGTGTTCCTCAAAACAAATCAATGCATCTTCCTTATCCATATCTAGAAAAAACAGCAAATAATCAAGCAAGTAATAATTCTAATATCAACATGTTCAAATATAGGTCCATACTTGTAATCTCATGAAGGCTTTGTGGCCAAAGACCTGGTGTAGAATTAAAAGAAATCATGAGTTATCACTCTGCCAGTGTGCTCTGCAACAAATCTCTGGTGCATGCAATTTCCTTTCTTCTTGTTTTAATCCTGCAAAGAAATCTTTTAATCTAAGCACCAGTTTAGAATTCATGAACTCTGGTTCAAAAGCAAGTCAGGATCTGAAATCACAGTTTGATTTTCATTTTATAATAGTTCCATAATGTCCCACCTTGGGAAACTAGAATTATAGTTCCATAACAAAAAGTGGAATCTTGCAATCCCTGCCTACCAAAAGATGAGAAGTGGGAAGCAGGAATTTATAAGACAGATACTTTCAACAGTTGATTTTCCTTGTGGAAAATTGCATACCTTCTGAATGAGCCACAACCTGTGCTCAGAGCCACCATCTTAAAGGTGGCTGCTGACTAAAACAATTAAACCCCTGAAAGTGCTGCAAATGTTGCTGTTACAAACAGTTCCATTACATTGATGGGATCAACCATATTGGTTACCAGGATAACTAAAAAGCAAGGAAAGTATAATAAAAATATTTCTGAATATTAAGTTTAAGGACTGGGGTACTTTAATCCAGATGTGTCAAGATCAGGCTTTTGACTCTAAAGATAGATACTATGAGTATGCAAATATTTGTTTTTAATTTGTTTTCGGATAAAATTCGTTAGGTTCGTAAATCCAAATCAATATTAAAAACATGCAGGAAAGGTGGGGACAGGATTTAAGAATTGAAATATTCACCAATCATTTTTGTTAAGGTTCTGTAACATTTGATGTTCCCCAAGGTCAGTTTAATTTTCAGTATAAGCATTAAGCAACTTCGGTAAAGCCAAGAGAACATAAACCAAAGTTTGCTTTGGCTAGTTTGCCATGAGCAAAGCCACCAGGAGCAGGACTAGCAAACTTGGGTGGGAGACTGAGAACACATCATTCTGAGAAATGTTGTTTGGGAGGCAAGAACTCGTGTGGCAGAGAATGCAAAAATCCCTGCCTAAACTACCCAGAATGCAGTGCTCAACATCAGAAAGCCCCAATGAGGGCTGAAGCAGCCAGCCATTTAGTGTCAGTCTAATAATAATAAATACTACTATTGAATCTCCAGGAAGGACTAAAGTAAACAATAGTATAAATCTGAGCTAAATTGAAGTTATGTCATTGTGTTTCATAAAGACAGATAGACATTCAAGGGGATTGCTGTTGTCGCTTTTTTTTGGGGGGGGGGGGATAAATTGTTTTGGTCTAAACTTTTAAAAAATCCCCCCAAAAAAGAGTTTTATTTTGGGGAAATTAAAGTAAATACAGAGCATACTAATGGTCAGTGGGAAAATAGCCAGACACATATAGTTTTCTCTTCATCTTCCCGGCGTGCCATCATAATAAGCCTGAGAAGAAAGAAACTGAAGCTTGAAAGTTATTGAATAAATATTTCATTTGCAATTTTGCCTTTTTCCCCTTCATGTTATTTTTTTAATTTATTTTTATTAAAGATATTAAGAATAGGGGGATCCTAAGCTCCTACTCTAAAACTTAGCCGAATGGAACAGTCCACCTACAGGGAACAAACAGAGGGGTAAAAACTAGGCCGAGACTTCAGACTTATATAAAAAATGCAACTGTACATGCAAACTTAGAATGTTGCTAAGAGGCCGAGATCCATTATTCTGGGTTACTCTTTGAAAACCCAAAAAAAACATTTACAAAGTGACTGTTTTCAGTTGAACAGCTAACACTACAGCACAGCTTAAAGATGCAGTAATTTTATGGTACCAAAAAAACTTGTGCTTGTGACCGGTTACCACAGGGTTTTTGTTTCACATTCAGACGATAGTAACTCTCAACCGTTTTAATAGTTTAGTTGCTTTTGGAACTCGGATCACCCCCAAAACAGCAAATTCCAACAAGAAAGTCACTCATCCATTTTAGCCTTACTCTGAAGTTCTTCATCCTCTGCAAAGGTAGGATTGTCCATCAGATACTGCTGAGCCTCTGACCAAGTAGTAGAATAAGTGACGTTGGCCATATTGTCAAGGATGTTTTTCAATGCCTCCCAGTTTCTCTTCCTTAACTGCTTGGCTTGTTCCTAGAAATGCAAGTCACAAGAAGTTGAAACGTATGTATGTACTGAATTTTTACAATATAATATTGCCAGTTGAACAAGGGTGAAATCCAAAATACCAGTCTTTATGGTTGCTCTATATGTACTTCATCACTGAACAATTGTCATCTCTCACAGGAAAATGACATCATGAAATTCCTTGTTTTTATTTTTGTAGCACAAGCTGATCCAAAAAGTCTAGCACATCACATAGCCTATTGTTATTTAAAAACAAACTACAATTATTTAACTTATTAAATTCTCTACATTTAATAAATATTGCACTGAATGTTAATTACACTATGTAACACGATTTTTGTTCCTGGGTTATAAATGTCATTTCCTAATTGGATATATCATAAAAACATGGAAAAAGTTTATTGTACTGCAAACACTTTGTTTTTGCCGGACATCCTGCAGCATATTCTGCACTAATTTATCAATGAATATCTCACCGAGTCTCAATCAATTCAACCTAGTTTGTGCCAGCCACAAAAATGAAGTTTCTAGAGTATAACAACTACTTTCAAAGTACAATTAAATATGAACACTTTCAAACTAGGAACAGATTTTTTTTCAAAATTTGTTACATGTTATTATTTGTTTTGAAATACACAAAAAATAATGTAGGAATATCACTGAAGAAAAATCAAATTGCTTTTTCCATTTAACATGTAGAAAATCTACTTTCCAAACCTCATCTGGCCCTCTAAATGTTCAAATACAACTCTCACATGTTATGATGTTTAAAGAGTAAGTTTAGGGCTTATCTACAGCAGTGTTTCTCAAACCCTGCTCCTCCAGATGTTTTGTACTTCTGCTCCCACAATTCCTAACAGCTGATAAACTGGTTGGGATGTATGGGAGCTGAAGTCCAAAACACCTGGAGGAACAGAGTTTGAGAAACACTGATCTACAGGAAGATAGGACAGCAAACAGGAAAGGGAGAAATAACCTTTTCTTTTTTTGATAGGAAGAATAGCACATCTTCATAGATTTCCAGACGATCGCGTTCTGATATTGCATTCCAAACTTCCATTTCTCCAAACATTTGTTCAGCTTTTCTATTTTCAAAAATGTTTGGGAGGGATGAAATAAAGACACATGATTTATATCTTCACTTTGCTCCACTTCTATTCTTTTGGCTAATTTTTGTTAAATAGCTATATCAATTTTCTTGATTCCACATAAATTGTGTTCAAAATTGCAAAAGTAATCTTACTTTATATGGCATAAGAAACAATGTGATCTGAATTCAGATATAAGACATTCTCTCCACGTCAACTAAGCTACATTTTGAGCATGCAAATCAGTCTTCATAGTGAAATCATTACACAAAGCCAGGTATGGGAAACACCCCTTGGCTGCTGACTGTTGAATTACAGCTCCCATCATCCCTTAGTATTAGACATGCTAGGGCTGGCAGGAGTTCCAACAATGGAAGCCATAAGTTCTCCAATCCAATATTTCAAACCACCTTTCATCTTATAGGACCAAGATGTTATACAAAACATAGCAAAATGAGATCTCAGCAGAAAATGCAGTAAAAAGAATAAATCAACTACAACTGGAAGGCGACTGGGAATCATCATAGCCCACTCAATAGGCTTAATAAACCAAGGTTTTATTATTATTATTATTATTATTATTATTATTATTATGGATATGGACCAAGGTTTATTAAACCAGGTTGTTCAAATGTTATTGAAAAAATGGCACATATCCTTTACTAAGGGGAAACAGGAAGAATTATTCTATTACTGTGTTCAAGTAATGCAATATAAACCTTTTCCCAAATTCACATTTTCCACTGCTAGCTGTTGAAGAAAACATAAACGAACACAGAGGATACAATCTGTGTAAGGTCCCAATCCCCTTATGCAAGGCATTTATAAGGATTTATGCAATCCACTGAAATTAACATTCCACTCTGCCTGAACTAAAGAATTTTGAACTTTAGATCTAAAGTACTGTCTGATTAGTACTCTGTATGAAACTCATCTTACTTGTATCTGGTTGTGGATGTCATTTTTTCATGATTTTCAAGGAAACGCTGAAAAGACTCTTTTGCTTCTTTATATTTTAATCTTGCTTCTTCTTTTTCTTCTTTCTCTGTCTGGACTTTGTAAGCATTAAAAGCTTGCTTTTTCTCACTCAGCTTTGCCAAAGCACTGCAAAATTAAGGGGAAAAGGAAAAAAAACTTAATCGCAGTTGCAACATAAACTAAAATTCATTCAAATGACCATTTTAGAATGTGTAACAGAACTTTTTGCTCCTAAAAAACACACTTGGAATTTCTCTTTCTCAACTGCAAAAACATTAACTTATGAGTCAACTGCATCTGCTTTGACACCAGTTTATGGAATTAACTAAAAACCACATGGTTAAAACAAATAAAAACAAGTTATACCTGTATCTTGGATCATTGATAATCATTTTCATTGCTTGCTCCCAGGAGGCATTTGATGGTACACGCTATAGAAATACAAAATAAACCGTTTAACTTGTGACCTGTATGTTGTTGAATATTTTTAAATTTTAAAATAACTACCTGCACAAAGGATTACTATGTATCCTTATACAAAATTTGACAAAAATGGCAATTGATAAATCTGATACACAGAATTGTTCCCACCATCACACTTATTTTCTACTCTTATACTCCATTTATCCAACAATGGTTATTTCCTCTCGTTTCCTATCTGGTGTGAAAGGAAGCAAACTCATAAAAATGCAGAGCTTCATCAATTTGTTTCTGAAGTGATGTTTCAGACACAGGACTTGAGATGAAAAGGCACTAAAACAGAGGTGTTTTGCCTGTGGTTTATCAAGAACAAAGACTCAATTAGAAATATCAAAAGGTTTTAGAAATAGTTCCTTCACCATCTTCTCCAAAATTCTAGAATCTGACAACTGCCTCCGCACTATGATCGTCTTGAAAGTAAGAATTGGCTTATTTTCTTCCTAGGCTTCCTCACTCAAAGTCCTAACTTAATAGTAGACCTTGAACTCTGGATGGCATGTTTTAACCTTGAATGTATTTTAATCATGTTTATTATGTTGTAATTTTAATCCAAACCATTTTTAGGTGAATTTTGTATGTTCTGAGGCACGGTTTAGGTGCCATTTGTAAGCCGCCTTGAGTCCCCCCACAGTAGAGAAAAGCCAGGAATGAATAAGGTAAATTAAAAAAACCAAAACTTTAAGACAGTACCAGGTAAGATAGATTATACATAAGTTATTCTGGACCAATTTTTCCCCTTGATTACTTCAGTGTAATGTTACTGTATAAAGTTCACTTAAAAATGAGCAATTCTTCCAAATTAATTATTGTATTCATAATTCATGACTCAATTTAATAACCTTTTCTTTCAATAGTTCTTTGAATGCTTGCTTAGCTTCTTCTTTTGTATTCCAAGTATAGGTTTTTTTAGGTGGCTGGGCCTCCTCCTCTTCTTTCTTGGGAGTAATGCTAAGAAATAAAATAGAAAACACATCATTTTAGCAAAAAAAAAAAAAACCCAACAAAAAACAAAAAAAACCACCAATAATTCCATGGGACAGTCACCTCAATCTGTGGCTGATACTGGATGAGAAACTCCACCCTGGGCACATGGAAAACTGGGCAATTTGGAAGGCACCGATTCCAAACAGACTGTGCTCTGGCATCATGAGCAGAGCCAATCTTAAGAAATGGGGCTACCAAGTGAAGTCCATGACATGCGAATGTGGTGAAAAGCAAAGCACAGACCACCTACTACAGTAAAGCCTTGAGCCCTGCCACATGCATAATGGAGGACCTTCTCACAGAGACACCAGAGGGACCCGAAGTGGCCATCTTCTGGTCAAAAGAAATTTAGTATAATGCCAGATGGACTTTCTTTGTGGTTTTTCTATAAATTATAACTCTATTCTCAATTTGCTTCCGACACAATAAAAAAAATGAGAGGGTTAGGACATTGGTAGATTCCATTCATAGGATGCTGATTCCATTCACAAGAAATAAAGAACATGGGGAGCTATTTTATCTCAGGAAATCCAAGGCGTATTTGGGTTTTAGGCTATAGTGTAATGCCTAACTACACAACAGGGGTGTTAAATATTTCCAACCAATTCCACTCAAAATCCACAAGCCTATGATATCCTATTTCTTGGACAACCAAATCAGGTTGAACCACAATGCATCTTTAACTGAACCCTGCAACTTGAGGAACATCTAATTTTAATAGCTGCAAAATGACAACCGTCTAACTTTCTGCCTCATTTTCCTTCTTCAAATTTAGTTTTCACCTACCAAACTACAGCTCAATGTTTTGAAACAAAACATATGAAAACACTGAAAAACTAGGGAACCTATTACTTACTCTAAGGGTTCTTGTTTCAGAGTTTCTTCTACAGAGTTTGTGATAACATCCACTGACTGTTCCTGCACAATTGGAGCTGCTGGCTGTGGCTGCTCCTCTATTGAAGGGGGGACTCTGTTTTCATTTTCTACAGCAGTAGAAAGAGCGGAGGGCTCGGCGTCAGGAGCGGATGCAGCGGGTGGAGCAGCAGGAGCAGATGGTGCAGCCGCAGGAGCCTCCGGAAGAGTGGCTGAGGCAGTCCCTGGCGCAGCAGCAGAGGATGCTGGAATGGATTCTTCTGCTTTGCCACTATGCAAACAAGAGACATCGGGTTCATAATCTGTTCTTATTATCATATCATACATGGACCTGATTTTTCCAGGGTAGGATGTCTCTTAAGTGAAGATATCAGACCTCTCAGAAAGGTAACCTGTCTCTGCCTACTTTCCATTGGGCACAGAGGAATAGAGTAAGTATAATGTGAAGGTTTTGACATCTATCTCTTTCCAATGCTGGCATGCTGCCCATGGCAGGTCACCCCTAAGGACTGCTGCAGGCTTCAGTACAAAAAAAAACTTTACCCACTACTTAAATAGATATGTAACTTCCAAAATCTGTATGCATTTATTTTCTCTCTGTAAACATTTGTTTAAAGTTTATATTTGAATCCTGGACCAAGTACTCAGTAGACTAACAAGAAGGACCAAGTAAAAAAAAAAACTAAAATAAAAAGTCACAATTTTGATGTATTTCTCTTCTTCAGGACACACTCAAATTTGGAGAGTAGATTTCTGGAATATTTAAATCATCACATGTGAAAGCTCCAATTCCCTTGACCACATTTTCAAAGAGAAGCCTCCTCCTTCCAACTCATAAGAATATGTCTTTGAGATGGCTGCAACATATGCATGGGTTATTAACAGCCCATTGTTTTGTACACCTAGCTGCTTGGCCAGCAAATGAAAAGTAATAAGCTCAACCTGTTGATATTCCTATACATAAAGGATTACACATTTTTGTGATGTTCAGTTTCCGCTGGGTTAAAGGGCAATTCTGTCTCAAGCATGTGTCCACAGATAGCTTTTTCTACATTAAATACAAGTCCTTTTTCTTTTTATTGACTGCATGTTATACAGATACACACTTCATATTCAGCCCACAATGTATTATATATTGCAGAAAAATGGACAGCCCCTTCCTATTACATTAAAAAATTGAGGTGCCCTTCATGCTCTTTATGTGGTGTACAAGGAGTGGAGGGCATTTTGCCATACCCCATCCCCTTGCTATAAATATACAAATGAAGATTTTATTGAAAGTTCTAGGAAAAAAAATCACAACAAAAGACACTTAATTGGATGAATTGTTGGTGTGTGCCTTCAACTATTTTTTGATATATAGAAACCTAACATTGATTTTCTTGGCAGAATTTGTTCAGAGGGGGTCTTGCCCTTACTTTCATCTGAGGGTGACAGTGTGTGACCTGCCAAAGGACACTTAGTTGGTTCCCATGGTCTCCCAATGTCCAACACTCAAACGATTACACCACAAAGGCTCCCTTCCATTAATATACATATTCCTCTAGTGCCAGTACCCATAAAACATATCCCAACTGTTTGAATGTGTCTGACTCATAATTTTAAACTTACCTTTCTTCTGCTTTAATCATGGCTATAGAAAAAACAAAACAAAATTAGTATGAAATTCAACTGAAATAAAGGAACACTTTAAATGTTGTAACCTGCCTCAAGGAGAGATGGATAAGAAGTAAAATTATCATTATCATTACTAAAGGTAAAATCCTCCTTGAAAAACATTTAGAGATAGGTCAAGCCACTTTAGGCTTGAAGTGCAACCAAAGCCTAAGATGTGCTCTATGTTGTTTGGATGCATGGGCAACTACTGCATGCCTAAACCACAAATCAGTGGTAGAGTTCATGCTCTAATGAAAGAAGATGCTCCTATCTCCAGTAGTAAGAAAAAACCTAAGTCTCAGACTTCTCTCTAACATCACTTTTCAAAGTATACAACATTCAGGGCAGTTATTGCTACTGAGACAATTCCCCCTCTGCCCCAGATTGTTTTATAGTAACTACTGAGATTGGGCTTTTATCCTTTTGTCTTCGTTCATGACAGCTTAACCAATGCATTTTTTTTTGTTTACTCACATGCTACAGGTTCAAGACTATGGACTATTTTATTATCAGGATTGAATTCTGGAGTTGAATTCTGGACTTCTCATTCTGGCATGAATTATATGTATCAGCACTATCATGGACTCCAGAATATAAGGGTAGGAAATCCCTGGCTACACAAGAAATCTGACTCACAATGTCAGCCCACTCAGTGTTCAGTGTCTTGAGAGGCTCCTCCCCAAAGGCTCCTCCCCAAAGCTCTGACTATTTAATCAGAAAGGAGAGTAGGAAAGCAACTGTTCCACATTGTTGAGATTTTCCCAGTTACTTCACTTCTACTATTCCTTCCGCACACCAGCAATGGCAGTGAAGATCCATCAGTACTTTAAATCAAGATGCAAGTTTCCTATATTTGTGACACAATGAAGGAGTAAAGGAGCCAGATAGGAAAAGCCCAAGGAACCAGATAGGAAAAGCTGTACCCTCTCTGCCAATGTTTTAGCTACAGAGGTCCCAGTTGACACTTTGTCTAGAGACACAAAAACATCAGGAGATACAGCCACATCTTCAGGTATCACCTTGTCCATTGGTACATGGTGTGTGAAAGGAGGAGTGCTGGCTTCCTTCATCTTAAAATTTCATATTCCTAAACACCGACTTTACACCAGGGCAGAAAATACTTTCTGTGAAAATTACCTTCAAGATCTTCAAGTTCTTTTGGCTTTGCCCAACGTGACTCTTTTGTTTGGGAGTTGTAATAGTAAGGCTTTCCGGAATCAGATTTATATTCTTTCCATGGACATTTTGACAACAATTGCTAAAAAAAAGTTTTCATAAAATATTTGAAAACATTCCACAATGCAGAACATGTTAACACAATAACAATGCTTAAATGTGAATGATAGTTAAAGTTGTATCACCTGAAACAAAAAATATCATGCTAACACCTAAGATATGATGCGTCTAACAGACCTTTTGACTGCCCCCCTTTTCACTGCAATATCTCAAATATTCAATCTGGCATTAATAGATGTAACTGTAAAGGAAAACTAGCTTGACTAAGCAAAAACCTTTTGCTCCCAAATACAGCGCCAATTAAACAGTTAAATTTTCTTAACTTATTCATTTTACCTCTGCAGGTGTTTTGAGATCATCTGGCTTCTCCCATGTGGACTGCTTTGTCTCAGTATTATAGAAGTATGTTCTTCCATCTGGTGATTTATGTTCTGACCACATAGATTTCTATGAAAAATAAGACATCTAATAAAGAAAACTTCTGTAACACGTTCAGGGAGTGGAAGACAAAATTGCTACAAATAAATTTAATACCTGTTTGGAAGATTCTTCAGTAGCAGAACTGTTGGCTGGTATGGCTTGCTGCACTGAACAAACGACTGAAGGTGTAGGCTAAAGAAAGAAGGTTATCAAGAACAAGCTTTTATGTATAAGAAACAAAATTTCAAGAAGAATGAACAGTTGACTCAAATAAAGCATACCTCTATTAAGAAAGTGTTCATCTTAACCTCTTAGTCCTATGTCTATGTGAGGAGGGAATCGGATTCATATGTACATGATGCCCTAGGTCTGCCTCATTATTGGCATATAAGCTTATAGCAAGCAAAGCCACCCATTCTTGTCCAGTCACAAACACCCTGTAAGTTTCAATTTCAGTTCTTGATTAACCATTACATGTTATGATACCACACTACGAATTATACCCAAGCTATTTACAATGGGCCAATGGGCTAATCAATAAAACGTACTACTAATTATACCCAGCTATTATAGTTTTAACCTTAACTATAATGTATTAAGATAAGATAGCTTCATAAAATAAAGTTCTGAGCAGGACTAAACTAATTTGTCAGTGCATTAAATCAAATATAAAGCCCACAAACTTGTGTCTATAAAAATACTAGATTAAGGAGAAAATAACATATTGCACGCAATGATAATACTGTGCCTTTAAAGGTGTCACTGAAACTGAACCAACAAAACTCAGTAAAAACTAGAGAAAGCCATTAAAACAAAGCAACCCCCCGCCCCAAAAGGCTTCCTTGAAGTTAGCATCTTGAATCTGTCAAATCGAACTCAAAAGCCATGTCACCAGATTATACTACCCAAGTGTAACTCTTACAGATAATTGTTTGGTAGCTTTGAAATGGAAGATGTGATGGGGATGCACAATTTTGCTCAAATTTATACAAAGGAGAAGAGGGTTATGACTAATGTTTCAATGCTAAAAATAATTAGTTTACTAAGTCAAGAAAAGATCCCTGCTTACCTGAGTTCCAGGGGGTGCTAAACCTGTGAGACAAAGTGAGAAGACAAATATTAGAGAACAAAAATAAAACAATCCCTTCCATCCTATGATTCTAAAACTATTTAGTCACAGGAAAAATAATCATTTCTGCTAAATTTAACAGATTACTTGCAAGTAACAATAACAGATAGTGGGAAAATGAACATAATTAATAGACACGTCAAACTGACTCAGCATATTAATTAAAAGATCATATTATTAAAAAAAATAAGGCAACAATGACACTGAGTATGAACTGCAATAATGCAAGGGCCAGCAAATTCAACTAAATACAACAGGAAATTTTCTAATTTAGAATATGCAACATAATGTTGCTGCAATGTGCTCCTGAATCATGGCAGAGATTTTTATTTTTATTTTAATAGTCAGCATTTGTTATTTGTTCTGCACACTAAAAATATTGATACAAATCTCCAACTTTTCATGCAACCTTCCTTTCCTTTCTACATCCCTCATATGTGCATTTTTTTCTAGGAACAGTGGGATTGTTTGGGAGGATGTGTCAAAGATCAGGGTTATGTCTATGCAATCATTATTTTTTGCAGAAACCCACATGCATTACTAGACAATAGTTTTCTGAAGCACTTTAATATGTGTGCAGATTGGATGAAAACTATGGAAAATTATTAAAGCCTTTGTTACTCCTGCCTGGATTTCCCAAATGTCAGGAAACTCATCTTTTTCAGCTCAGAGATGAAATAGTGGTGAATACTCTCCATCCGAGCCCATTTTCTGAGTTCTAAATCATTTACAAAGAATCCGCCTTTAATGATCAATACGAAAAACACTTAACTATTTGAATGACTATCATCTATCATATAGCATGAAGGGATATTTCAATGTTCACCCAAATAGCTAAATGAATTTTAAACATTCTAATTCTTATTAGGATTACTATATTTTTGTGTCCTGGTGTCTCACTGGAAATGTATTCAACAAGTAACAGACAATATATGCATACCAATTTGAGAATCCATATTGTTCACTCCTGGCTGTAGAAAAATAAAGACATTGGGCATGAATTCAGTTAGTATTTCTTCTCCAGCATTGTGCACAGATTAATGCAAATCTTACTGGCCCACATGTTTATTTAAAAACAACCCATCGCTTTATCAATATTGTTTTACAAAAATGAACTCAACTGTCTAGATAAAAGAGAGAGAAGAAGGCCAAGTGATAAGCCAAAAGTTTCCTTTGCAGACAGTCTGTGAACTGGGTGCTGATTCATAAGCTATTAGATTTGCTGGTCCAAATCAAGTTTGCAGGAAAGAAAGAAGCAGTTGTTGTCAATGGGCACTAATACAGCACCAGTCCTTCACAAATTAGGGGAAAACAAAAGTTCAGTAATATATTGTAAATGGTTCTTTGGTTGTTTGACCTGAAGGACCAACCACCCCCCACGCCCCAGATGACAGATCCTGCACTAAATTTGAACCTATTGTGTCCAACTGTTTCTTTCTTTCCTGGAAACCTACCAAAGACTGGCACCAGCCCAAGGGTCACCACTTTAGGCAGCATTATTCAAAAGCATTTACCAACACTTTTAGGACTGAGAATGGTCAAACCTGAAAAAGTAGTTAAAATTCTCCCTGATCCGTTACAATCCTATGAAATGTCAACACAAGAGATCTAACTTTAAAATTATTTGCTTCAACTATAATGGCCATCAATATCATCAGCTTTGACAACATTTCATTTGAAATATGCCTTTTAGCATGATATGCATGTATATACTAAGTATCATATAATCATACGTTTTCTGTACCTAATAATGCTGTCCATTCACCATTTTTACTCATCATCAACTTCCAATGTTTGACCACATAACTTTTGAAGTACCGAATTGTTTGAACAGAAAAGATTCTAGACTATATATATTAGATAAAAAATAAACCTACATATGTCACAATAATAATTAATAGAAAATAAATGTAATTACCGGTCCTGTAGGCTGCATGGGAGCATGAGACATATGGGGTGCCATCATTCCTGGCATCACTGACTGCATCATTCCAGGCATCTAAAAGCAAAATATGATTATAGGATTTGTTTACAACTTACCACAAAATTCTAAATATGTAACCTTGCTTATGTTAACAAGGTAATATTATTTAACTCTGTTCAAATAGAAATAATTTGGGGCATAAAAACAGTGTCAAATGCTGTAAAAAGCAAATGAGGGAATTACACGACTCTTGGAATTATGGCTCTGGGTATTTTCCTGGTCTATGGTATTAATGGTAGCTTGGACTAGAAAAACTACTGTAAACAGATGAACTTAGGGGACAGCAATAAAAGGCAAGATTGCTCAATCAGTAATTTATCAAAGGGAACCCAAAAGGGGGAAAAAAGAAGGAAGTCAAAGTTTGGGGTAAAGGGATAGCAGAGAAGTTATGAAAAGTACTAGCCCCCCAAGTGAAAGTATTTTAATATTAAAACAATCCAAAGCATAAGGTCTATTCACAAGACACTGCAGCAATGGAGCCCATGTCATTTAGCCCCAAAACGCCTAGTTCCCAAAGCAAATCCTGTGACCTATGTAAATTCTATCAATCTTGAGGGCTCATTTACCTCGTCTCAACAGAGAATAATACCTGAAGAACTTGTCTCACAGGGCTGGAGTAAGAGTTATGCTTGCAAAGATGTTCCAAGATGAAGAGTACTATAAAGTTTAAGAATTATGACTGCAGGGTTCAAAAACATGAACTGTTAAAAAAGGCTGAGAAATGCATGCAACAAGGATGCAAAGTACTACAGGCACTTAAAAGCTTATCTGCTGTTATTCCTTAATACATTATGGTGGTGTGGACAATTCTTCAGACCTGAGTAACGTTGCAAAGTGATGATTACTTGGGGGTCTAATATAGGTCATTCAAGACAGAAAATAAAAGTAATTACTATGAAAACGTGTGTACTGCATGTTGATTTAACTGGAAGTGAATTCCCGAAAGAAAGCTAAAGGATTTATTTCTGATCATTTTCATCAGACTTACTAGGGACTGAGAGGACAGCAACAAGAGAAACAGACTATATAAATAGTGGTAATATACTCCATTGGCAATATCAGCCAATTTCATGGCACGCCCCACAAACAGTTCTTGGGAAATCACCCCCCAATATACGGTGACAATCCCTGGAAGGTTGGCCAAGGGACCCCATTCCCATGTATCTTCAGGGAGCATCAGATTACTGCTCCCTCTTACCTTCCATCTTGTGTGGAGGGAGAGGTATTTGGTAGGGCTACTGCTCCACCCTCAATCCACAAGGTTTTCTTGGAAGCGTGAGGAAGAGAAGAAAGAATGGGAGTGGCCCTCCCATTCCCCACCATCCTGTAGAAGCAGGAGAAGAAAGGAGTCTTGCCCCACTGCTGCTTCCAAATAGGTGTGTTCCACGCAAGAGATGCTCCCTACAAACCTCTACTCAGACAGCTTCAGAAATAGAGGATTCCTTAATGCAGGTGCCAAATTGATAGCCTCTAGGCTACAGAAAACAACATATCTGTATACTGCAAGTCCAGATTTCGTTGACTCCAATAAACTACAAACCCCAGGTTTTAGTAGGCATCTAGTGGTCCGCAATGGTCAATTATCTGTGTGTTTTGGCAGCCTTGTTTTAATTAATTGGGAATATTCTTAACTTTCTGGAATACTAGCACACAATCTTCAACTCAGTATTCTCATAAACTACTGTGGTTGTAGAGAAACTATCATCAATGGGAGTAACTCTTATTCCAATAAAGGTATACCTACAGTGTGGTATGGTGAAACACGGCAGATAAATCTCAAGTGGAACCTGCTGGCCCTCAAAAGCAACGAATAGAGAGGTTCTAAACATCCACAAGCTATTCCTCTAATGAACAAATAAATTCCTTGGAGGAAGGGCCTGGCAGTCTAAACAGGAGGGATAATAAATTAGAACTATGAAGGTAAGAAACAGAAGATCTATAGTCTGAATTTAACAAAACCTACTTATACCTTTTTAAAAAATCAAAATGAACACCTTAATATCTATAAAAAGACCCAAGTCATTACTTTCATCTTTTTTATGTATACTTAAATTATAAAATATAAACAAGAAATATGGGTTCTAATGGTATAAAAATAACAAAAAAAAATTAACTGAAAGTAACAGCTAGGGGAAAGTCATCAATAATACTGAACTGCAGAGTGCATTTTTTCTATCAATCTCATCTTTTAAAAAGACAATTAGAACAATCGCTCACTGATAAAATTATTTTACATGTATTCATTTTAAATTTGTGGGGGAAATTACTACAGTCATATATACTAACACATTGCCACTGTTCATAAACTGAAAGAATGCCAGGCATCTATCTGTCCTACCATCTACCTGTTCAGATACACTTCCCTTTATTCACCTTCAACTAAGGCATCAGGAAAGAAGACGAAAATTGCTAGCAGTAGAGATATTTCTGAAAGGAGATCTGACACTAGAAATCTGAAAAAAGATAGCTTTCATGAAAGCAAGCTTAGACTACTGACCAAACAGATGGGCAAGAACTATTAGAAGAAAAACAAATGCCAAGCAAAATGTATTATATCTGATTCCCTGCATAGCCACGGAAGATATAAAATAATAGTCACTAACAATAAGGGAGAGAAATCAAAAACAGAGGCTAAAATGGTTGAAGTGCTCAATGGCCATACACCTCAGGATTGTAGAGCAACCTGAGAAATATGCCCATGACTTTCCATATACAACAATACAACCAAATAGTGAGAACTATGAAGCTAAAGTTCTTCAACATGCATTACTGTTGTAATTAAACTAGATGCAGAAAATTGCATTCAATTAATTAAATAATATTTATTTACAAAAAAAGAGAAAAGTTTTAGAATACTATAGTTATTTGAGGCCAAGTGCTATTTTTAATGACGTACAGAAATATTTATAAAAGATTTAAATTACTGTTTTAAAATTGTAATGCATACATTTCTGTAACTAATTACAGCCACTTGTGCAACAAAAAAAAATCATAGAGATTAATTTACCTGCCCCATTTGTGGTCCTCCCATTGGAGGCATCATTTGAGACATCATTCCATGAGATACTGGAGGCATATTCGGCGGCCTTTGGCCCATGGGATGCATCCCCATGGGTGGGTAATGGGGCATGCCTGGATGTCCCATCTGAAGAAAAAAAAACAGGAGCGTTTGTGAATACAAAGACCTCAGAAACAATATAAGTGACATTAGGAAAAGAGCAAACTTGTCTGAATTTTATGCTCTCCTCGTAGACATAATCAAGAACACTGCATTCTTGATTTTGTCTACGAGGAGAGCATAAAATTCAGTTCAATGCTATGGCATCATGGGGGTTGTAGTTTTATAAAGTCTTTATAAAGCCTTATCTACCAAATAGTACTGGCACCTCTCCAAACTACAACTCCCATGTTTCCACAGCACTGAGCCATAGCAGTTAAATTTCTGGAGGATCAAATTACACCCATCCCTATTCTAAATGAATACTTTTAAGTAAAATGGAATTAAAGGCCACTGGTCAAAATTGCAAATTATTTGGCTACTTCACGCATTTTCAGCATTGCTGTTAATTTATACCCAGTCCTTCCTCTTAAGGGCTCAGAGCGGCAGATGATGTTCCTAGGATGTTTCAAATATACTTATAAATATACCATATAACCTTTAAATATTCTAGCCTGGAAGTATGTCTGCTATACAGGTTAATAGGCAGGACTGGTGAGACACATGGATATGCTGTGGTATCCCCATGATACATTTGAGTTATTATGTATAGTGCATAGAACTCCTCTACTACAAGTATTTACCAAACAATACTATTTAACATTAGAAGCCATTTTTAAAAATTATTTTTAGAAGCCCGAGAATACACCTCTCCAGGAATCTCTAGGTTCCTCAGCATGATTCTATGGTCAACTTCGGCTAGTATCATGCTGGAGCAATCTAGTGATTCCTAGAGAGCTGGTCTTGGTCCTCCAGTGTGATTCCGACAGAAGTTGCACTGGAAGGCACAGATATTCTCATGAGAAAACATTTCAATTAATCAGTGCATACTCAAATCACCAAATCAAAACCTGAAAATATGGGAAGACTGACTGTATACAATATATACTGTAGGACCCAACATAAATGGGCCGGCAGAACATTGGTTAAGTGAAAATGTTGGATAATAAGGAAGGATTAAGGAAAGCCTATTCAATACATATTATAATTTTACAAATGAAGCACCAAAACATCATGTTTTACCTGGAATGAAAATGCAATCAATACGAAAGGCAGGGGTGGGAGTGGGTACCAGTTCCAAGCCTGCTTTTTGTATCAATTGCCTGGGGCCTGGCAGTGCCTGCAGCCGAGCACTGAGTAAGAAGTGCTCCTTACTTGGTGTTTGGCTGCAGGCCCTCCCAGGCCCAGGCATGTAGGCCAGGAAGCCTGCACCCATAGGTACGAAGTGCCCAGTCCTACAGGTGCAAGCTGTGGGGCTATGCATTCGGCCTCGCAGGGCCTGCAGCTGAGCACTCAGTAAGGAGCGCTCCTTACTTGGCACTCAGCTGCAGACCTTGCAAGGCCCAGGTGCATAGGCCCAAAGCCTGCACCCACAGGCTCAGGCAGTTTGGGCCTACGGGTGAAGTCTCCTCCCTCAACAATAGGCTGAAAGAAAACAGATCTTTTGGCCCTGAAAACAAAAACAAAAATATCTGACCTCCCGAATTCAGGAGGCTCAGACAAAAACGGATTGGGCCCCCCACCTAAAGCCGGGACACAAAACGGATTAAGGTATGTCCCAAATGCACATGACTACTAGTCATCATGAAGATAATAAAGCTGTCTGAGACTGAAGAAAAGAGTAATAAAACCAATTGTGTGGAATACCACACATGCAAAATAACTTTTTCTTACATTGAGCCTCCATTTGTCTACATAAATTGCTTTTGGTTCTGACATTTTCCTATGTCCAGACTTAAGGGTTTAAAGGACTTCAAAGCACTCATGCGTCAGGGTACAAAAATGGCTTTATAAAGGTACAATAACAAGTTTATATATTAACAGGAATCAAGAAAATATTACCTTTCTACTCCACTAGCAGTGAACACATTGAATCTGGAACTTGAACCAATTATCAAGTACTGTATCTACCTCTAAATTGCTTAGCAACCAACCTACGAACCCATTCAAAACATTTTCCTGGTACATAAAGATTTAGGTGTGACTAAATACTTATTTTATTTTGTTACTTCATGTATCTTATTGTGATGTAATTTTTGTTGCTTTCTATTTTATTTTGCTGTATTGTATTTTTGGGCTTGGCCTCATGTTAGCCGCCCTGCGTCCCCATTGGGGAGATGGTGGCAGGATATAAATAAAGATTATTATTATGCACTATAAGAGGGTTTTGCTAGACCAGTCATTCTCATTGCAATGGTGTAGTAACAGTGAGGATGCAGACCATATTTTAGTCCTGGTGGTCCATAGATCCCCAGGTTTTTTGTGTGTGTCAGGAGTGACTTGAGAAACTGCAAGTCATTTCTGGGTGAGAGAATTGACTGTTTGCAAGAACATTGCCCAGCAGATGCCCAGATGTTTGATGTTTTACCATCCTTGTGGGAGGCTTCTCTTGTGTCCCTGCATGGGGAGCTGGAGCTTGACTGACATGAGCTTACCCTGCTCCCTAGGTTCGAACTGCCAACCTTTTGGTCGACCAGTTCAGTTGCGTAAGGGTTTAACCCAGTGGTTCTCAACCTGTGGGTACCCAGGTGTTTTGGCCTACAACATCCAGAAATCCCAGCCAGTTTATCACTTGTTAGGATTTTTGAGAGTTAAAGACCAAAACATCTAGGGACCCACAAGTTAAGAACCACTGGTTTAACCCATTGCACCACCAGGGGCTCTTGACCACAGGACATAAAGGGATAAATACCACACAAAATTGGGAGGCTTGCGAAAGCGGGTTGGAGGAAAGTGTTGGGGGTGTAGTTGAGGGTCGGCAACCAAACGGGCACGAGAATGAATGCTGCCTGGCATTACTGTAACCGCTATGGAATCCTGGGAGTTTGGAGTTTGGTGAGGCGCCGGCACTTTTTGGCATGTAAGTCCCAAGGCATTGTGTGCAGGCACGTGAAGCGGCGCCAGGCTGCATTAAGTCTGCGTGGGGGTCAAGGGCCACGCCAAAACTCACCATGAGGGCGTCTCGGCCCATGCCGCCGCCGCCACCTCCGCCTCCACCGGGTCCTCCTCCTCCTCCTCCGGGCCTCATGGCCGGGTTGAGAGGGTTCCCCCCGCCTCCGGGGCCTCCTCCTCCTCCGGGGCCGCCTCCTCCTCCTCCGCACCTGCCGAGCATCCTTCCCCGGAGCGGCTGGCGGGAAGCGGGCCCGAAGGGCAGTAGGGGCTCGGGCTCCCCGCGCGGGGGCAGGAGCGGCGCCAAGAGGCTGACGGGCTTCCCGGAGGGCCAGTCGGGGCCGCGGCCTCTCTTGGGCGACTGCTCAGGGCCCGGCCGGACGCCCTCGCCCGGGTTGAGCTGCATGAGGGGGGGCGGCTTGGGCAGCGAGAAGGGCAGCGCCTGCGGGGAGGCCGCCGCCGAGTCCCCGCCTGACATGGCCGGCCGGGCGGCCTCCCTCCCTTTCTCTCTCGAGCGAGCGCCTAGGCCCGGCCTGCCTGCCTGCTTGCCTGAGGAGAGGGGCGCGGAAGGAACTCCCCGGGGGGGAAATTTGCGCGCGGAGTGGGGGGAGGGGGGCGGCTTTGTCGTCGAAAGTCAGCCTACGGCGCGGGCGGGGCCGAGAAACAAACAAAAAAACCCTCTTGTGTCTTCCTCGCCGCAGGAGGCCAAAGCGGCGCGGGCAGGCGGGCAAGGCCGGGCCTCGTCCCACCAGAAGAAGGCCTCAGGCGGAGGAATGGGAAGCACAGGCGGGAAGGGGGAGGGGAGGGAAAAAAAGAGACGGGCCGCGCAAAGGACACTGGGAAAGCGGCTTCCGCTAGCAGGGCTACGGAAGCCCAAGAGGGCCCTTCCTTAGCCCAGGGAAAGGAGGAGGGGGCGGGCAAAGAGAAAGGAGAGCCGTTGTGAGGGTTAAGAAAAGGGGAGGGTTCAAGGCGCGGAGCATGATGGGAGGCCACTCGTTGCCGTTACGCAGGAAAAGGCGGGGCTTCTAGATTTCCCCACCCACCTTTTTTCTTGCCTAGACTTCCGGTGTAGGCCGAGTGGTGGGCCTCTGCTTCCCCCGCCCCTCCTGCCTGAGTGTTCGGTTGCCATGGCAGCGTCCTATCGGGGCTCCAGCCAGAGCGGGCCTAGCGCGGCTTGGACGCCGGACGGAGGCGGGGTGGCGCGGACCCTGGAGGCGGACTTCGAGGAGGAGGAGGAGGGCGAGGGAGGGGGTGCGGGAGGCGTGCTGGGCGGCCTTGGGCGAAGCTACGAGGCCTCCCCCGCGAATTCTCCTCGGGCGGGCCTGCTCGGGGTGTCGCTCCCCGGGCGCCGGTGGCCCAGCAGGATCTGCGCTGTGTTCTGCTGCCTCCTGGCCGTGACCTTCCTGGCCTTCTTGCTCGCCCTCGGCTGCCTGGTGCTGAGAGGTGAGCGCTGGGGGGGCGGGGGGCGCTCGGAACCCGCCGAGAAACGCCAAATTGGGCCCTCCAGGAGTTCTGGCTCCCCACTCCCACAATTCCAAACAGCCCCAGGCCCCGTCCTTCCCCCCCTCAATCGCTTAAGCCCCAAAGTGGTTCACTCCTGAACTGGATCTGATGCAACATGGCTGCACTGGAGGAGGAATGCAGTTTGACACCCAGTTTAACTGCCATGGATCAATGCAATTCTTCCCAAGAGTTATAGGTTTACAAGGTCTTTGGCCTGTTCTGCCAGAAGCCCCATCTGCACTTCCATTGAACTGCATTCTATGGCAGTGTAGACTCGTATAATACAGTTCAGTACAGTGACGTACATTATACAGCATTGTAGATGGGGCCAAATGTCCCCCTGGTGGCACAGCAGGTTAAACTGCTGAGCTGATGAACTTTACTGACTGAAAGGTCAGCGGTTCAAATCCAGGAAGCGGGGTGAGCCCCCACTATTACCCTCAGCTTCTGCCAATCTAGCAGTTCGAAAACATGCAAAATGTGGGTAGATCAATAGGTATCACTTCTGCGGGAAGGTAGCAGTGCTCCATGCAGTCATGCTAGCCACATGACCTTGAAGACGTCGACGAACAACACCGGCTCTTTGGCTTAGAAATTGAGATGAGCACCCCCCACCACCGCCCAGAGTTGGACACGAATAGACTTAATGTCAGGGGAAACCTTTACTAGATGGGGCCAAAAGGTGCTGGTGCCTCACCAAGCTCCCAGGATTCCATAGCATTGAGCCATGGCAGTTAAAGCGGTGTCAATCTGAATTAATTCTAAAGTTTACTGTCACCCTACGCAAGCATAGTTATGATGGGTCATGCGTGATTGGCTAAAGGTTCACAGTGAGTTCACAGGAAAGCAAGACTCAGTTGTAGCTTATTAATACAAATATAGTGCCAACCTCTGGAATTTTAGAAGAAAAATATCCCCCATATTGGATAAACGGATACCTCAGTCTTTGCTATTATTATTTATAGTATGTGCGTAGTGTTTGTCGTCGCATTGCCTGTGAAGGGCAAGGAATACTCAGAGGTTTTGATAGTTTCTTCATCTGAAATAAAGTATACAGCATCCATCAATCCTTGATGGTCCTTTATCCTTGTAGTAAGCAGTATTGATACAACTTCGCTTCCAAGATCAGAGAAGATCTGGTGCTTTTAGGTATTTAGGCCCCTGCTTCATAATATATTGGATGGTTACACGCCCTGGTGTGTGTGTGCATGCACATGCCTTTAGACTACCTGACTGTTTATGGCGTTCCCATGTATTTGATTGGGTTTTCTTAGGCAATGAATACTCAGAGGTGGTTTTACCAGTTTCTTCCCTGAAATACAGCCAACAGCACCTGTTGGCTGTATTTCACTGGGAGCCTCCCATCTAAGTGCTAACCAGGTCTGACCATGCTTAGCTTCCAAGATCATATGGGATCTGATTCTACACGATATACATATTATTTACCACATTCAAAGCTAAATTTCACTCAGGCATTCTTGATGTCATAGGAGTTTCTATGTACATATATTTATAGACAGGTGAATGTACCCAGGCTACAGCATAGAGAAGTTCAGGAAAGAGAGGATGTGGCCAATTTTCATGATTGCAAAGAGACAAAATGATTTTCTTTTCTTAAAAAAAACATAAGCAAGATATTCAAAATGTTTTCTGAGGGTAGGTCCCAGTGGCTACTGTAGATAACCATGCCTTCTCCTTGCAGATTTGAGATATGAAAAAGCAAGGGCTGAAGATACTGTAGAAACAAGTATTTTAGGTAAGACATTTTTAAAATTCATTCATTGTGGAACACTTACTGGTGCATTACTCATTCTTGGATCAATGACTGCTATATTTTAAAAATGATTCTTTTTTAAAGGAACAGTAAAATTATCCAACACCTTAATTAATAATCAAAATAAATATCCTACATTTGAGGTTTATAATGTTCAATGAGTGCTAATATGTATTCCATTCATATTCCAAAAAAATATTTCCAAGCATGCCTACATTTGTAAATTTAAAATTATAACAAATCATGTATGCTGAAATCACATTACAGTTATCTTGATTTATGCCTTAAGTGTCTTATGTTATTCTACCCACTCACTTAGTATAAAATGAATTATTAAGTGCTTTAGAGTGAGGTGGGTATAATGTAACCACAAGACCATAATTGAGGTCACCACCACCTATATTTTTAAATTTTTCCTTAAAACCAAAAACAACTTTTAAGTTTTCTCTTTCACAAATGTGCTTGCTCTCCTTGGTCTGTTATAGTCTGGAGGAGGAGCTTTATATAGAAGCAGAAGTTATTCTTCCTCATTTAAAAATGCCTCTTCCTCCTTTTTTAATAAGGGTCCTCCTTCTTTCCTTACATTACATTTTTATAGCACAATGTCTCACGTCTAACTATCATGGCAACATATTGTAGATTTCCAAGGTTTTTAGTTGGGGGGTGGGGAAAGACCTCTGTGGTGGAGAATCCTAGGTACTCTTCCCTAAACTTCAAATCCCAGGATCCTTTAACTACCATTGGTATGGTAGTTTATGTGAAACCATACTGCTATAGCAATCTAGTGTTATAAGGATCTCAGTCTAAACCAGCAGAGGATAGGAAAATCAAAAACATAGTGAGATTGCTCACCTTAGAGGAGGTAATTATGAGTATAATGATTTTTTTTTTCCAAAAATGGGATTGGAATGACAAGCACTGTGTGGGGTGGGGGGATATACGTTCCATTGAAGGCAACATATATTCCCTGTACTTTGAAAGCTAACTCCTTGTTTGCTATGAATAAAGCAGTCAAAAATACTATGAAGCTACTATCTGGAGCAAGGTTCCCAGGAAATTTTTATGTGACCCCAGCTATATAGGTATATAAAAAGTTATATAAATCAAACACTTACTAATAAATCAGCATTTGCAAGGCTTGCTGAACAGTCTGGTTTTCCTTTTTTGTGCAATATAGCTACAGCGATTTCTGCAGAGTTGTTGCTAACAGAGTTGTTGTAAATATCTAGGTGGCATTCAGAAAGAAAATTGTTACCAAATTTGTCGTGAACCCAACATAGAGCTAAGGGGACCCCATTTGAGGCCAGAACCCTCAGTTTAAGAAGTAATGGTCCAGGTATTATATGGGAATATTCCACATTCATCATCTGAGTAAATATGTGTAGATAGAATTGTATTTAGACAATTGTATGCCTGTTACCTCCTTTGTTTTTCTACTTTCTAGCAATAACTCCTGTGTATTATCTTTTTAATGTTGTATTTTAAGCTTTCAATGTTTACTACTGTGCTCTTCTTTTGCAAGGATTTTGGACTCTTCTTGTTCTGTCATTAATGGCTGGGCTGTCGTGCTGCAGTTTTTCCTGGACAGTGACATACTTTGATTCCTTTGAACCAGGAATGTTTCCTCCTACCCCACTCTCTCCTGCACGATTCAAGTGAGTATCGCTTTACTAAGATTAAAATGTGACGTGTTGTAGAAATTGCAAATCAGCTGTAGAAATTCATACATTAGGCACACCAAGTATAACATAGTGTGTAACTCAAGATGTTTAAGGAACAATCTTAATAAACTTGTTGATTATAACACAATTGTGCTTTCTAGAAAATAAAATCATACTTTATGTTGATTGGCTACCTGAGTGAAGTCTCAAATGTCCAGTTAGAATGGCATGAACTCTATAGGCAGTATCTAGTGATGGTATTTCACTGGCAGAATAGCAGCATTCAACAAAACTGGTAAGAGGCAGCTTTTCTACAGTAGACCACTGTGCAAGCCCCAAACCCAATCTGGAGAACTTAGAAACTGAACAGACAACTGAAACAGGAAAGAAAGAAAGATTGGATTTACTTCTATCTTTAGTCAAGGATTTAATTCTTGGAGAAACAAATAAGGAGAGGATATAGGTGCAGAGCCCATACATTGCATTTCATGCAAAAGGCCCTACATTCATTCCACACAATCTTTTTTGAAAACAACTCCTGCCTGAAAACCTGGTGAATGGTTTCCAACAGTATAGGCAAGATAGACCAATATTTTCCTGTACTTTCCATTCTAGCTAATGTAATCTTCTGGCTATGTTGACTATTTTGTTACCACCTATTTGTAAATTTTGTTGAAATTGTTTTTAAGCAGTTCTATAAATTGGCCAGCAGGGTGTGCACCACTATAAGTTTTCACATCTGTCACAAAACTTCTGTTTGATAATATCAGTGCAAGGTGTAAATTAAAACATTCTAACAGTGGCGCAGTGGGTTAAAGCACTGAGCTGCTGAGCTTGTTGATCGAAAGGTCGCAGGTTCGATTCTGGGGAGCGGCGTGAGCTTCCGCTGTCAGCCCTAGCTTCTGCCAACCTAGCAGTTCGAAAACATGCAAAATGTGAGTAGAGCAATAGGTACCGCTCCAGCGGGAAGGTAACGGCGCTCCATGCAGTCATGCCGGCCACATGACCTTGGAGGTGTCTACGGACAACACTGGCTCTTCGGCTTAGAAATGGAGATGAGCACCACACCCCAGAGTCAGACATGACTGGACTCAATGTCAGGGGACTACCTTTACCTTTAACATCTCTTAGGGTCTCCAATACTTCCTTTTAAACTCAATTTAAACTATGTAAGTGCTTCCATTTTGGGAAGATTTTATGTGCAGACTATCTGAAAGACCATCTCTTCTCTATGAACCTGCCTGAATTCTAAGGTCTTCAGGTGGGTTTTTTCACAGTCTCACCGAGGCATACTTGGTGAGGACATAGGAGAGCCATCTCAGGGGCTAGGCAGTGGAACTTCAGCTCTTTAATTAGTTGTACAAATGAATTTTGATTTTCATAATTGTTCATAGGTGTGTCTATTTTTTAAAAAAAATGTATTATGTGTTCTTTTAGCTGTATATTTTATCCTACAGTGTAAGCCTATCAGAGCCTCATATTAAGAGGGAGTCGGGCTATAGATAAAACAAGTAATTGATAACATAAAATGCCAAAGTTGTTTCCAGCAGACGATGACATAGAGAAGAATAAAAACACAACTGTTTAAGAAATTGGAGGCTTTGTAAAACAAGAACTAGAACAACTAATCTCTTAATGGTTTGGAACAGTAAACAAGTAGTTTTTTAAATAACGGTAATAAATGCATGATCAGTAAACACATGTTCTGTATGACAAGAGAAGATCGTTCCAGAAAAGGGTGGCCAGAACAGGGAAGGATCATCATGTTGCCACTAGATGGAGCTCTGCAGTTTGTGGCAGGTTTTATTGAAGTAAAATCGAATACAGGCAGTCCCTAAGTTAGAAAAATCTGACTTACAGACAACTCATAGTTAAGAACTGGGGTGAGGCTACAGGAAATCTGAGAAAGCTGCCCCTAGGAAGACAAATTCACTGCTGAAAGAGTTATCATGGGGGAAAAGGTGTCTCCACTGAAGCTTTCTCACCAATCCACAACAAGCCATTTTTTTCAAAATCCAGTTATCACAGTGATAAAAAATGAGATGAAATCTTCTGTGTTTTTATTTTAATGTTGTTGTTAAGTTATAATTTGTTTATATGTTGGGTTATTATTTTTGTTGTTATGTGTATATTGGTTGTTGTGCTCAGGCATTGAATGTTTTTGCCTTTTTGTGATTGGAATCTGCCCAGAGTTTCTTCAGGGAGATAGGGCAGAATACAAATAAAGTTTGTTGTTGTTGTTGTTGTTGTTGTTGTTGTTGTGACCAAGGATGAAGAAAGCAAAACAAATGCCATAGGGGTGTTAACCCTTCCCTATGCTATCCAAATCTTATATATATTTGACTGGAGTTATACTTAAACATGTTTCTGTTCCAACTTGCATACAAATTCAACAAAAACAAACTTACTTGGGGACCACCTGTACAGGAAACCTCTGTATTCCAATACTTCGAGTTGCTTATCCCACAGTCCCTTCGCATGCTGGCTAAGGCTTCTGGAAGTTGAAATCAAATCCATCTGGAGAGATATCCTGTGATCTTTGTCACTTCCAATTTGTCTTTGAATATTCCTATTAGAATAAGTGAATTTCTTCGACCTTCAATATTTCTTTTACCTACTAATTTATCTTCTTATTTTCTTCTTAGGCGAATGACTGGACACTCTTTTCACATGGGCTACAGTATGGCCATACTTAATGGAATAGTGGCAGCTCTCACTGTCGTGTGGTGTCTTTTTTAGTGTGTATACAGATGTATTATTCACCGTATCTCAGCTTTATAGAAAATGCACTGTTTCCTACAAGTATCTCCATTGTCATTTACTTTCTCCACATGCATGCATTTTTTTCTAGAAACCAGCTTGAGTTTGAGAGAGATTGCTATGTACAGAAATTAACTGACTTTCTGACAAATGTCTAACTGCTATGTACAGCATGACAGCCACAGGTGAGGGTGGTTTCAAACTGACTCTGCTTGGTAACTATTGTGAAGGGAAGGAAACTTCTCTGGATCAGTGATGTTAAAATGCTTGTTTTGTGTTGGTTCATTCTACTGAACTTGTTAGATGACCTTTTATGCCTTCTTTTGAATCTTATTTTGACATGCTGCATATTTAAGTACAAGCCTTGGACTTTGATTTTCCACAAGGAGCAAAAAGGTATTGTGGAAACATTTCTTCTCCATGACAGATCAGGGATTGAAATAATTTTTAAATTTCTAAAATGTTATTGTTACTGGACATTTCTGCTCTATAGATGCCAACGGTAATCAAGATTTGCACATCAAATGTTAACAGATTTAAAGTATTTTATATTTTTAATGATTTAAAATTATGTTTCCTGTACATATGTAAGAAATACAACACAATTACTACAGCTTTCTTCACCTGGTGCCTTTTGGAGATTTTAGTCTCTCACTAGCCCCATCAAGAATGGCAAGTGGTCAGGAACAGTTGTACTCTGAAATATCTAGAGGGTTGTGTGAAAAAAAAGGCTGTAAATACAGATTTATTGTGATCTTCATTCTATTCTATGATGGAGGAAAACGTATCTTTTATAGAAGGTGTAAAATCTTCAGAGAGACTTGAAATGCAGAAAGGAGGCATACAACATACACAATTTTCTTCTCCTCACTGTTGCTTTTGTCTTCTAGAAATGCAGCCTGGCAATATTTTGTTCAAAAATAATAATAATAAAAAAACAGCTGTAGAAAAAGAAGGCAAAAGTAGCCTGAGAACAGAACTCTGTAGGGGGAACATTCCCACCAACAGAAGCAGACAATTAGCATAACTTCAATTGTAAGGCCACAGTAATAAGCCTGTATTAAGGCAGGTGTGAATGAATGTAGCTTTACTTTCAGATGGTTAAGCAGTTTGATAGTTGCATTTTGCAACAAACATTCTTCAGTTTTTAAAACGTATTTTTTCAATGAGGTCACACATTTGTTTTCCTTAAGACTTTTATTAGAGTACATGCCTGAAATAATTATATCCATGTGAAGATAATGATTTTGGTGTTCAGAAAGATCCATCTTAAATTTACATTGCTTTCTCTATGGTTATTATTCCAATAATCCCAATAAGGACATTTTTGAATAATGTAATTTGTTGTCTTCAAATAGCCAAGATATAGTAATACTCTGAACTAGAGAAGATCTGAATTAATAGGATCTACATAAGTGTTGGCTTATTATTTAACATTTTATTCAAGGAATCAGATCTAGTTGGAACTACTAATTAAATATAGGCCTATATGATTTCTTTTATATGTGTTCTAAGGCTTAATGGATGCAATAATATACTAGGAATTTGCATTGACCTACACAAACTTAGGCTTAATGAGCCTCTTCCTTCATCTGGCACAGCTGCAAGAGGTCTTGTTTTCAATTTAATATTGCTTATGACATCTGAGGACAAACTTGGTTAACATTAAGTTCGGTTTAAGAAGCCGACACAATTTCAGCTTATGTTGCTAAATCAGGCATGGGCAAATTTCGGCTCTCCTACATTTCCTAACAGCCTGTAAGCTGGCTGGGATTTCTGGGAGGTAGTCCAAAACACCCGGAGGACTGAAGTTTGCTCATGCCTGTGCTAAGGCATGGTAAAAGTTAACCATACTTTCACATTTAGTCATATTATAGCAATAATTGAAAAGGGGAAATGAAATCTTCCACTCTACATCTCACGGACACACCAAAGGAACAGAGGGGAAAGAAAGAGCACAGATCTTGTGTCTAAACCAAATGTGCTTGCTCTGTTTATTCAGCACTTTGACAGAGTAGGCTGTGTTTTAAGAGCCACTTTGAACAGTATGCTGTATATACTATTAAAATAAGTGCCAAGATAGCTTATTAAAACATTGTAATTAAAAATAAGTTGTCATTCTGACCTGAACCAACAACTGATCCATGTAACATATTCACTTGTATATTGTATGTTTAGCTTGTTTTGTCTGCATAGTATTTTCCTACATTCCAAAAATGCAATAATTTTTATGGCAATAAAATATTTTGGTCATATTTCTTCTATGATCTTTTTTTGACAATTTCTTCTGTGTGAATATTACTGCAGAAGTTGCAAGGTATGAAACCTTATACCTAATCTCTGTTGTCTCTCTTGAATGAGAATGTTTTCCCTGGTTGTACTTACTAATTTGGCCCTTTTCTGCACACATGGGAGATTCCAAATAGCAGTCAGTACTTGCCAAATACTGACCAAGGAATGATGGGCCTTTCTGAAACTGTCCCCATATCTTTCTTTGTCACAGCGCATGGGTCTTTCTTTACCATTATGTCTGGCAGTGACACATCAAGAGAGAATGTGCAACAATTGTATGAATTGTGATGCCACAGAGGCATGTTCTTTAGCTCAGGGTTTAACAAACTAGGATTTGATGAAATGCTCTAGTAACCATCTTGGCAAAAGGGCTTCAAAGGGATTGTCTACATTGGTTCAATTGATAATGTTATTTAAAACTAGATTCTCAATGTGTGAGTGAAGGCATAAATGGGAGCTGAGTCATGTACGCCAATCCACTTCTCCAGCCCCAAGCTCCCATGCAGGAGAGAAGCCTCCCACAGGATGGTAGCACATCCGGGCATTCCCTGGGCAATGTCCCTGCAGACGGCCGACTCTCACACCAGAAGCAACTCTGTTTCTCAAGTCATTTCTGATACGATTAAAAAAAAACTTAGCTCAAGACTTTTGGTCCCAAGCATTTTGGATAAGAGACATTCAACCTGTCCATTGCATTGGATATGGTATGCACTACAGGTGTTACTGCTGCATTTTCTCTTTTTTTCTTTTTCAAAAATTGAGTCAGACTCGGAGAGTGAAAGAATTAAAAATATTCTATCTTCAACTATAGGCATTACAGAGTGACAGATTAAACTCAGGTAGCAGCAGGGATGAATTGAAACTTGGACAATCATAAGTGACTCAGGCAGTAAAACTATCAAATGCTTGGATGCAATCAGTATATCTTCAGGGAGCAGATAGCAATGAAAATCATTTGAACAGAGTGAGAAATGACAAAGGCATGCATTGTCTTGCAAATGTGTCAACAGCTCAGGTGCTTTATATTTGTTAACTCAATCATACATTACAAGAATACCTGATCTATCCTGGAGCTGGATTAGAGTTATGAAATGGCTTGTGAGTTAGATTAACTTGTAATCCTCATTACTTTGCTAGAAGTGAATGCCGCAATGGTTGAATCAAAGTTTGTTTTTCATTGGATGCAGGCATTGCTTCTACTATGGAAATCTGTTTTTTAGTCACCTGTTAATTTTAAATGTTAATGTATAATGTGCCTAGCTGTCTTATAATTCTGTTCTAATCATCACAACTCATCTTAAATAAATTACTCTCTTGATTAACACTATTTCTCAGGATTTTTAAAAATGAGACTCAACATTTTACTACAACATGAGCTATTTCATGCAATAGCCTATTTCATTAGAAGAAGCCTGTGTAGTGGTTTGAATGTTGAGCAGGGACTTAGGATATTCAGGTTCAAATCCTCACTGTTGTGAAACTAGGGCTACTTATTCTTCATTTTACTCTCGGCTCAATTTTCATAGAATTGTTATAACGACAGAACAGAAAAAAAGAAATCTAGATACACATCTGTGTTCTCACAGCTGGAAATGCAAAATATAAATGTAAATAAGTACAAACATTTGATAGTGTTTAAACTCCACAGGGATTTTTTCCCCTGTGTATTCCTCAGCAAAGTGAACATTCAATTCCCATTCATATGAATGTGGCCTTTGTTGGCTTAAAATTATTTAGGGATATGTCATAGATAATCATGACATGTGAATGTAAGAAAAGTTGTCTCTTTGCTGTATCACAGCAAGCAAACAATACCTGTTTAGCTTTGGAAGCCAGCAAGCAAGGCATGAAGGCAAGCACCTTTTTTCGGTTGGGAACCCTCCCAACATAGAAACATGGTGTTTCTATTCAACACTCGTGATTAACAGCAGCTTCCAGGAGGGTCAAGGTGTTTATCCACTCTAACAAAAACAGGGCCTTGTGGCACCTTACAGAGAAGCAAATGTATTGTTGGAACAAGCAAAGTACAGCTAAGTTAGAAGGTTTCACAAGGCTCTTTGTTATTTTGTTTATTGATTGATTCACCCTCTGAGTTTGACAAATCCTTTTTAAAGCCCTCTAAGCCATAAGCATAGACATTCTGAACATAAATGTTATACTCAGTTCTTGTGGGTTTTTTCGGGCTATATGGCCATGTTCTAGAGGCATTTCTCCTGACGTTTCGCCTGCATCTATGGCAGGCTTCCTCAGAGGTCTGCTGGAACTGGGAAAAAAGGGGTTTATATATCTGTGGACTGACCAGATATATGCTGACCACTCTCACAACCACCATGTCAGACTACACAGAGAAGCCATTGAAATCCACAAACATGTGGACAATTTCAACAGAAAGGAAGAAACCATGAAAATGAACAAAATCTGGCTACCAGTATTAAAAAATTCTAAAATTAAAACAGCAGAGAGAAAAACAGGCAGGGACTTCTAAGCACCTTTCATTAAGAGTTTGCTCCAGGCACAGTCAGCCCATTGTATGCTAATCAAGGTGGTCAGTTGAAAAGATTCACACCTAGCCCAACTTACAAAAGCCTTTTGTCTCACCCTGGTCAGTCCACAGATATATAAACCCCTTTTTTCCCAGCTCCAGCAGACCTCTGAGGAAGCCTGCCATAGATGCAGGCGAAACGTCAGGAGAAATGCCTCTAGAACATGGCCATATAGCCCGAAAAAACCCACAAGAACTGAGTGATTCCGGCCATGAAAGCCTTCGACAATACATTAAATGTTATACTGTTTCTCATTTGTGGGAATCTACTGTCACCTGATTAACTTGGATATTCTGAGTATCAGGGAACACAAGTTCTTTCGATTCATTTCTATACTGTGCATGCTTTTATAAGCTTCTAGCATATTCTTACTCAATTTTCTTTGTTCTGTACTTAAGTAGTCCTTTACCTTTACTTCTAAGGAAAATGCTTCAGCCCCTTTACCATAATGTTCTATTAATTTTTAAGGATGTTTTTGAAGATAAATCAGGAACAACTGTTTCACATTCTAATATAAGATGTGGCTGCACCGTGGTTTCATTATAGAAGCTATTATATTGACCATTTTATTTTTGGTCCCTTTCCTAGTAATCTCCAGAGTGGAATTTGCCATGAGTGTTGCAGCAGATTGAGTTGCCAACTGCGACTCAAATATAATTTTCTTTTCCCGCCATCACACATTTCAGACACCATTAGTATATATTCAATTATTTACTCTATTGCTTCACCTTTTATGTCGGCTTTCCCCAGTTTAGTGACTTTGGGACACTGTAGAACAGACTATAACTTCAAGTAGTGGGAGCTATAACTCAGAATTTCTGGAGGGCATAAAATGTCCTGGAGGACACAAGATTCTGGAAGTTGTGAACTGGTTCTTTACATTTATTTATACTGGTATTCTTTTACCATCTTGTGATCCAGTCATGTGGCTGGGAAACGTAGTTTTGGGATGTATCTACACTAGAATTAAAACAGTTTGACCCCACTTTAACTGACATGGCTCAATACTAAGGGAACCTTAGGAGTTATAGTTTTACAATGTCTTTAGCTTTCTCTGCCAAACAGTGCTGGTATCTCCGCAAACTTTAAGTCCCAGGATGCCATAGTATTGAGCCACAGCAGTGAAAGGAAAGTCAAACTGCATTAATTCTACATGTAGATGTACCTTTAGCAGGATTTGCAGTCTGCCCAAGTTGCTTGTATATGTGTCGATAGGCTATATTCTCATTACACTTTGTTTTAAACCAGAAAAGAGGTGGTGAGAGACTTGGATTCATTTCCATAGTTTAAGCCCTATTTAATTTTCCCGATATATTGATATAATTTGATGAATATCCCTGCTTATTTGTAAATACGACATTTTCCATTACTGAGGTGAAGAAAACTTAACTGTGTCTTGAATGCCCACACTAAAAAGTTGCAAATATTAATCACTGCAATCTGGCTTGCTTTATGTGCTCTTACATGCACAATATAACTGTAATAAAGGCTCAAAGCAGCTTACATCAATGCTTGTTCACACTCCGTGAATTTTCATGGGTGACTAATTTCCAACAACTTTCCTTCCTCCTTTCGCCCAAAGGCAAGAGTGCAGTTTGTAGTCTTGTTTAAATGTAGATGGAATAAACTAGTCAGTAATCAGGAGATGGAAAATCTACACTCTATCCTTGTGAAGATGAAAAAACAAACAAACCCTGGAGGTATTCTTTTATTGCTAGCATTTCTCTTTCCCTTGTTTGATCTCTGTTGAATCTGAATCCTAGAAACAATGCAATAGGGGTGTTTTGTGTGTGTGTTAGCAGCTGTAGCTTGTTCTAGAATAACACAAACAGATAGCTTTGGAAGGGTACATTTCATTTTAGGAAATACTGGGTGAATTTAAGGGTTAGGGTTAGGAGATGAGGAGTGGGAATGAAAAGTGCATGCCATGCTAGGAATTCCCTTAGGAATATTTCAGGATGGGAGAAATATCATGTAGATCCTCAAAATAAGATTGGTTGTACAGGAGCAAAATTTGGGGCTTTCAGAAACTTTTTTTCTTGCCTTGAGGAGCACTCAGATGTTTTTGAATTAATGCTCCCATGATCCTTTACGTTGGCTTCTCGGGGCCAAATCCTAGTCATGTAATAAATATATTGCTTGGTTAGTAAATATTTCAACTTGTTAATAACTCATTGGCAATATTTTCAGCCTGCTTCTACCTATGGATAATGCCAGGTGCACCCTCATTATATTCAGATCTATACTATATTAACAAGGTCATATCCAATAGTAAGTATGATCTCATGATATGTTGATGAAGTGTACTGTAAATCAGAGATAGGAATTGTATGGTTCCGCCATGAAGTGAAACTAGTAGGCATCAACATGTTGGGAAACAGGATTTCTTGGTCCAGATCTCTATGGAAGATGCTGAACTTGTCCTTGGTGGTTTGCTGAACTACAGGGTAGTTTTTAGGGTTCTGAATTATCATATGTTGCAGAATGAAAATCATGCATAGTTCATCTTTTTACCAGTCCACACACTGTCTTGCCAGAGAAAAGATATGCCATGCAAATTATCAGTAAAGAACAAGTTTACTCTTTGAAATGCAGAACAACATATATACAGTTATGTGAAGAGTTGCATTGACCCACACAATGTCCTTTGAGAGAGAGTCAAATGGTCCTTAGGTGTCCATGTTGGAAGATCTTCTTCCAGCAGCAAATCTGTCTTGGCAAGCTCCTGGATAGCAAGAGCTAAACCTAAATATGTAGCTGTTGCCAAAGCTCCCAGGCTCAGTCTTTCGGCGTAGCCCAACCAATCAGTTTCATGCTTTGCATTTTCAGTTAACACACTCACCAAATGATTTTTACATGCTCCAACATCATATACAGTACATGCACATAATAGTATATATGACTATCATGTCATGTAGGTTTTTGCTTGAACCTGTTCTTGAGGAAGGCTGTAGATGACCTTTTTTTTAAAAAAACCTTTAAAAACGAGCAGTTTTTTCAATATTCTCTAGATTTTTTAAAAAAAAAACATTAGCCAAACAGGAAAATTGCTCTGAGAATTTAAGTTCCAGTGCCGGGCTCTCTGATAAATTAAATGATAACAAACACAAAGAATCCAAATGTTATTCATCACCCTTTATTTCCCACAGGCTTGCCTATGCCGGCCTCTGATTGCTGGGGCAAACACATTTTGCAAGGTTCTTTAAATAAATAAGCACAATTCCCTTGTATTTTATTTTAAAGGAAGGTTAAGGTTGCATCTTATTAAGACTAGCTACCTTCTCTTAACAACTACTAAAAAACAAACAATTGTCCTGAGGCACTGGTGAGGATAAAATGGGAGGAAAGTTGCCATTCTTTATCAACGTTCTCTGAAATAGACCTCCAGGATTTTGCTGGCAGATTATGATCAAAGTATGAATTGCTTCCAATATTAAGCTTACAGCCCTTTCTTGCTTACAATAGTAAAACGCTATTGAAAGAACAAAGTTGAAAGAAGCAGTTAGCTTGAAAGAAGAAGTTAGTATGGCTCTGTTTCTCTCCCCACCCCTATTATTCTGGAGTCTAGGGTCCAAATTTCCACTAGTCATTGAAATACTGTGTGTGATCCTGGGCAAGTCACACTCTCTTTGGTTCAGAGGAAGGCAAAGACAATCATCCTCTGAACAAATGTTGATGTTTATTCGTTAAGTCACTCTTTTTACACTCTTTTGTAACTTCATGGACCAGCCCACACCAGAGCTGCCTGTCAGCCGTCACCACCCCCAGCTCCTTCAACATCAAGCCAGTCACTTCAAGGATACCATCCATCCACCTTGCCCTTGGTTGGCCCCTCTTCTTTTTTCCTTCCATTTTCCCTAGCATCATTGTCTTCCCTAAGCTTTCCTGTCTTCTCATGATGTGGCCAAAGTATTTCACCTTTGTTTCTAATATCCTACACTCCAATGAGCAGGTGGGCTTTATTTCCTGAAGTATGGACTGGTTGGATCTTCTCGCGGTCCAAGGCACTCTCAAAATTTTCCTCCAACACCACAGTTCAAAAGCATCTATCTTTTTTCGCTCAGTCTTCCTTATGGTATCTGAACAAATCTTGTCATGAAAACTCCAGGATATATTTGCTTTAGAGCAATGGTTCTTAACCTGTGGGCTGCGGACCACCAGTGAGCTGCAATGACAAAAATCTGACTTCCAATTTATTTTATTTATTTCCTCTAGTTTTGCATCACCTGCCACTCTTTCTCTGTAGCCTTCCATGGCATATGTTCTGTATCTGAAACTAGAGCTGATGTGGTCTATCCAATGCAATTTTCTGAATCAGCACTCCAAACAGGATCTAAATTTGACCAAAAATGATGTGTAACCCTTTCGGTATTAATGTTGGAGAGTGGTCCCTGGTCAAAGTGGTCTCTGGTCAAATAGTCACTGGTCAAGTGGTCTCTGGTCAAGTAGTCACTGGTCAAGTGGTCGCTAGTCAAGTGGTCTCTGGTCAAGTAGTCACTGATCAAGTAGTCACTGGTCAAGTGGTCCCTGGTCAAGTAGTCACTGGTGAAGTGGTCTCTGGTCAAAAAAAGGTTGGGAACCACTGCTTCAGAGTCATTACAAGTCGGAAATTACTTGACGCCACACAATAACAGCAGCAGCAACAACAACAAAAAAACAGGATTTACTTGAAGAGACATAAACCATTTAAAAATGTAGCATGCAAATAAATATTTAAATGACTGGCAAATACATTGTATTGTTTTTGTTGTGACATGGTTACAGTAATATAGCTTTACACTCTTTGATTCCAACCTGTAACAACTTTTAATTTGCATTTCTCTGTTTGTGCAAATGAAAACACACGTTAATTGTCTTGGCAGGCTTCAAGTAAAACAGAGGATACTATTATGACTGATTCAATTGCTTTGTGCAGCATTCCTTCCGTAATAAATGAGAACACATTTTATTTTCAATGCCATTTTTATAATTCAGATTGTCACTGTTGCTTGGATCCATTCTGAGGCAATCATTCACTATTCTTTTCAAACAAAGTAACCACAGGCTTAAACATTGCTCTTTTGTTGTTCATCTATGTTAATGCAAGAGGAGAGAAATGGCTTGCTAGTTAGTGAAGTTAGTTAGTGCCTTTTACTGAACAATTAACTGAACATGAGCAGAATGAAGTGTGATAAAAGGCAGTCGCCAGTCATCTAGGACTTTCTATATCCTGCATTCAACTGCACTCAGAACTACATTTCAGATTCTACCACTCCTCATTGTGGGGACAGAGAATGGGGAGACAGGGTGAATCCTAACATATACAAGGAGCTCAGAGCAGGACAGGTGTACAGAGTCCCATCCAAGACATGATAAGGGTGAGCTGCAGAACACATTTCTTGGTTCTCTCCACATTTCAAGCAGCAAGCTGTTCTATTTCCACCTTCCCAGTCTTTGTCAGGTTTTGGTTTATGCAAGTGAAAAAATCACATTGTCTAGATTACTTATGCTGGGAGTACAGTAAGACACCCATAACCACAAAACCTATGTCTGTGATTTCACTTAACCATTCCTAGGGAAAGCTTGTCACTCACCAAATTTGCTTCCCCTGGAAGTTACCACAGAATCACATTGGAGGACCTAGCAAATTCAAGAGAGTATGCTGCCCTCGGTGGCGCAGTGGGTTAAAGCACTGAGCTGCTGAACTTGTTGACTGAAAGGTCACAGGTTCGAATCCAGGGAGCAGCATGAGCTTCCACTGACAGCCCCGGCTTCTGCCAACCTAGCAGTTCAAAAACATACAAATATGCGTAGATCAATAGGTACCGCTCCAGTGAGAAGGTAACGGCGCTCCTTGCCGGCCACATGACCTAGGAGGTGTCTACAGACAATGCCGGTTCTTCAGTTTAGAAATGGAGATGAGCACCACACCCCAGAGTCCAACACAACTAGACTTAATGTCAGGGGAAACCTTTACCTATACTTCTCTAAGAATCTCTAGATCAGGCATCCTCAAACTGCAGCCCTCCAGCTGTTTGGGCCTCCAACTCCCATAAGCGCTAATGAGCTTGGGTTGTTGTAGGGTTTTTTGGGCTATATGGCCTCTAGACCATGGCCATATAGCCCGAAAAAACCTACAACAAGCCAGTGATTCCGGCTATGAAAGCCTTCAACAATACCTAATGAGCTTGTTCAATTGTCAGGAGTTCTGGGAGATAAGGCCCAAACAGCTGGAGAGCCACAGTTTGAGGATGCCTGCTCTAGATCCTCCAGGGCAACTCTATGGCATGCTGGGACTTGCATCCATAGTTTTGGGTATCTACAGTCCATTTGGAAACATATCTCCCTATGGATATGGGATACTTACTGCAAATGAATTATGTGTAGAACAGAGAATTTAGTCCAATTTTGGATTATTTGTAATATTTTTCTGGTATTTTGAGGGCTGCAGTAGTGGTGGTGGAAGAAAAGTATGAAGAAAAAGACAATGATCATGTTCATGTTGATGATTAAGCCCTATCTGTATCAGAATATCTCAGAATAAAATAATTTCAAACAAGTTAAAACAATAAAATAATTTAAATAAACTAATAAGATTTTAAAGACCGTAAAATTATGTGTTTAAGCATTGAGATAAACCAATGAGCACCAAAGGCTATGATAAAGAGCCAAACTTTTACTTGGTGACAAATTGGAGCTCTCAGGTAAGGGCATTTGACATATAGCTGATAATGCTCTCTCTCATCTTCCCAGATATTGCCCTTAGACACAGAAGAGGGCTTCATAGCCCTTGAGATATTTGCTCAGCTATCAAGCTTCTGAGCCATCTACTCATCACAAGTATCTAGAAGTCCCATATCAGTGACTAGTGAATTTCCTGGAAGCATTAAAATAAACCTACTTGCACTTTGGACCTCCTCGTGGCACAGCAGGTTAAAAAGCTAAGCTGCTGAACTTGCTGACTGAAAGGTTGGTGGTTCGTATCTGAGGAGCAGAGCGAGCTCCCACTGTTAGCCCCAGCTTCTGCCTACCTAGAAGTTCAAAAACATGCAAATGTAAGTAGATCAATAGGTACCACTTCGGCAGGAAGGTAATGCCACTCCATGCAGTCATGCTGGGCACATGAGCTTGGAGGTGTCTACAGACAATGCCGGCTCTTTGGCTTAGAAATGGAGATTAGCACCACCAACCAGAGTCGGACATGACTAGACTTAATGTCAGGGAAAACCTTTACCTTTACCTTACTTGTATTTTACATGCAGATGTAAATAACGTATATAATCTCCAAGAACTCTATCTCTTCTGAATGGTACTGTACACACTTGACTGCTCTTTTGAGAAAACACAAGATAAACTGATACATTTTTCACAGTGTTTTTAAGTAGTGTTTGTCACTGAAAATTTGCAGCACGGTGAATCTTTGTTTGTTTCAGAATGTTAAATAGCAATTATCATTCCTTAACTTTGTTCACTTTCGATTAATAAGTAACCATTTCAAAAGCACCTGGTAACCTGAGTGAAATCAGTGGCTTGAACTATGGATAAAGTACTATTTTGCTTTTTAAAAAGTGATATGAGTACAGCGGTGCCTGCAAATGGATTTCATTAAGACTCACAAATGTCTTTCTTCTTTTCATTGTTCTGAATGCAACAGTTTCAAGGCGCCAGCTGAAGATTCTTGCTAATCAATGCATTTCTGTTAGTAGCAATTTATTCCCAGTTCTTCCAGCATGTCAGGTAAAATGGCATTTACTGGAGGTCTCAAAGTAATGCACTGCTTTACAAATTCATGGGTTAGATTCATAGGGAATTAGTACTCGGCACATATGGATTTACAACGTAAGGTGGGGCTTTTGTAACTAGTATAATATAGATCACTATGTGTAGAGACTTGAAATGGTCTTTTACTTGATGGCATTCTTACCATTTCTGCATGATGTGCTATTGTTCTCCTTGTTGTGTTTTCACATGATGATGAAAGTTATTTCAAGAAAGCTCAGGAATGTATCCCCTGCAGATATGGGGAGGGGGGCATAGTGTACACATATAAATACCAGTTAATTAAATACCCCATTCTTCTTTAATTACTATTCCATTTTTATTAAGCATTTCTAAATATATTTTTTCCAGAGGATATGTTAGTGTTAGTAAATTAAATCTTAACAAATATCTAGTAAATCAATAAAGGGGAGGAAAGCAGTATAGAAGACAACGGGGGAGAAACATTTTTTATATATAGTGTTACATCCAATTTTTAGTCTCAGTTACCCAAACACTCGTTACTTGTAATACTAAAATTTTGCGAGTTCGATATATCCTCCATGTAAAGGAGAAAATTATTATCTTCTATCAAACCTAACAAACCTTCTTCTTGTGTTTCCTGTCTTGTTCCATATTTCTTGTCTTCTCCTTTTTTCCCTTCTTCTTCTTCTTCTTCTTCTTCTTCTTCTTCTTAAAAACTCTTCTTGATTCTTCCTGCTAATTTATTTCTTTTTACTCTTTTGTTCAGTTTTGTTGATTGCCAAACTTGATGTAAAAAGTTAATTGAATTCATCTCTTTGTTAGTAGTATATTTTATGTGTACAAAATATACTATATGTGTCACTATCAGTCTTCTAATATCTTGATCATTGCGAAAAAACGTTTTCCTCATTATCCTTACTTTGCCCCTCTAGTCCACAAAAATGAGTTGTGATATAAAACTTGCTGTTTTGTGCTTCTAGTAGCCGATGGACAATAAGATCACAATGGCTACTTGTATTCTAGAGCAAACTTACATAATATATGGATGGTGCATTTTCTTGATAAACTGCACCATAAAAATGCTTGTCACCTAATAGGAAAGGTCACAAGAGAAACAAAAAGGTTGACAAGGAAAGAATTGTTTTTTGGCAAAAAATACTAGGTTTTAACTCTTGGAGCACAGGTATTCTACATCCTTTGCCTGATTTAATAGTTACTGCTTATAAGAATTATGGCAAATAACAAAGATGAATGTTTAGAACTAGATGGCCTGGCCCCTTTTCTTCTTTTCTCCTCCCAACTCAAAAGTTCTTGCACCTCTTAATGACCAAGTGTCCATTTGGGCTGCAATAGGTTTTACACATCCCACTTTTGACACCTTTTTCTGGTCTTCATCATCTTGTGACCATTTCTATCCACTTCATTTGGTGATCACATCAATGCTTTCCCTCCTCCCAGTAGACTCAAATCAAGGAAAAGCTTCATGAGAACTACAAATCATCTTAATATTCCCTCAGCAAGAGCAAGAGCATCCCTCTGGGAAGCTAAACCTGGAAATCCCAGTGGCAAACTAAGAATGGGCAACTTGGAAGTCCCTGAACATACTCAGAAGTGGAGTGGGCAGACCAAAAGACAACCTGGCAAAACGGCACAACCTAGAAGTGACCTTAGGTTGGTCATAGTGACCTTGTGTCACTATGGAGCAGAACAAACAATTCTGCACCCGTATGCTTGTTCACAATGCCCTGCCTCATGTACAGAGGAAGAATTGTTTAAAGCTGCAGATGTTGCAGCCACTGTTGCCTGGTTCTGGTCAAAATTATTTAGCCACTTGTGCACCTTCTATTTTTTATCAGTGTTATACTTATTTATGCAATGCTTTTGACACAAAATTTTAAAAAATGCTTTCCCTGTGCAGCCATAGATTATTTCCCCTTGCATTGGGTTGCTTTGTGAGCTTGGTGCTTGCCACATGTCCTTGCCATAAATCCAGTGAGTTTTGCAAACTTTCACCCTCTTGCCAGCACTGGCAGCACAAAAAGAAAGAGCTTATATTTCCAAGGATACTAGAAACTATAGTTCTGCTTGGAAAGAGTGGAATAGTAAATCTTTAACCATAGAAAATTCCCAGTTGTTCCTCTAATGTACTACTCCTACCATTCATGGAGAAGCTACAGCAACTATGCTGTATACCCCTAGTGTGTGGACATGACCCCAAATATCTATGCTTGGCTGCAAATATCTCCCTTGCAAGTGCAGCTTAAGTAGCTTGTGTATATTTCATACTTCACTTTTCTATTCTTCTTAATATTTCTTTACTTTCTCTAATAGCTGTGGAATCAGTTTGCCACATCTGCTGCTAGTTGTCAGTTAGCATATTTGAGTCCATTGGCTCTAAACCTTTGCTTCTCCAGATGTTAGGGATTCAACCTTCAAATCCCTGGCTATTGGTCATGGCATTTGGGGCTTTTGTGAGTTGAAGTGCAAAACATCTGGCAGGCCAAAGGTTGAGAAGCACTGTGTTACTTTATCCCCCTCCCCCTAAAAATAGCTTGTGTGAGATACTGAATGCTTCCTGCAAGACTAAAAATTTGAAGAACAAGCAAGAAACAGAGATAAGAAATGAAAATCAGAAATAGCAGCAGGAGTAGTGCTTGGGAGACATATTTTTGATTATGAATCCCAGAATCTGCCAATTGCTAGCGGATTTCTGGGAGTTACAGTCCAACAAAGTAACTTTTCCAAGTTCTGGACAGAAGGTAAGGGGGAGAGCATATCAAATGGTGTGTGAGAGAAAAGTAGCAATTAAAATGCTAAAATGTGCAGGGATAGTCCCATGGAACTAAGTAACTGCGATAAAGACCTTGAGATATGGCAATTGTTCTAGATTAATCATCATGATCCTTCCTAGGCTCTGCACCATACCCAGGACTTTCAAAAAATGTTTAAGTCATGCTATTAAGTGTGGTGGAGAAAATTTCAGAGATGGACTTCTCAGAAGAAAAATTAGAGGAAATCATCTCAAAATATAAATTAAGAAAATTAGAGCAGAAAAGGCTCTTTCACTTCTTTTTTTCAGTAAATTGTTTACTACACAATATAAAACCATTCTTTAAATAATAACAGCCAGAATATTCTATGGCAGTTGTCATTACTATTATTTAAATCAATAGGCTAGAGTTACGCAGCCATAACTCTTATGTATTCACTATTTAGGTGTTATGAAGGGATCATGAAAGTCCCACAATCCCCACTTACCAGGCAGAAACCACTGCAATTGAAGGGTATTTGTTCCCCTGTCGATCTGGAAGCAGATGACTGATATTCCTACTCCATTCTTGTGCAAGTGATCTCTGCCTAAGAAGGAAATTGCAAAAGGGGTTCTGATTCGCTTTGACACGCCAGTAATCCCTCATGGGTTTCCCAACTCTAATTCCCACTTTTTCAATGCTAGGAAGTCAATGCCAGAGGCAGCTGTATGCTTCTTTGCTAAAGTAGGCGAGTTTGCTTCCTACCTAACCCAGCGTTGGAGGGTCATGGTGAGCAAAGTAGGTAACGGATAACTACTAGCAATAAAATGCCATAGTAAGAATATCTGGATCTCAATTAAGGATAGCTAATGTGGCAGATCAAATCCTATTGGTAATCTGAATCAGAGTAGAACAATTGAATAAATTGGATTCAACAACTGATTCAATGGAGCTTCTCTAATTTGGATTGATATCAAGATTCAGGCTGTGGTTAGCACTGTTTAGAGGCAATAGGCTAGAGTTATTCATCATGGGTGATCACTCATGGCTGAATATGATTGTCTTCCAGAGGTAGAGTCTTAGCAGTGGATCTGTACATGACCCTGAAGACTGATTCTCAAGCATGGTCTTTCACACTGAGGACATAGATTTCCAGGTGGAAGGCAGTCACAAAGAAGGATTTTTAAATTGATGTGCCTACCTCTTGACACATTTCTCCCTTTCATCCTCTATTTGTGCCTCTTCAAAATCCATAGCACTGTTAGTAACAATTGGCCTCTAGTTACAGCGCTCTAGGGCCAGTGCTTCCTAGTTCTTTGTTTTTATGCCACACTTTAAGGTTACCTTTAACCCCATCTTTAAATATTTTTTTGTTGTCCATCAACATTCTTTTTCCAGTCTTAAATTGAGAATAAAGAAACTACTTTGAGAGACTTGATCCCAATCTCTAAAACAGCATCCGCATAAAAATAATCTCTCTTTTTCTGAACCCCTGTCTCAAAGTCTATTGCTTTTAGGATACAGTTTTCATCTATTTATACTTCCCTTTTCATTTATTGGCATACTTTCTTTCTTCACACTGCCACTCTCCTTGTTCCTCTGGAATCACACACATTTTCTGTCATTTTGTCGCCTGCTTGAAAGTCTCTCTTTTATCTCTCTGTCTCCCCTTTTGCTACTGCTGCTCTCACCTCACACCTTTGCTGCTAGACTGTTCATTGGGAAGCAGCCAGGCAAGCAAATGTAGGAACTTCTCTTTGTTTCTGTTGAACCAGATGCTCTAGCCTCCTGACCTCCATGTCTGGTGATGCATGGAAGCAGTTGGATGGCAAAACAGAGCCGAGGTGAGGAAACCTCAAAATAATAATAAAAAAGTGTAAGAAAATATACTCCCCAAAAGGAAGCAGCATCCCTTCATCCACATAGCATTGGCAGTTCCATACCAAGCAGACAGACACAGCACTTCAGCTGGTGGGAGTTTCCTCCATCAGCTCATCAATGTCTGCTTACTTGTGGTCATTTTTCTTACTTACCAGGTTCCAAAAGTGATAATGGTCATTGTTAATAATATTGCTTTGATGATTAATATTATTATTATTTAAAATATTTTTTTGTAAAATAAAATAAATGCATTGATTGTGCATTCCAATATGGCAGATGGTTGGACTAGATAGTTATTGTTGTCTCATCCAACTCCATGATTTTATGATTCCATGAAAATTTCAGCAGAACCAGCTTTTAAATCACTATAAGCCATTCTAGATCACATCCCGGGAGAAAGGCAGGGTAAAATTAAGCAAACAAAGAAGTAAATATATAAAGAACTTTATATAAAACCCAATCATTTAAAATGAATTTAAAGAAATTCAGAACACTATCGTTTGGGCTGATCAACAAGAAGCAAAACAGTATGTTTAGGACTTTTTATTAATCATAATCAACTGTAATGTAAAAACAGGAAAAAGCAAAATGAAAAATTGTAGAAAAAATCACCTGGGATAAAGAAAAGGAGCAAGAGAACAACTGATTGAATTTTGTACAGCCAACAATTTGTTCACCACAAAAGCCTTTTTCAAGCAACCAGGGAGATGACTCTGTACATGGATATCACCTGACAGTGAATTTAGAAATCTATTAGACTGTATAACTGGTAGCAGAAGATGGAGAAACGCTATTCTCTCTGCAAAAATAAGACCAGGGGTAAATTGTGACACAGACCATGAACTATTAATATCAAAATTAGAGTAAAACCAATGAAGAATATTAAATAAAACAATAGGCCAAATTCCAACCCAAAGAACATCCTCATAGAATTTAAAGATAATATAAAATTGTACTGCTCTTACTGTCAAAAGGTTATTTCGAATGTTCAATCAAAACCCACTCTCCTTTAACTTCAAAAGAGTGTAGAAGGGACTTAAGTAGAGTATAGCAGGGACGTGGGTCCCTTCTACACTGCCATCTAATCCAGATGATCAAAGCAGATAATCCACATTATCTACTTTGAATTGGATTAATCTGCACTGCCATATATTCCTGTTCAAAGCAGATAATTTGGATTGTATATGGTAGTGTAGTAGGGGCCCTAGTCCTACCTGCTAAAGCAGTGTTTCCCAACCTTTGGGCCTCCAGGTATTTTGGACACCTGAAGGCCCAAAGGTTGGGAATCACCACTCTAAAGCAGCAGAAAACAAGCTTGTCCCCTTCATCTCTATGAAATCCCTTGAAATATTTAGAGTACATCATGTCACTTCTCAGTCTTCTCTTCACCAAGCTGAACAAGCTCAACCCTGTCAACTTTTACTCATATGTTTTGTTCTCCATACCTCTTATCTCCATACCTCTTATCCTTCTCATTGCCCTTCTCTGGATCTGCTTCAACTTGTCTATATACCTCTTAAAATGAAGTGCCCAGAACTGAAGTGCCCAGATACAGAACCGCCAGCAGAAAATCTAGTGAGACTATTCCTTCCCTTGACTTAGAATCTATGGCTGCATCTGAACTATAAAATTAATTCAGTTTCATATCACTTAAAGTGCCATGGCCCAATGCTAGAGAATCATGGGAGTTGTAGTTTTACATGGTCTTTAGCCTTCTCTGCCAAAGCATGTTGGTACTTCATCAAACTACAATTCCCATGGTTCCATAGCATTGAAACATGGCAATGAAAGTAGTGTCAAATTTCATCAATTCTACAATGCAGATACACCCTATGTAATACAGGCTAAAATATTATTTTCCTTCAATGCTATAGTATCATACTGCTGGCTCATGCTCAATGTATGATCAATATTAATCCCAAGGTCTGTATCACATGGAATATGGCTGAGTCAATTATCTCCCATTCCATACATTTGCATTTGGTTATGGTGTCATAAACACAGAATTTTGCATTTATTTTTATTGAATTTTGTTTTATTCTGTCCATTTTTCTAGTTTATTTAGATCCTTTTGAATTCTTTTCCATTTTCTAATGTGTTAACCCCTCCTCCTGGTTTTGTGTCATCTGTAGACTCAACGAGAATCCTTTTTAGCCCATCATCAAATCATTGATATAAATGTTGAAATGCAATGGCCCTAGGAGAGAACCTTGGGCCATTTAAGACTTTCTTCCAGTTTGATGTCATTGATGATGACTCTTTGAGGACAGTTTTCAATCAATTGTGGGTCTTTATTCCATACTTAATCAGTTTCATAATCAAAGTAATACAAGTTCCTTTATCAAATCCTTTGCTTAAACCCAGATAGCTATCTACTAAGTTAGTGAGCTGAATAAAAAAAAAAAGTTTGGCAGGATTTGTTCTTGACAAACCATTGCTGGCTTCTATCATCAAGATATTTGCAGACAGACTCCAATAATCTGTTTCAATGTTTTCCCTGGTATAAAGGGCAACTAACACCAGGTCTCAGCAATTAAAGAAAGGCTGAATAAGAAATATGGCAATGGTCCCATCTACACTGACCGTTTAATGCAGTTTCAAACTGGTGTTGAAGAAAGTGGTTTCACCATGCATATCCTTATACAGTGAATCCTGAACCCAGTTTGTGACCCAGATGGTGATTACACAAAACACTGGTGTGCGTTAAGGGCTTTCTTTTGCGCACTTTTGTAGGCATCCCTTATCTGGCCACTGCAGTTTGAAGTTAGCCTTGAATTTCATTATAAGGTCAGTTTAGATGGGGCCAAGGAGAAGGCTGAGTCAGGAAAGGGAGTTCCAGATCCTAGGAGCAGCCATTGAGAAAGATTCAATTGCAATTGTGAAGGAAATATTTGACCTGGTGGGATAACTTCAATATACCAGGTGTACTAATTTCCTTGGCTTTACTGTTTCAAAGTGGCACTTGTTTTAATGAATGTCTTAATAACATTAATAATGACAACCTTTTGAGTAAATATAGATCACAGACTTTTGTGAAACTCCAAGTTAAGTATGTGCAGTTTTTTAAAAAAAGAATGTGGATATTTTCCTCAATGGATTTCAGAGCGCTGGTTAAAACATCCTGAATCAATCTGGCTTAACAATTGGTATTTTACACCAATTGGAATCTTGCAGTTGATATTTCATTTCAAAAACAAAGAATAGAAAGGCAACCTCAGTGTTCTCTGCATGGAAAACAGAGAACATTTTAAAGCTGTTATACTCTGTAGGGAACAATACAGGAAGCTGAATTATGGCATGCCGATTAGCCACAGGGTTGGTTTCTGAAGACAATGAGCTATCAAGAGATTACTTTCAGTTTTTTGAAGAGATAGGATGTCAAAGAAAACTTCCTACAATTTTGGCATTGTGACAGCAGGACTCAAACCTGTGAATCACAGTAGTCTAAATAAAGCTTGCTAAGTTAGACATTCTCAGGCCCAGAAATATGTTAGCTATACTATCAAAAATCAAATATTAACAACAACAATACATTTCTATTTTTTTACCTGCCTCTCCTTTTGGATGCTGCTTCCACCCCTAAAAATATAAAATAAATACAAATAAATGCTTTTTATAAAGCAAGCGTATACAAACCAAAATTAATTATAGCCATTAAGTTTATGAGTCAATTTGAAGAACATTTGTTGTAAAATAGTGTTTTCTATATAAATGAATTCCTTCTTACACTGATCCATTTAACTGCGTTTTTAATGCAAGTAATGACTTGAGCCAAAGTAGACATGGCATTCGATAACTGTGATTGGGTATAGCATATGTCTTCCCAAAGAATAAATTGAAGTTTTGTGTTATTATTATTTTACTAATCTTAGCTGGAATTGCAAAATTGCTTTTTAAAATCCTATTTTTAAAAAAAAATTATAGCAGAGCAGAACTGCAGGAAGGTGTAGTCAAAAGGCTAAGCTAAGAAGTACAGCCATGGCCCTTGGATTGGCAAATCAGAACAGTTGCAGAAATGCGGTGAGTTGTGAAAGAGAGAGTGATTATCCCATGTGTTGCTGCTATCTGTGATCATGTGACTGCCATGGTATAGTGGTGTTGTGCAATAAAATCCTAAGAGAGAATCAGATAGTGTATGGCAAGTGTGATCAATATATACAGAGTACTTAAAAAGAAAGCAGAAGTAAAAGAAATAGCGGGGGAGGGACATAAAGTGGAGATTTCTTTGAATAGTGCTGCAATAACTAACTTCTGAGAAGATCCAAGAAATCCAGCTGAGTACTGAAATATTTAGAGAATGTCTCTTGTTAAATGGTCAGTGAAAGGAAAGTATAGCATTTTTCTTTTTGAAATGGCAGGGGATATGTTAGCTTCCTGATGTTGGTATTAGTAGAAATAGACAAGAAAAAAGAGAGACATGACTCAAGATGCTGCAAAGATGCACCCCAGTTTTTACTTTCTTGTTAGTAATACTGTAGATCATCATGTAACTATCTCTTCTGCTTTTCTACAATATTTCATACATGTGCTACAAATTAAGGCTCATATTCTACATTACCTACTTATGAATGTGTAATAGAGGGTGGTTCTCCACATACATTATAATCCAGTTTGGAAGTGGATTAAAATAAACTAGTTTCACTATGTAGTTAGTGCCTACAGAAACATTCTAGGAACCAGTTTGGGGCTGGGATGGTGGCAGATCTGAACCAAACCCAGAAACCGCAGTATCCGTGGCTAAACAGCTGCTGGAAAATGCAGGGGGTTTGTTGTTGTTGTTGTTGTTTGCTGTGATGTGCTGACACTCATATTCATGTCTGTTCGGGGTCAGTGCTAATCCGTGGCAGAGAACGGAAAATGAGGAAAAAGGGACAGAAAATGAGAGTTCCCATGGGAATGATGTGGTTTCCTCTCCTGGATGAGTAAGTGTTTACCTTCCAGCTAGCAGTGTTTTCACATTTTTTAAATGTGCTGCAGTATCCTGACAAGCATTCTGCATTTTCTGGTCCCGGTTTTGAGCCAGTTTTGAGCTGGGTTGGCTGCAGTGCATTATTTATTATTATTTATTATTTGCATTTATTGACCGCCCCTCTCAGCCCGAGGGCGACTCGGGGCGGTGAACAGCAACAAAAAAGACAGTGTACAATAAATCACATAAATTATCTGGCTTATTTTGCATTTTCATGAGATTTTTTAACACACTGTTTCTGGTTTGTTGTATTTTGTGGACACCTCACCCTTGAGCCGGCTTTGAACTGCATTATAATGTGTATATTGAACAGCCCTAAGTAACAGCCAGACAACACTAAATCCATTGCTTTTGGTCAGGTGAAAGGCAGATCGGGAAATAGGGATTCAGTCTGTGTTAGGAGGAATTACCGTCTCCCTAAAGACACACAGGCTCTCGTTTTTGGGTACTCCTGAACTTGGAGATCTAGGTTTCTATGGGCTTTTACACATTCAAAGCTTGTGTGACAACTATGCCTGTTTTTGAGATGTCAGATCTGTCCATGAAGGTATATGCCTTGTTACATCTCATTTGGACCACTGCAAGCACAGTTGGTGGAGATGCAAAAGAAGCCTTCCAAGTGGCTGCCCCTCCACTCTGAAACTCCTTTCCTGGGGAGGCCATACATTCCTCAGAATTCGGGACGGGACTCTGGGAGTGGTAGTCCTCAAAACCAGCATTTCCAAGGTTTTTTGGGCGGGGGGATGGGAGGCTGAGGGGAGGAGAATTTCAGTTAGAGAACAAGATCAATAGTAACATTCTTTGCCCATACATCTAATTGTTTCCCAGTGAACATAGGTTTTTTTCTTCTTTTCCTTACAACGTGACTGCAAACCTGTTCTGATTTTTGTTCCTATTACCATCAGTGAACATTGTACTTATTTGCGAATTGTCTGGCTTCAGGGAACATCACATCTTTGCCACATCTGTGAGGCATTCATTTTGTCTTGTTGCCTAGGGTGATTTCAGCCAGGTGATAGTCTTCTTGCTGGACCACTGAAATGGGTTTTTGTCCTCTATCAGCACATTTCTGTGTTGCATGCACATATTCTAGTCATCTTATTTTGCATTTTTGGTGCTTGCTGCATTGTGTGATCTGAGATGGCATGATAAATTAGCATAAGAATTGAATGACTGCTAGTGACAGGGGAGATACATGTTCTTCAGACTTCAATTGAAGCAGCTACTAGAGGCAGATGCAGTAGCATGTTTTCTCATTTTCAGAGAGATTTGAAATCAAGCATTTGTGCAAGTGTTATAGCTTTTATTTTATTTCAGAAATCTGAGAGATCTATATATGCTGTCCCTCAGCTCTGCATATCTCTGAAACATTGTACTACTAAAGTACATTTTCCCACATCACATTAAAAAATTCTTAGTGATCTTGTATTTCGTTATTATTTTAAATTTTATTTTGATTTACCATTTTTAATGCATAGCTGCCCAGCTTGTGACATGAGTGCTACAAGTAGCAAAAATAACAGGGCATTAGAGGATATGCCAAATTTGTATGATCTTACTTCCATTACAGATCTTTGTACTCATCACCTTTCCACTTAATCCTCCATGACCCCCCAACCCCGGCCACATTTGTTCTGGAGTCCTGCTGCCCATCTGTGAATTTTGTTTGAGTTTACTGGCAAATGAACAGATATTATGACATAGACATAACATCCAATGCCCAGAATGCAGTCTCATTCTTTCCTGCCCCAAACACATACCCAAAGTTTGCCTTCTATTCATTAAAATGTGGAATGTGCAACAATTTCAATTTCAAGTTGGCATCTCTGTATGACCTATAATACAGATGAAAATTGTGGTGCATAGAACCTTTGTTGAACTAAGAAGATGCATTTACTCCTACATTTGGCAATATGCCTATATTTTATTTATCGTAGAAAGTCAAATACCCATCTTTTACTTGTTTGAGCTCAGGTCTGCTTGGTCAACACTTGAGATGAACCCAAGAACTGTTACAAGTGAGAGCACAGGTGTTGATGGTACTCAGCACTAACTAAGTCAGCAGATTCAGCAATCACGCAGAAGATCAGCATTCTTCCCCATTATGGAAAGATAGTTGCATGGTTTTGTCTTCTTTCATCTTCTTTTCTGGTAATGATTTTTCTCTTTTTGATGGTGGTAGTGGCAATATGTGGGTGGCACACTAGCACAGAGCATGAGATTCACAACTTTAGTTAGGATGTTTAGACACTATTCTTGTATCAATTCCCTCGATATTTAAATAGGGTGGTTTTTCATAGATTACGAAGAGACGGAAAGAATGAATGAATGGAGAGAATATGAACTGCTCACATTAAGCCCACTAAGGAGTATGCTATTTCCAAATCATCTTATCGAAAAATACAAGGTGAATACAGGCAGTCCCTGAGTTACAAACATTCAACTTACAAATGACTCATAGTTAAGAAAGGAATGAGACAGCAGGAAGTGAGAGAAATCTACCCCTAGGAAGGGAAATTCACCCCTGAAAAAGTTATCAGGGGGAAAAGGTGTCTCCACTAATGACTTTTCACCAATTCTTGTTTCACAACAAGCCAAATTTTTCAATTCTTACAGAGACAGAAAGTGAGGTGAAATCTTCTGAACAGGGGCAAAGAGAGCAAAACAAATATCACAGGGGTGTTAACCCTTCCCTATGCTATCCAAAGTTAATACATATATGTGTTTGGCTGGAGTTACACTTAAAACGTACTTGTTATGACTTACAAACCCATTCAACTTAAGAGCAAACCTGCAGAAGCTATCTTGTTTGTAAATTGGCGACTGCCTTTATATTCCTATTGTCTTGTAAACATTAATAAGCCTTTGGATTTTTTCTCTTCTTTTCATGAAGAAGCTGTTAAAATATAGATGTCAAAATAAAACAAATATGATGCAGCATAATTTAGATGTGTTTACTTAAAAGCTGCTTCTACAAAGTTTAAAGCTTTTCTATAAGGAAGGAGAGTATAGGGATTCAGCCCCAGAAAAGTTCCTTTAAGCTACTTTTTAGTTCTTTTAAATCATTTCTATATGTTTTGTGTTAAAAATTCTCTCTGCTGAGATTGTGTTCCAAATAGATTGATTTAATAACTACATGCCACACATATGAATGAATGCATTCCCATTAAATGAAAAAAGTTGCCATTTTAATAGCAACTTGCCTGTAAAATCTTTATAACTCTTTACAGAATGTATCTCTCTACGACTTGCAACATCAAACACAAGAAATAGTGATGATCAAAAACCATCTCTGTTGTGAATTAATTCCTAAGTCCTAGACAAATTGATCAAGGCTAATTATGCACTATCTATGTTGCTTTTTATATTAGTGTCAAATCTAATTGTATTTTGATAGTGAGCCAACCATAATTTTGCAGATAACTTTCATGTTTTTTTGTGAAAAATCAGGCGATAACTGTTTGCGTTTCAGAAACTCTTCAGAGGTCAGTCAACAAGTCCTCTGATGAAGAGGTCTCTCTATGGAGATTGACACTATCATAAAATTGTTGGACTTCTAAAGCATCATGGGAAACTTTGCTGTTTTTAGTTTTCTCCTTCATAATTAAATCGCACAATTTCCCCTTCAATACAACATATAGGGGGGAAGTAAAAAAATTGTTTTACTTCATTGCTGTAAAGCTGTTACCCAACTCCCCATATTTTTCACATTTGGAATGGGGAAATATAAATGTAGGGGACCCCAATTGGGGTCCTTGTTGAGCTAATAAAGCGTCATAAAAATGTAAATAATTTAATGTGGGAGAAACTGATAGATTTGGCAATCCAAGGAGAGAGCCAAATGTGTTTAGTGCTTAAGAGTTTGGGTTTGAAATTTGTATACACAATCATGTTAGTGCAGACGTAGGACTTCATCACATGAGGCAAGCAAATCAGCATTGCAGCTGGGTCATCACCTTTTGTGCAATGCCACATACATTTTGCTATCAGCTCCTACCTCCAGTGATTCTCCCATCCTTATCTAAAACCCATCAATTACTCCCTATCCTGCTATTTTCCCATTACCTGCTATAGTATGATGGGTCCCTTCCACTTCAATGATGACATGCTGGCAGTTACATGACATCTGTGGGTGGGATTCTCCTCCTCTTACCCCCTCCCCCTCACTATTTCCAAGGTGATTGCTTTTCTTTTCTACTATATTCATATACAAAAAGGTAATTGATAGAATATTCCTAACATTAACAATCCCCTGAATTTACGAGGTCATCCACAAACCAAAGACAACACCTCGGTCCTGCTTCTTGAACTGGATTCCGGTTGATGGCATTCTTTATTTTCCATTACTTTACCCTTGCATTTTTTTCAGTTTGTAATGCAATGGGAGAGAAGAGAGGCTCACTTTACAAACTGACTGCACAAATCTATTGTAATTAAATCTGAAAACGTGCTTTCTTGGAGTTTTAGGGAATAATCAGATTGCTAAAATAGAAGGACAGTGGCAGTTGCCTAATGTAACTCAGAAAGATACAAGATGGAAGGAAGAATTGGCTTGACATAGTGAGAACTTGATCATTATTTATGACTTTTAAAATCACTCTATTTCTTATTCCCTGTTGTAGGTGTGGGATTGACATAGGTGCTGGACTCACCAATTGATTCAATGGGTTTGCTCTGGTTGAAATGAATAATTGGATTTAGGCCTGTAACTGCTAATAATTTGCCCTCATGTCTGTGGACATTTGTGCAACTGGAGACTGTGACTTCACAAAGTGGTAACCAATGTGAGGTAGGATAGAAAAGGGCAAGGGTTCAAATCTCTAGTCAACCACACAGATCATACCAAACGGTTCTGCAGATTTCTGAAGTTAAAAGAATGGGAGGGCCATATACACTGCTCTGAGAGCCTTGAAGGCATATTGCATTTTTTTAAAAAGTAAGAAACAAATAATTACCCATGCAATGCTGCAACACTTTATTTCCTCTGATTTAAAAGAGTTACTGCATTTTTTTGTTTTGGTCTTTGGCCTCATCTGTAATTCAAATGCATTGGTTTGTATCCTTACTCCAGCCTCTACATAAAATACTTTCAGATAGTTAAACATGGCCATCACATCACCTCTTTGTCAAGATAAACATTTCCAATTCCTTAAGTAATTCCTCATAGGGCTTGTTTTCAGACTTTCTACCATTGTATTCACTCTGTTGTGGACATGTTCTCGCTTGTCAATATCCTTATAAGCCTTCAAGTGGTATACTATAATCCTACAACTGGTATACTGTATGCTAGATACGATCTGACCAAGGCAGAATAAAGTGGTACTGTTACTTCCCTCAGTCAGGATGGGATGGGATCACCCACCAAATTCAGTATTTGGGGAGACACATTTCTTCTGCCACTAATCTCTCTGTTCTCCTCCACCAATATCAAGAATCTCAGTATCTCCAAAATGATTTTCCACTCACACTGTGGTTCTCAATCTGTGGGCCCCCAGATGTTTTGGCCTACAAATCCCAGAAATCCCAGCTAGTTTACCAGCTGTTAGGATTTTTGGGAGTTGAAGGCCAAAACATCTGGGGACCCACAGATTGAGAACTATTGCTCTAACACAATAATGTCCACTTCCAATTCCTTGCTAGGCAAAACTTTGCTATGGCATAGTAGTAGCTTGTTGATCATTGTCACTAAGATGTGATTTGCAAACAAATGTAAACTGGCATGTAGCCAGGGGTGGGGACTTGAGGGGCTTCAGCCCCCCCCCCCCCCAAACTCTCATGGTGGTCTGCGAGAAGGCCTTACTGGTACATTATTTAAATTATTATGTTTATTCATATCATGATCTGATCACCATGCTCAATATATCCCATATGCATGGGGGTATTGGGGTAACGATACAAAAGGTTTGCTAGGATAGACCCTCTTTCACTCAGACTCAGCCCCCCCCCCCCCCAAATCAAAATCCTGGCTACGGGCCGATGTGCAGGAAGGTTTTGTTATTCTTTAACTGTTTTATTCTGTGAATACCTCATGCATAGAAACTTCTCTTTTCATTCAATCAGGAGTTTTATATTCAGGAGAGTTGCAAGGCCATATTCTGTTTTGACCCCTTTGGTCCCTCTATACCATTGAACGCCATGCTGTTCAATCATCTCAGGTGAAGCAATAAGCAGAAAATATTGTTGATTCTTCTCATGAAATAAGTCTGATTCTTACAGAGTGCACTCTGCCACTCACAATAAATTGTGCTACCAAGAGAACATATTGAAACATTAATACTTAACACCTTTTCATTTCTGAATCTGAGAATGCCTTGTTAAGGTAAGTTAGAAATCTCAGGCATGATCTGAACAGACAGGAAGACCCTGGCTAGTTATTTTGTAATCATAAACAGTAACTGGCAGCTGAGCTTGCAATGGTTACAGCTTGGTTTGAAGTGATCTACAGTCATGAAAGTTCTGATTAGAATTTACTTGAGGCCTTACATAAGTGGACCTACAACTGTGGGAAATAGATTTAAGCAGTTCTTTCCCCCCAACTACCATGTTTAGCAAAATTGCTGAGGTTATGTATGTACAATGAAGAAAATTTAAATACTCATTACTAAATTAGGGGGTGGTGGTGAATTGTTTCTAAAGTGTTTCTACAATATCATAATGGGTCTATATAATAACTATAAATATATAATGAATTTTTGTTACTTTTTTTGTAATGTCATTGTGCAAATGGGGAAGCTTCCAGGGCTCCTTTCCCTCTCATTTTTAGATCTATTGGGATGAAACTCCTATAATTGTAGAACACATTTACCACCAGTTCTCCCCTCCCACAAGTTTCAGAATGTTTCACTCATTCACTGATTTTTGGAAATTTAAAAAAGATTTTTTGAACAACATTTTAAAAAATCCTACAAAACGATCTCCTTGAATTTCTATTTTAAATGATACAACATAACCAGGGCACCATTCTCCCGAAGTTTCAGACAGATTTGCACATCCACTAATTTTTAGGGAATTTTAACCAACTTAAACTTAACAGTACTATTTCACTGGAAGACCCCATAAGCCATCCAGTCCACCCCCGCTTATGCTAGGCAGGAAAGGCACAGTCAAACCACCCCAAAGACCCAATCCAGCCTAAACTACATTTCCTTGAATTCTACTCGCTTACTGCATTAAATCCCCAATCCCCCCTCTCTCTCCCTCTCTCTCTCCAGTTAGACACTCCCCCCCCCCCATGACCCCATTGGGGAAAGAGCGGGGCTTCTCCCTCCACTCTGGCCTTGCCATCCCCCTCAGGGCCATTTGGAGGAACCAAACCCAGTTCTTTTGGGCGGATATTCAACCTGTAAGTCAGGAAAAGCTCTCCTGCAGGTGGAAAAGGACTTGTGACTCAAGTCCTATTCCACCTGCAGGAGAGCTTTTCCTGACTTAAGAATTATGAGGGCAAGTAGCACCTGCAATTTTGAAATAATTCCTAAATTATCTGACAGGATAAGAGTGCCTATCAACACTTTGACATTCTAACAGAGAGCTTTTGCAAAAAATAAATAAATAATGGACTGACATGACTGTGGGAAACAGGTGATCTGCCTCCTATGATTATCTGACTTTTTAATTGAAACAAAACAGTGATACCTCCTGTGTGATCATAGCCCATTTAAATTGATTTCTGAGTCAACTTTCCTCTGATCAGAGAAGACCTCATGGAAAGGTTCTTGAAATTCAATTTAAGTTCTGAACTGACTTTGTTCTCCTTTTCCTCTTCCACCATGAAAAGGGAAAGAGCAAAGACATTCCAGCCATGGCCTTAGGGCTCATTTATTCTCCTGCCCCTTCTTTTTGTTAGAGAAGAAATGTTGGGAGCCAAAAGGGCTTCACCTGAGACCCAGTGGGGGGCATGGGACAGATTGGTGGCCATATTCAGTCTCTGGGCTGGTAGTTGACTATTCCTACCCTATATAAGCATCTTCCTTCTTTAAAGCAGGAGGTATGTGTGAGTGTGTGTGAGTGTGTATGTGTGAGAGAGAGGTGGTAAAACCTCCATGGCTTTGATACAAATAATGTTGAAATTGAAAAATGAAAACAACAAAAGAAGCCTGAAGAGTCAGACAATATAGCCTTAAAAACCACATTATTACTCATTCTTGATTGACCTTTTATCAGCCCATTAAGCAAGGGTAGTGTTATTCTCTTCTCCACTTCCTGGCTTCTGGCCTCCTTTCTTCAGAGATCTCTGTCTAATTGCATTGTCAAATTATGGTCTGTGAAGCACATTATTGATTGTCTGCAGACTGTTGGCTGGCACTGTTGGGTTGCTTCTTTTTGTTTTCAGATGCTTAATCATACTTAAAGTGTGTTTTCATCCTTCTCTTTCTGAACTATATGTGGAAACAATTGTAAAGGAATAGGGATGAGGCTTGTGTAGATGGATGATATAACATTCACTATGTGAATCGAAGTACTTTGTGATTTCTGTGCTTGGTTGACAAAATGGGTGGTTAAAGGAGCTATCCAAGGTATTGAACACTATTCCTAAAATAGATTCAACCTCTTGGAGAGCTTAATTTAAGGTAATGATATCTACCTCTACCAAGGTTCCACATCTATAAGTGGAACCTCAGTATCTGCTAGGGTTTGTTTCCAGGATCCCAGTGGATACCAATATCAATTGATACTCGGGTTCTTTTATCTATAACAGCATAGTAAAATGGTATTCCTGATATCAAATGATGAACAACTCGGTTCAATGCTGGAGACATAATGGTTGGTTGAATCAATGAATGCAGAACCTGTGGATATGGGGGGCAGACTATATTACATATACAATTAGGAATCAAGGGATTTATACAATTCTGTCTTTTTATAAGCATAAACCTTCTATTGTTGGTAGCAGTCCCATTTTCATCCTTGGACATTGGTTATATCTAGGCTGTTTCACAAATTTTTGCACTAGTTTTTGTATAAACTTCTGGACAATTTACCAGGGATTTCATCAGTCAGGGCTTGGGAAGTGTCCTAGATGCTTCCCTGCCAGTCCAGTGATGGATGGGCACACTGCCCATAGAATGATGTTGCTGGACTTCCAGTGGAGGCCTGCCCAAAACCGGAATGGAAACATTGATGCTTCCCTCCCAACATTGTAGCCTGCCCGTGTTGTGCTGACTCCAACCGAGCAAGAATGGATCCTTGCTGCTCAAGCAATGCTTCCCACGTGTGATGGGAGAAGCATTGCCACGAGGGAGCGGCTCATGGGGTGATAGATTTGCCCCACTTCCCCTCTGTTTCTTCAGCGAAATCAGGTGAAGCAGGACACTCCACCTGGCTCATGTGATAAGGTCGCAGTACTTGATGGGGCAATATGTTGCTTACAATAGTGGTTTACTCTAATGGCTACCGATATAATTGCTACCAAACAGTTGCGCTTCCCCTGTAAATGTGACATTTAAATTATAACCAACATGGTCACAAATTGCTATAGTAGCAAGACAGTATCAAATTTATCCTTTTATCCCACCTTTCTGCTGTAAATTTGTCAGAAAAAATGTATTCTTTCAAACTATAAAATCTAAATGGTTCCTGTTTACATACCATGGATTAGCCAATACTGAAAACATTTTTTTAATTGCTTATAACATAAATCCTCCAGATGTAAATTTAGCCAATGTATTTTGAAAACAAGCAAACACTTTATTCCTTGGAATATTCTACTTCATGCAAAGTATATGCGCAGGGACTTTACATCACATTGCCTAGCAAGTTTCCTGGGTCATTTAATCTTAACATGGTTTTTCCTTTATGCTGAGGAAACTGTTGTACATACTTTATGAAAAAGCTGGAAATCATTTTAGTTGCAAACTTGGTTGTATTCATGTAAGTTTAGCATTATAACACAAACACTTTTCAGTCTTATCTGCAGCAATCCATAGGTATAGAAAGCACACTCTAATCTTTATGGATGATTACCCTTCACTGAAGCACATTCATCAAATTTTAATTAACCTATTTCTTGTTATGTGCAGTGATTAAATTCAAATGCTTTGGGGAGAATCCTAGTTTTGTAAAACCTTAATCTAGACTAGCAAATAAGTGATCTATATTAATCACGGACATTATTGTAATTTCTCTTCTATTATAAGTAAAATATTTATATTTTAATTTCAGAAAGAGCTGATCTGGTGTTCACATGTTTAATCAGCAATTAATTAGCAAGCATGTTTGCTAATACCTAATCTTCTGCACAAATGTTATGAGGCGCTTTGATTGTAGACTATTGTACTCCAGGTACATTTCTCATTTTAGTTTGTTTTATTTATGGTACTTCCATATGGCACTTTATTTATGGCACTTCTTCAATTAACCAGGTCTTCTGGATTGTGTTTAAGAATCATCTCTAAGCATGAGTTCAAACCTCTGCATATTCTGAAATAATGTATGCAGGAGAGCTTTTAATTTGGGCAGTAGTGAATCTTAACAAATTGATTCCAGTAAAGTACACTCATGTCCATTCTATCTCCCAGCAGAATGTTTATTTAACACAGAGAAATCAAGATAGAGATTCTTGGGTGGAATATCTAAATCTTGGAACTAGTTACAACTGCATTTGCATTGTTCCCTCTGCTACTGTTATAATCTGATAGCAATGAACAAGCAACCAACCTAGTTTGGGTGCCTGTTAACTGTGCCCTCCCAATAACCCGTCACTGCCGTTTGAGTGACCTAGAATGGACCTAGCAGTAAGAACAACTCTTTCAAAAAGGATGGAGCATTTTCTGTGACCACCTCCTGTCGAGTTTCAATCTGGGTCATCTCAAAAATCTGTCAACAGGTTACGTGTAAAACTACGTTTCTGTTCTTTATTCAAGATGTGGTCTACTTACTAAAGACTTCCTGCTTTCCAAATGTGCCCTCCCATGAAAAATATAGGTCAGAGATGTGGATTTCATTTTTCCCCATCAAAACAGTTTGGTATCACTTTTCTCACTGAGACTTGAAATGCGTTGCAATAAATAATGGAAATACAATGTTTTACAATGAATGACTCTGCACTACATCCATCTTCTGCTGATGTCAGACATCTTCCTTATTAGTCCTCATACCCTGCAATGTTAGTTTTATGAGCTACTGTTTCAAAAACAACTATGAACTGAACTACCTGTTGGTTACGGAGGAGTCTCCTTTTTAGGCTTACTTGGACTGAGAATGGAGACAGAAATTGCTGAGCCAAGGCATTTTGCTATCTAGGAGAAACAACAAATGTTAACATTCCAGTTCACCCTATTAAACCAATTAAACTGGAGTACACTCTTTTACTACAGTACTAGTATAGGGCAGTACAACCTACAACCTAAAAGTTAATATATGTTGGGTTAGGGGTCATTCAGTGAGAGCCCCATTTAATGCAGTAGTTTATCAAAATTTTGCTCTTGTATTCCTGCATCCATTGCCAGATGTGACTGCCTTACTCTGTCCAAGGGGAGGGATCTAGGCAGCTACTGGAGTTCTGATAGGTGAGGAAATCCTTGATGTGGTTCATGGCTTTGATTCCTCTCCTTGATAAAAGCACATTATTTTATTAGATACAGAAAGGAGAGAACTGGGTAATGGTGTGGATATGTATCCCAGTTCTCAGCATTATTAAACCATGGGTTGCCTACTAAAAATACCTTTTTTGGTGTGTGTATGATTAGGTCCTATAATTAGAGACTTGGAACTTAATCACATGAGCTTTGGGAAGTGCCAAGATGCTTCCTTAATGGAGTCTGCTGGAGCCCATCAGATGATGTAAGACTACTTCTGGCAGGGCTCCGTAGAGGGAAGTGTCCCAGCAGAGTGCTAGGATGCTACTCAGAGACCACGAGAAGCTTCCTGTGTTCTCATTGAGGATAATAATAATAATAATTGATTAAACTTTATTTATACCTTGCCACCATCTCTCCAAAGGGACTCAAGGCGGCTCACAGTGCTAGCCTAGATTTTCTCATCTGATATCTACAAGATAGCTTTTGAATACTCAGGTGCTTTGACTGCCGGGTTGCACTTCACATTGTTTGTACAGTCCTAAATCCAATGGTTACTTCCAATTAGAGTTTGTTGTTGTGTGCCTTCAAGTTGTTTCTAACTTAAACTGTAAAGTGACCTTACTGTGATGTGGCTGACAGTGTGTTATTCATCCAAGGTGACCCAGTGGATTTCTGTGGCTAAAACGGGAACTGAACCCTGGTTTCCAGAGTCATTGTCTAATGCTCAAACTACTGCATCACACTACCTCTCTCCATGCACTCAGCAGAATCTGCACACGTGTTGATCTAATCCCATTGGTACAGGATTCTTGTTGGGAGTGAGAACTAAATCCAGACAACAAGTTCACTAATTAGACAGGAGGATATTGTTACAGATGCTATTTTGTATTTGTTCTTTTAAACGATTGCATCCTTTGAAAGCTCCTGAACAACAAAGGAAGAGTTGCGAAGGCTCATGTCTGACTGTGGTTTTCTCAGCTTTCCTTATAAACATTGCCCCTTACTTCCAAGCAGTATCAAGGAAGCAAGGCACAACAGACATTTTGTAGATACCTTTCTTTTCCTTTCAAACAAACACAAAAACATTAGAGCACATTTTGTGGAATGAGACAGTTTAAAAACAGACTTCCACTGAAGTCAAAGCATCTGGCTCTTCTTGAAAGGAAAGGATTGATTGTTTCTCAGTGCACACAGTCCCTTTATTGACTGGCAGCCTGTCGCCTTTCAGGGACAGAGCTGGCATTTAACATCTGTGCAGCCCAGGGACCTGAGACTGCCCCTGTTTAGACCAGACAAAGCAGCAACCTCTTCTGCCTTTGCTTTTAATACAATAAGCCAGACATGTCTATGATAGCAATAGCTTTCACAATCAAAGCTTATGGCAAATGATGCAGAAAATAATGTAAAATTTTATATGGAATTTAGGGACCTTTGGATCATGCTTTTCTGGGAGTAAGTTAGATTATACATAACACATATAATTCCACAGAAAACATCATGTTCTGAAATGGAAGAGCTAGCTCAGGACAGATAGCCCATTATGATTATGTGGCTTTATGTTTACTGTCACTGTCCTCATCTGGGGACTGCATTTAATCTGTGCAGTTTTATCCTGTTATGAAGAGAGTTGCATCTTCATTTCACATCCCATTTTGTTGGTGCTTAGATATTTGGGTGGCATTAGTGAACAATTTAGCATAATAAAAGGGTGCTTATTAACTGCTTGTATAAAATAAGGAACCCCAATTGCTGATTTGTTTTGAATTCTGCCTTTCCTAGCCTTCCCACTATTAAGCCAGATGTGATGACATACTTTCCAAGATTTCATAGGTAAGAATTGGAAGAAAAGGGGCTGAAGAATATCAAAGTGTGTGGTCAAAAAAGATGTAGCCAGACAACAAGAGAAAAAAAGCTATAATTGAGCAAGAACTCAAAAAGCTATAATTTTAAGCAAACAAAGCCTTTTTCTAAGAGTTTAGCTAAGCATTAAAATTTGGGGGATGAGGCGATGAATCTCTACTGGGACGGAACAAATCCCATTCCCTTTTCTCTCAATGGCTGAATTAACTGAATGGAAACTACTATTTCATTTTGTACTCAAGATGCATCCGTATTGTAGAACAGTGGTTTCCAACCTGTGGCCCATGGACCACCAGGGGTCCACAAGAACTAAAATATGATCCGCAGCCTCACTGTTACTACACCATTGCAATGAGAGCGACTGGTCTTTCAAAACCCTCTTATAGTGCCAAGGCTTATTAAATATGGTTTTCTGTGAGAGAGCAGATGGTGACTACTGGATGACATATGTTCTATATCAGAAACTAGAGCTGATGTGGTATATCCAATGCAATTTTCTGAGTCAGCGCCCCAAATAACCAAACCAAATATAAAGTTGACCAAAAACTGATTCATAACCCTTTTGGTACTAATGTTGGTCAAGTGGTCCTTGGTCAAAGTGGTCCCTGGTCTAGTGGTCCCTGGTCAAGAAAGCTTGGGAACCACTGCTGTAGAATTAGTGCAGCTTGACACCAGTTTGACTGCCACGGTTCATTGTTAATGAATCAAGAGTTGCAGTTCTTTAGCCTTCTCTACCAAAGAGTGATGGGGCCCTACCAAAGCAGAAGTCTCTAGATACATAGCACTGAGCCATGGCAGTTAAAGTGGTATCAAACTGCATTAATTCTACAGCATAAGGCACTCTCAGTTTACAGCAACTGAATTAAATTGAGGATGAAGGAGGAAAGAGAGAAGAGGAGAGAGAAACTGGGACATTTAGAAACTATCTAAGAAAGTGCTATGACAGAGGGCTAAACTGGAATGTTCTTGCTAAACTGTGAAAGTCTGAGTGTATGCTATGACTAACTGTGGAAAGGAAGGTATTTCTGTTTCATTATAATACAGGCTTTTAAGTTTCTGGCAGAGAACTGAATATATGTACAATTACCAGCCACCTATAAAACAGCACTCTGAGCTTCCTTTCCTCCAGAGTGGTTTCATAATGTTTTGGCAGAGGAGGAAGTAAACTGAGGACTGCATATTAAGAGAACAAAATTGGATTTCATTTGCTTGCATTGATAACAAGACTGATAACTCAATTGTCTCAAATTCTTGACCATAGTAAGGTGGGAGAAATTAATGTAAATAGTATTCTTATCTATATGGGAAGCAACCTTTGCTCCAGTGGAAATATTAGTGTAAGCTTGAAGCTCACTATGTGTGAATATTTCTGAATTATACATGTTTTAACCTAAGTATTGTAGCAAGGGATCTCCTCAGCATGTCTAGGATATTTCCTATGGGAGAAACATATTGCATAATTATTGTTGTGCTGCCTCAGTCGAAGTTTCATAAATTATTTTGGAATATTCTATTATGGGAAATTCACAAAGAGGGCATGAATGTGTATTCTCATTCAGCCTTCCCAGCTGCTAAAATATTGCTTCTGGTGCTGGATGGTATACACAGCCATCATAAACAAAAGTTACTAAGAACATTATCCCCCATGGACCTATCCCTTTTCAGAGCTGTCCAAGTTGAGGACCATCACTACACCTTGTGCTAGTGAGATTCAGATGTGCTGCATGGAATTCTCAATCTGCTAGATTGAGAGATTTTGTCCAGGGCTGACCACACCATGAAACAGAAGTAAGTGGTCTTCTTCAGGCATCAGCTGATAAATTGATGGTTCTGGAAGCTTCCAGGGAAGGTGGCTTGTCTTTATTGCCCCTTTAAGATAAAGAGAGACCAGAGTGTTTAAATGGCAAAGACAGACATGTGCAAAGGTTAACGCTGAGTAAGAAGGAAGAAAATCAATTAATTTGAGATGTGGTGCTGGAGAAGAATTCTGGGGATACTGTGGGTTGCTAAAGAGATAAATAAATGGGTCATGGAGCAAATCCTGTTTGAAGTCTCTCTAGAGAAGAGGTTGGCAAACATTTTGATACAGGGATCACGTAGCATTTTAAAATTTGATAGATAGACTGAGCCAGTGGCAGATGGATGGATATGTGTACAACAACAACACAGGCTGAACATCCCTGATCTGAGATTCAAAAATGCTCCCAAATCCAACTGTCCACATGGATGACTGAAATAGGCACATATAGTGAATTATCTACATTCCCTCATAAAGTAGTTTGACCCCTGTGCCAACAATAATAATATCTGTACTAACACTCTCTAGAATCCCCTCCAGGCAGACGCCTTCTTCCTTGACAGAGGGGTGTCTTCCTTGGCTCAGGCCATGCTTGCCAGCCCTGCTTTTCCAGGGGGGACCCAAACTCCCTTCCTTGCTCCCCCACTCAGAAGGTAGGCTTGAGGCAGGTGCAAAGTCTCCCTGCCTGAAAAGGATGCCTTCCTGCCCCTCGACTGAGACGACTGAGCCTTCCCTCCCTGCCCAGGGGGCCCAAGAAAGAGAGGCATCTTGTCTTCTCCCTCTCTCCTTCCCCTCCACCCAGCACCATCTTTTTTGGTGGGAGGGGGCACTAAGAGTAGCCCGCTAAAGGAAATGAGAGGAGGGGAAAAAGAGGCAGTGGTAGTGCTGTCAGAAGGGCAGAGAGGTGGGAAGAAGCACCAGCCAAAAGTGGGTGGTGAAGGGCCACCTCAGCTTCATGGTGCCCTCCCACCCTTTGCCTCAGCTGCCCAAGAGGCTTCCTCTTACAGGGGTGGACAAGCTATTTGGTGGGCTGGAGCAAAAAGCTCAATAGGCTATAAGTGGCCCAGGGGCCATATGCTCTAGATAACTAAACCGAGGCTGATTTGCTCCAGGACTTGGAGGGATTTTATTCACAGGGTCACCATAAGTCAAAGTCAACTTGAAGGAAGTTAACAGCAACTAGTTAACAGCAAAGGAACAGGAAAAAGGTTATTAGTACTCTGCTTCTGGAAGTAAAATGTCTTGAGACAACACTAATTTCTATTCATTGAAACTTGCTTTCTAGGCTATTTTATGATTTCCCTATCTTTGGTTTGTTTTGATTTTTGTCTCATTTAAATTTAATGTTTAATTGCTTGCTTGGCAGCACTTTCTTCTTTCCTCCTTTTTTATATTTATTTACCACCATATAACAAGGAATTTCAGGGCAACATAGAATAACATGAATTTAACCATGTTACAATAGCATTTTCGAACAGTCTCTTAAATACATTCAGTATATTATTGTATATGGATAAATAGAGGGCAATGGTGGTACTCTTGATTTTGAGGGCTTGCAACTCCCATCAGCCCAGGGAAACTAGCTAGTGGTAGGAATGATGGGCATTGCAGTCCAAAACATTTGGAGGGCCACATTTTCTCTTGCTTTTCAATGTTACTGAGCATATATACTTCAGTATGCTTCTCTTAAACATGCTTCTCTTAAACGTTGTAGTACTGCTTCTCCTATGGAGCTCAAAAGCAGTTATAGATTGAATTTGGGACCTCATCACATTGAGGTTCTGCAGCCAAGCAACGGTGAGGGAATCTGTGGGGTAGCAGAGGAAACACTCACTGCATGCCCTGCATGGCTCCCTTTCCCATCACATGGGGGAAGCTGTTGCTGCCTGGCTTCCCCCTGCGTTGTCCCCAGCTTACTTAGTCAAAACATGGGCAGTCACCCATGTTTTGAATTCTTCCTCCCAGTACGCTTTCAACACAGAGCTGGCATGGAGCCCCATTGGAAGTAGCCCTATGTCATGTGATGGATTCTGGCAGGCTCCGTACTGGTTCCATGCTGAAAGCGTTTTATGATGGGGCAAAAGCATGATGTGATGAGGTCCTTAGTCACTCTTTTTAGACTTTTTACACTTGAGTTGTTACTTCAAATGGGCAGATTCAGGCAGGATAAAATTGTGTTGCTTTCATAATGGTATTGCTTTGGTCTGACCTGTCCCAGATATATCTATGATGAAGTCATATTTCTGGGATGAGCTTCCCTCTCTTGTGGGTAGGTTGATGTAAGAGGCCAGTTCCCAGAGTCCTTGGCAATTCTTGAGTTACAGGAAACTGCAACAATAAAATAGAATAAAAATCATGTTGGAAATAAACCATGAGGTTGGTGACAGAAAACTTTGATTGTTGATAACAAATCAATTTAGTTTCTGGTGATGCTGCTCGTAAAGGACACAGTCTGACATTTAAAAGACTTAGAGCAAAAGATCTGTTAAGCCCATCGTTTGAAAGCCGCATCCTGGCCGATCTGACCTGAATGTCTAGGGAGAGATGCAAGCTTTGATAGTTTAGATGAGAGGGCTAAGGTGTTAATAGATCTGGAGCGAAAAGAATGGGTTCCTTCTACATTGGTAACACATTGCGGAAATAGTCTGTGACAGCTTTGTGGCTGAGATGGTCAGGTGCACAAAGGGAAGCAAAGCCTCTTTGTAACTCCCAACTGTTAACAATTAAGAACCACTTTCAAGTATTCTTAGTGGTGTTACCCAGTGCTGAATGAATGGTTTCTTAATGCACAGAAGACTTTGGTCTATTTTGGGAGAATACAGGCAAATACTGATTTTTCTAAGAATTTAAAATGTACAACAAGTTTGTCTTGTGTTTCAAAATATGAATTTGGATATTAGAGGCACCAAGATCAAGGAGAAGACCCTGATGTGGAACTGAAATGTTTTATTTAATCCTTTTTGAATTAGTCATTTTAACCTTCTTTCCTTTTGCTGGCTGTGCACTACATAATATTTCAGCTGAACAGATAATTCAGTTTTTCCAGCCTTTCTGGCTGGAGGCAGACAAATCTTAAGAGCAGGGAAGTCAGCATGATAAATGATAATTTCCTATGGTCTATCTACTTATTTCTTTTGTCACAGTGTTGCCTCTGGTCAAACAGGAATTCTAGAGTTTTCAAACATTCCTTCCAACTTGCACAACCCGTTTGATCAGATTCAAAAAAAGGTACAGCTGAGGTGACACAGCCTATGCAATTATGTCTAGATCATATCGTCTTTCATATTGGAGGAAAAGAGACTGCAATAGTAGAGCAAGAAAAGTTTTGTTCAAAATGTACCTCGTTAAACTGAGAACACTACACCACCTGCCAGCATTGCACCATGTCAACAGCACTGCAAAAAGATGGGCAAGAGGTGTGTGTGGATTGTTGAAGTGGCCAATCCACCAATTTACAATAAGATATCATTATCATATTTATTTCTTTGAATTTTGTTTACTGCATCTCAGTTTCTAATTGCATCACTTTGCATGAAGGGAAAATGTGAGGTTAAAATGTTATAGATTTGGATAAAGATGTAAGGGAGAGTTCTATTTACAATCACGCTAGTTGCTTTTAGGATGTCTATCTGTTTTCACCCTACTTAAGTAGCAATGTGCATAGTTTCTGCCTTATTTCTGAATCTGTGTCTTCAAGACAAGCAGGTCTCTTTCATGCTATACAACTATAGTGAGCTCTTGGTATTTGCTTATGTTTGGTTCCAGGACCACCCTTGGTCTCTAGAGTTGAAGTTCAATGCTCAATATGTCAGGTCACATTGGCTCTTTGCTTCATCTTACCTTATAGGAAAAAAGGGCTGACCTCATCCCTTTCCTATAAATATTCAGTTGTATTTTTTTAAATGGCAGTGGGTATAAATGCTCAACTTTTGCTCCTCTATCAAATAATAATAAATTATAGCCTTGAAAACAAAGAACCCAACTAACTTTGTTTCCTTTTCTCTTTAGTAGTTTCATGCCCATGCTGCATCTCCCATATCTGTGCCAAATCCATTTTACTTAATTGGGAAATTTCAAGTTGCTGTCAGAAGATGACTGAGAAGTTATAGAACCTCATCACATGGGCTTTCAGCCCTGTCTTAGGATAACACAGCCAGGACGGAGCCTGCTGGAGCCCGTTGCATGACACTGAGCTACTTCCAACGAGGTTCTGTGCCAGCTCTGTACCGGCTGCAACTCGACAGCATGGGAGCAAGTCAGGGCCAGATGGATAATTTATTTTTTATTTCAATTACTTCTACCCCGCCCTTCTCACCCCCGAGGGGGGACTCAGTGAAAGGTGGCAAGAGAGCGAAGTGGGAAACTGCCTGAAGATTTGCCCCTCTATCCAATGGATTCACCATGCTGCCTCATGGATGCCTCCACTGTCCTCTGGCTTATAAATATATGTGTATATGTCAGGTTGTCTGTTGACTTATGCAGATCCCATGAACGTCATAGGCAAGCAATAGTTAAAAATGGTTTTGCGAGTTCCTTCAACTGAAATATAGCCTACAGCAACTGGTATTCATTAGCAATTGCCTATCCAAGTACTGACCTATCCCATAGTGAAAAACCACCCAGGTAAGGATGACCATCCAGTGGGCAATGTAGTCACTCCAGGCTGGGTTATTGCTATTCCTTGCATTTTGTGGCTCGTGGATAAGAACCCCATTCTTTTCAGTTCAAGCTTTATTGCCTTGTTTACTTCAGACAAGCTGCTTTCTCCTGAGTGAATAAACAGAATGAACTTACTTAAAGGGAGTGAATAAATCATGGAAAATAACATATTTAGTGACTCCAATATTTCTAAATAACAAAAAAATGATATATTTGATTTTTCTTCATGAGCAGATACTTTTGTGCAAAACAGGTCTTGGCTACACCATCTGCAGAGCCTTTTTCTCAGCCAATCAGAGGAGGGAGCAGGACGTTTGAATGGCTGTCAGAACCTCATAAAAAGGCACCTTTTAGGAATCCTTTCCACCAACCTTTCCCATTGGCTCAATCTCTCAAGGGGAGGCACAGCAGCTGGTCCCCTTGCCCAAAGGTGAAATGAAATGAAATTAAATTTCATTCATAGCCAGCCCTATCTCCCCGAAGGGACTCAGCATGACTCACAACAAAATACACAATGGCAAACATTGAATGCCAACAGTAATATGTAAACAAATCAATACATGAATCAAGAAAAATACAATAAATTAAAAGCAGACATAAATAAACAAGATGTAAAATAATCAACATAATTACTAACATAATAAATCCTTAAAATATCATTTAAAATCTCTAAAATTAGGCTAAAATTGTCGGGGGGGGGGGGGATGGAAAACAGCCATTTAACTGGGTGGATGCTAGCAGCTAGGTAAGGTGCAAATAGATGTACTTAATCCTCCTCCTCTCCATTCAATCATACTCCTAAGAAGGTGTCTGCCTTTTACAAAGGTTTGTTTCACTTTACTGCCTATGGAGGATTGAAGGTAGGAAGCAGCATTGCTGGCAAGCAGCCTTCACTCTGGCTATAGAACAACCTTAATTTCCCACAAGGTTGCTGCTCACATACAATCATGATAACCGCAGGACTTTGCTGGGGCAGCTCAGAAGCTGATGTAAATTCTAGGGCATGAATGAATGCCTCCTAATTTCTCTTCCCAGCTTTTTACCTTTCTTCTTAAATGTCAAAATGAATCCAACCAAGTGATTCTCCTTATTCAGGGATTTGCCTGTTCTGTGAATGTGCACAGGAGTAGAAAAAGCTACAAAGTCTAGCATCCTGAGAACTGAACTTAATTAAAGCTTTAATTGTATATCCCTACCTGGCAAGGGATTTAACTAGATGGTCCATGCTTTCCCTTCTGACTTTATAATTCTCTGACTCTAAAGCAAAAATTTGGACCCTATGAATACAAAGGTAGTCTCCAGTCAAGGAGAATATGGGCTGATTATGTGTATAGATTCAGTGCCTTCTATAGCTTATTTACTGTTCTATGATAAACATGTACATTAAAAACAAAACAGTAACAACAGAGCTGCAAACTAACGTGAAGAACATGCGCAAATATGCTTTTTCCCCTTCTTCTTCTTTTGCTACTTGAGTTAAATTATCACACTACTTTTGGGATATGGTTAATGTTATATTGCACATTTATTAAAAAAAAAATATCCACAATTACAGATCTCTTTTACATTCTAAAGTACTCATAATGCGTACATTAGTCAAAATAAATGCCATATGCCCTTCACCTTATACGAAAAATTTGAAAGAATGCAAATTCAGGTTATTGAATGCAACGTAACTCTCAGGTTTAACTACAGATGATGGGAAACAAAAATGTGTCTTTTTACAATCAAGAATGAGCAAACATGTCAGCTCTAACATATATAATGCACACCATTGCCACATATTCATAATGTGATCCTTAATCAGCGCTTGGGAATCCTATTATTTTGGATTACAACTCTTAACATCTACTTCTGGTGCTGGTTAGATGTTTCTGAGAATCATAGAATCATAGAGTTGGAAGAGACCTTGTGGGCCATCCAGTCCAACCCCCTCCCAAGAAGCAGGAAAATTGCATTCAAAGCAACCCTGACACATGGCTATGCTTAAACGACTCCAAAGAAGGAGCCTCCGCCACACTCTGGGGCAGAGAGTTCTACTGCTGAATAGCTCTCAAAGTTAGGAAGTTCTTCCTCATGTTCAGGTGGAATCTTCTTTCCTGTCGTTTGAAGCCATTGTTCAGCCTGTCCTAGTCTCCAGGGCAACAGAAAACAAGCTTGCTCCCTCCTCCCTATGACTTCCCCTCACATATTTATACATGGCCCTCATCATGTCTCCTCTCAACCTTCTCTTCTGCAGGCTAAACATGCCCAGCTCTTTAAGCTCAAAACTTTTCCAAAGTTTTCATTTCATTCAGTTCTGTGTCAAATGGTGTCTATGAAACACTGGGAACCAGAATGAATTCATTTAAATGTACTTGTTTATCTTGCTCTTGCTTTGTTCATAATGTCTCCACTGTCAAATCAAAGTCAAATCAAAGTGAGATCCAGCAACACAGACCAAACAGATTTCCTGATGAAGTTCTCAGGCCAATCAGGTTTGTCAGTGGCTTCATGCTGGGAAACCAAACTAGAGGTTGCACTTTTGACTGCCATTCTGGAAAGGCCAACATTTCACCCTTGTTTTTTAAATCACTTAAAGAGGAGATGTCTGCAGGGTTTTCATTTACCATATCTCATAGTGGGTCCAAGTGCTAAAACTGTATATCTGAAGTCTAGGAGGAAACCAATCATGCACCAAAACAAAACTTGTTCATCATAGGCAATTGGAATACCAAAGCAGCAAACAGGGCAGAGTCAAAGACTGTATGAAAATTTGGACTAAGATCAAGAACTGAAGCAAGAGCGTGATTGACTGAATTTTGTGACGCCAACAGTTTGTTTAATGCAGTGACATTCTTCAAGCAATCAAAAATGCAACTGTATACATAGACATCACCTGATAGCCAATATAGAAATAAAGCTGATTACATAATTAGAAGCAGAAGATGAAGAAGCTCTATTCTCCATTGACATAGGGGAACTTGGAGGTCTCCCATTCATAGGATCTCCATAAATCGAAGTCAACTTGATGGCAGGCAGTTAACAACAAAACATAGCTATCTCAATATAGGTTCCGTTACCCCAGTATGATCCCATACATAAACTGGTGGCTGCCATAACAGTGACATGAGGTTGGTGTGCGTGCATTTTGGTTTTAGCACCTTGAATAACCCCTTTAAAGATTGACTATAGCCCAGAGAGGATTAACTGTCCTACTGGCACTGAAACCACTAGGTTTCAGTGCTAGTTCTTCCTCCCCGCTCCTGTTCATGTAAGGGCTTTCAATTGAAGGTTGCATCCAACTGAAGGTTGTATCCAAAAGTGCATTCAAAAGCTACCCTATCATTGAATAGAATGGGAGAAGGCCACACAGTCAAAGACTTCATAATATTTACTTTGCAGCATATTGCTGAGGGAGGGAAAGTAGGAAATACACTGTCCCACATATTTTGGTATAGAGCATTTGAGAGAGAAAACCACACAGAGGCCTTTCTCAGGTAGCAAAAGTAAAAACAACAAATATATTAAATCGTACTTTTATAGGATATTTTAATATGGCAACTTATTCTAGCAGTGCTTTATTTTTTTTACCATCACTTTTAAACTCCATGTAATATGTTGTAACTCATGTGACCCATCTTGAGTCCTATGTAGAACAAAGGCAAGGTATGAAAAAAATAAGTAAAGAATCAAATACTAAAATTAAATAGATTCATTTTGCTGCCTGTTTTCAATACTGAGAATCTACTGTCTGAAGCAGCTGCCTCTATCTACCTAATGATAGTGCCAACTGTGAGGAGGCAATTTCCTTTCTGGCTGCTGTCTGAGAAATGCTGGCGGGTGCAGTGCTTGGTGCTGCTTGTGTATTTGTGCTGCATTGCCTCTGATATTAGAGCTGTGACTCCTTTAGCCTTTTTCTGAGCAATTAATTCACATTTGGATTCCAAGCAAAGGAGAAACAGGTTGGGGTAGAAGTCCTGGGATCATTATGCGACTGCCTTTTGTAGCACCATTTAAGCAGGTGTGTGGCACAGACAGAGTGAATGTTGCTCATTCCTATTAGTCTCTTCACCCTTCTTTCTGTTTGTCGCCCCTCGGCTGAACCATATTTAATTTTTTTTCCTTCCTGAATATGACATCTTAATTTCTCTCCTCCATTGTACTTTCAAGCATGAGGCGAGCTCTCCTGAGCTGAGTCTACACATTTTGCTCTGGCCATTTGGATTATTTAGCCAGGTTCTTGTTAGTGATTGACAGGAAGAAGTGCTTGAGGCAAGCATGCTCATTTAGGCATAGCATGGGACTTGGGGCCTGGCAGCTGGAGTGCTGAACAGCTCAAGAGAGATGGGAAATAATAATTCAGCACTTACCAGTTGTAGCTGAATGGAAGCCAGGAGCATCTACAGGAGGAAGCGTGCCCGTTCCTGAAAAAAAAAATCATGTCCTGCAGATGTTAGATGGGGACATTGAGAGTAAAATAAGAGTCCTCTTGGACTGGAACCATGGTTCTCTTATTTCCCACAGTGGACAGCTAGCTCTCTCCAGGTGTTGGCATGATTGGTTTACAAATAAACTTGGCCCATCACATTTGTAGGCTTGACTTTTTTGCAGATATGATTATTTTCAGATTTGATTAAAATGTTCTTCCTGGGAATCACTGGGTCCTCCAATGCAACTCCATGATAAACAGATCGTGCTGTGGCAGTTAAGCTGAGAGCTATCTGTATTAAATCACTACTGACCGAGAGGTTATGAGTTCAAAGCCAGCCCGGATTGGTGTGAGCTTCCGGCCATTTGTCTAGTTTGCTGTCAACCTATGAAACCAAAAGACAGTTGCATCTGTCAAGTAGGAAATTTAGGTACCGCTTATCCAGGGAGGCTAATTTACCTTCTGGCAGTGTGCAGAAGAATGAGGAAATACTCCATCAAAGGAATTGGTGTCACAATGGATGGTGAAGTGGCAGTTCCCCCTGTGGCTGGAATTGAGCCAAAATCCAGCATATCCTCATGAAGCCGGAAAAGCTTGGGCACAGCTGGAATGTTAAATTGCCTCTACGTCTGTCTATATGTTGTATGTCTACCTGGCATTGAATGTTTGCTATGCATATGTGCATTGTAATCTGCCTTGCCCCCTGCGGGGAGAGAAGGGCGGAATATAAATACTGTAAATAAATAAATAAACAAATAAACTTCCACTGTTTGTTTACCATTGAGTTATGCTGGAGAACGCAGAATCAGAGAATCACAGAGCTGGAAGAGACCACAAGACTCATCCAGCCCAACCCCCTGTCATGCAAACAAAACAAAACACCTTTGACTGATGGCCATCCAACCTCGGCTTTAAAAACTCCAGAGAAGGAAGCTCCACCACGCCTTGAGACATTTTCTATTTCCACTCTTACCTTCAGGAAATGCTTCCTAATGTTTAGATGGGATGTGCTTACTGTGATTTGAATCTCTCTCAGGACAAAGAGATTCCTAGGGAGGTGCAATTGCAGGTTGTTAGGGCTTTTTGGGGGGTGGTTTTTCACTTTCACAGGGTTTTTCTGTCCCTAACCCAGCTAATGTGGAGGGCTAACTATATGTCCCTCACAGAGCTTGAAAGTAACATGATATAAAAGATGATATTGTAACACATTACTTGTGGAAGTAAAAATAATGAGAAATGAATTAATGTTTACTCCTTGAATGTTACTTTTGGGTTGTTATTAAGGATGTTTAAGGGCTATTCTTTAAATTTCATAAGAGCCATCCTTTTCTTCCAACATTTTGTCTCACTGGTGAACAGGAGCCCCCAGTGGTCCAATGAGTTAAACTCTTATACTGGCAGGACTGCTAACAAACAGGTCAGAGGTTCAAATCCAGGAAGAGTGGGTTGAGCTCTCTCTGTCAGTTCCAGCTCCTCATGCAGGTTCATGAGAGAAGCCTCCCACAAAGATGGTAAAACATCAAAAATATCCGGGCGTCCCCTGGACAACTTCCTTGCAGATGGTCAATTATTTCACTCCAGATGCGACTTGCAGTTTCTCAAGACGCTCCTGACATGACCCCCCCCCAAAAAAAACCCCCTGGTTAACAAAATAATGCAGAGTCAGGTTTATCCTCCAGCAATGAGCACAAGTGAATTAGTGGATATTTGAAAGGATATCATATTGAAGAAGGAGCAATACTGCTGCTCCAAGGACTAGGACATGTGGCAATGGATTCAAGCTACAGGAAAGGAGATTAAATCTAAACACTAGGAAGGGATTCCTGATAGGAAATACTGTTGAACAATGGAATAATGTCTTTGGAGTGTCTGAAATTCCCTTCTTTGTAGGGTTTTTTTTAAACAGAGGTTGGATATCTGTTTGTCATGAGTGCTTGGATTGTGTATTCCTGCATGACAGTAGGTTGGATTGGATGGCCCTCATGGTCCCTTCCAACTCTGTGATTCTAATTAGAGTTAGAATGCACTTTGTGGAACAATGGTGTCAAAGTTGTGGCCCTCCAGGTGTTTTGGACTCCAGTTCCCAGAATTCCTGGTTATTGAACAAGCTGGTTGGGCTCCTGAGTATTGGAAGCCCAAACATCTGAAGGGCCACAAGTTTGACACCTAGGATCTAGAGCAGTGGTCTCAACCTGTGGGTCCCCAGATATTTTGGCCTTCAACTCCCAGAAATCCTAACAGCTGGTAAACTGGCTGGGATTTCTAGGAATTGTAGGTCAAAACACTTGGGGACCCACAGGTTGAGAACCACTGATCTAGAGCAACCCTTTCCTTGAAAGAGCACTTACAGTCTGGGATGCAACATTCCTGACAGCCCTCCTATCCCAAAACTGTTGGTTTGCCCTTGGATTCTCCTTAGCGCCCCACCTTGAGGCAGGAGTTGACAAAAAGAATTGGAGCAATGCGGGCAACAAATCGTGGTGAATTTGGTCATGTGTAGAAAAGCTACAATTACCATGGCTAACACATGATTGCATAGCTAAACATCCAAGTATGGCCATAATCACATTAAAGAGAAAACAGCCAACTGTTTAACAACAGATTGAAAGCATAGGCGAACTACCCATTATTATATTAAGCAAATTTCACTTCCATGTTCTTTTCCGCTCTTACTTCACGCAGAGTCGCTGTTGCAGTAATACTGTTTCACACTGCTTGCTGCCAGAGCCTTATTTTTTTTATTCCATTTGAAATAAGCCAAACCAAAATGACCAAAAGGGTCTTGCATTAATGTGAAAGCATGCAACTTTTAAGAGTCAAAATGCTGATTTTAATAAACACCTGTTAACAAAAAGGCATACACTTTGTAACAGCTTAACATATCTCATCTAAAATTGGTTTCCCAGCATCTCACTATCAGCTTGGTCCTTTTCACAACCCAGAAGAGGAAGACAAGCAAATTAGCAGATTATGGTTGCTCCTTTTTCTAGGTATTTAGAAAGGTTACACAGGTGGATAAGGTGGAACCAAAGCTTAGAATAGTTACTTTTATTTATTTATGTATTTATTTACTTCACTTGTAACCCACTTTTCTCCCCCCAGTGGGGGACTCAAAGCGGTTTCCAACATAATTATGACAAAATGTAATGCCTCACATACAGAAACCTAACATAACGATAATAACATACAATTATCAATTAAAACATAAAACATGACATCATTTAACATTAAAACATGGAATTAAAACATATCAATAAAAACATTAAAATCACACAATCCCCTACCAGCTTCCAGAATCAAGCTTTGAGCAAAGCAGCAGGGGAAATGGGTTCAAGTGAAACTAACCCATAAATTACAAAGATGTTACTATATTGCCTGTAATTCAGCTTGGCAGACAGATGAAGTCTGCTGTGGAGTAGAACCGAGTATGTAATTGTCTGGAAATAACATGATTCCAAAATATAATAATTTAGGCTTGTTATAAACACTGTGCTTCCCACTCATATGTTCTCTTGGTCAATAAAGGCAGTTCATCATCTTAGACTTTATTTGCAAATGCAGTTGGCTGGGAATAAATCATTGTGTTTACTTTCTTCTTTGAAAAAACCCACATTAATTTTTCTATGGAGTCTTGCACGTATTATCCCCACCTCTCAGCAATTAATAAAATTATTGCTGTGACAATGGCGGTGGATGCAGCGATAAGTAGATCTAGTGAACCGCAACAAGACCTAGACACTGGTTTCTGTGGAAACAAATTTTGATTAAGGCAGTAAAAAACAGACATAAAGTTCATTTGTTGCTGCAGTCAATGAATAATACTGGCCTGATCAGGCTACATCTGTATGCCAATGTATGCTGCTTGAGTAGAAAAAAGGGAAAAGTTAAGGGTGGATTAATTTCCGGGCTATGGATTTGTAAAACTATTGATATCTGAACTGGAATTATGGTGAAAGACAGAAACAAGACTTAGTTCATTACTTGATGTTTTGAATTCTAAACAATTGCTTATTTTTCCCCTTCATTCCAATTAGATGGGCCATTCTAAGTCAAAGTCCAGCCGTATTTTTTTTCCTTCAGGGAAAAATGTTTGTATGGCTTTGATGATGTAAGAATACAAGATCCTTGTAATTAGTTCTTGAAAAATCATGCTTTCAATCAATACCTTTTTGTTAAAGGAAATGTCTTGCTGTTTTGTTTAAAAAGGACACCTTTGGGAAATTGGGCTTCTTTTTCTCTTATTTCAGCACTGCTTTTCATTACTCAGAATCAAATCTCCAGTCAGGTATCATAAAGACAGGCACTGTATTCTGCAGTAGCTGATTCCGCAAGACACGGAAATTTTAAAAATGACAACAGTAAAGAAAATAGAAAAACCAAGCAAATATTCCTTTCTCCATCTCCTTGAGACATATAATAATTCAAAATGCTGGCTTTGGCCTAAAAAGCCCTGAATGGCTTGAGCCCAACTTACCTGTCCAAACGCATCTCCCTCTATGAACCATCATGGAGGTTAAGGTCTTCTGGGGAGGCCCTGCTCTCCGCCTCATCTCCTTCGCTGACATGACTGGTGGGGATGAGAGACAGGGCCTTCTCAGTGGTGGCTCCTTGGCTGTGGAACTCCCTCCCTAGTGGGATTCGATTGGTCCCTTCCCTCCTGTCATTCCACAAACAAGTGAAAACTTGGCTTTGGGAGCAAGTATTTGGCTCAGCGTAATTATTCGTGCAATAGTTTGAATTGGCCCTGGATTAATGAATATGATTATTTGACTATCTGGCTTTGGATCTATACACAATAGTTGTCTAGTATTTACATATGTTGTTTTAAATTGTTGTCTACTTGTTGTTTGAGCATGGAATAATGCCAATTATGTAAGCTACCCTGAGTCCCCTTCAGGGTGAGAAGGGCGGGATATAAATGTTGTAAGTAAGTAAGTAAGTAAGTAAGTAAGTTAGTAAGTAAATAAATAAATAATAGTGCTGGGTTTGTTCTGCTTGGTGCTGGAATCTATCATGATTGGCGTTAAATGAATTCAGTATCTTTGCTCTTAACAAAGGCCAAATTAAGGAGAGGGTTAATAGCAAATCTTCCTACATCTTTACCCAGAAGGGATGCAAAACACTTTGGTGTTTGAGAAACATATTTTGTTAAAAGAAAAAAAAAGCGAAAACATATACTGTTACATTACATTTATCAATACATTTCCTAAGATGGGATTCAGTAATATCCTGTCCAGTTGTGCCTATCCATTACTGGGATATAATCACTTGGCAGAAGGTCTTTCATTTTCTCCCCGTCTTTTCTGAAGGGTTGAGAGACCCTCTGGAATAATTCGGCAAGGAATTTTTTTATTGTTGTGTGCTTTTAATTCATTTCCAACTTATGGTGATTCTCACACCAACTTATTATGGGGTTTTCAGAGAGGGCTGTTTTAGACATTTATATGAATCTATTAGCAACAAGACTCATATAAGTCTGTTTTACAATGGACTCTGCAGAAAATGCTTCAGCTATACTTTATAAAAAGTAAAATCAGTCTGTTTAGCAAGCCCTGCAAATGCTAATTTATTATCGATAAATGCTTGATTTATATACAGGGTCATGTAAAAATTTATTGGGAGCATAGGGGTCGTGACTGGAAAAAGTTTTAAAAGCTCTTCTCTTGCTTCCACCAGGGAGAGGGTCTTCTCTGTGGTGGCCCCTCGGCTTTGGAACTCTCTCCCTAGAGAGATCAGACAGACACCCACTCTGTCCATGTTCAACAAGGACTTACAAACTTGGATGTTCTGCTGTGCCTTTGACTAGGCAGTTCACCAGAGAATTATCCCGACCTTAACTAAGCTCCTGCACTTTAGTTTGGCCTCTTTCCTGTATTGCTGACACTTTAATGGCTAACGACATTATCCTTCCAGCCCAGCCCTCTGAATGTTGCCCTTTCTCTTAGCTCTAATTAGGAACCATTGCACTTACTCTGAGCCCCCTGAACCCAACATCAATTTTTGTTCAGCTATGATATTATTTTTATGATGTTGCCTGATTGTGATGTTTTTATTGATTTGTTGTTGATGATTGTATTTTATTGTGCTTGTTTTAATCTGTAATTCTTGGGCTTGTCCCTTTATAAGCCACCCCAAGTCCCTTCAGGGAGACGTTAAAATAAAGTTGTTGTTGTTGTTGTTGTTGTTGTTGTTGTTGTTATGCCCTGGTCTATACTACCTGGTGTTCATTGGTGATCTCCCATCCAAGTACTAACAAGGGCCGACCCTGCTTACCAAAATCTGATGGAATCTGGTGCCTTTAGGGCAGGGGTTCCCAAAGTCCTGTGGGCCAGATATGGCCCTCTAGGGTCATTTAGCTGGTCCCTGCCCTAAACTTTTGACGAAGGGTGACCCTAAGTCGGAAACAACTTGAAGGCACACAAAAACAACAATCATAATTAACTTGACTTTCTCATCAGCCAAAAACAGGCCCACGCTTCCCATTGAAATATTGGTAAGTTTATGTTGGTTAAAATGGTTCTTCATTTTAAATATTGCATTGTGCTTTCAATTTTTGCACCATAAATAGAATATGTGCAGAGGAATAGTCTGGCCCCCAACAGTCTGAAAGACCATGAACGGCCCTTGGCCGGTTAAAAAATTTGAGGACCCCTGCTTTAGGATATTTATTGTTTAAGCCTGGTGTTTTTCCAGGTAAGGCCTCTTTCTCTGCAGCAGCTCCCCTTTCACCCCATCCTTGAATCTGCGTGAGGTCATCCTAGGAATTGTGGATTATTATTATTATTATTATTATTATTATTATTATTATTATGCCAAGAAGAAATATGTTTGTGTGCTCCTGGAGGATCATATTCAGACACTGATAAAGGACAGAAATCTGCACTCTAGGGCCATGGGACTCATGTATAGGATATGGCTGGATCTTTACTATCAACCATCGGCAGATGCCCAGATCTGCGAAGCAGTAGCAGGAGATGCTTTTTGGACAACCATTCTCCACATTTTATAGTTCGTCTGGTGGAGAGGGGTGGAAGTATTGCTCCCTCCTTTTTTATGCCAGGAGTATGTGCCCTAATCTGACAGCTTTAGCTTGGGATAGGTTGCCTCATTGCACCCCAATTCCTTTCTGTTGATTGGATTTATTAAAGTGTAGCTCTAGTTCAATTAAGCCTTTGTGCCTGCCTCTTTGTTTTTGTCTACAATTATCTTTTACCACTTTCCTTTCATCATGAAATAAATACATTGACTCTTTAAGTAACTTGATTTTACTCTTCTTGGTCTCACCTCTTCCATCAGTATTTCTGTTTTTTTGAGAGGTTTTGGTAATGTGTTTGTTCCTTCACTGAATCCTTACAATTTAATATTGTCATTAATGTCATAAATTGAAGACATTTCAGCCTTGCAACCTTGCCTTGCAAATGAAGAAACATGAAAAATTACATTAAATGATTTGTTGCAATACGAGAACAGGGTGGGCAACTGTGATGGGACTAGGGGGCATTTCCTCTCTTTTCTCCTGCTATCACAATACCCTTTTCCTGGCATATTTCACTTACATCCTCCATTTGTCCTGATTGTGAACTAACAACATAAAGTACAAGGCAACTCACTATGTAAATTAAAACAAAAAACAGGTAAAGAAATAATAGAAATATCCAAACAATTATTAAAATAAAAAGTTCAAAATAAATCCACTTGTTGTTGTGCATTCAAGTCATTTCCAACTTATGATGACCTTAAGGTGAACCTATCATGGGCAGGCCCATAGCCAGGATTTCGTTTCGGGGGGGGGGGGGGGGCTGAATTTTTTTCAGGGGGGTTTCGGGGGGCTGAGTTTCGGGGGGGGGGGCTGAGTCTGAGTGAAAGAGGGTCTAGCCCAGCAAACCTTTTGTATCATTACCCCAATACCCCCATGCATATGGGATATATTGAGTATGGTGATCAGATCATGATATAAATAAACATAACAGTTTAAATAATGCACCAGTAAGGCCTTTTCGCGAACCACCATGAGAAATTCGGGGGGGGGGGGGGCTGAAGCCCCTCAAGCCCCCCCCCCCCCGGCTACATGCCTGATCATGGGGGTTTCTGGCAAAATTTGTGAAGACGATTGATTTGACAGTGTAGATCAGGCATAGGCAATAGGCCTGGGTATTAACGGAAAAATTTGTTTCTAAAATCGATTCGTTTTTTGGGGTTTTTTGCGTTTCGTTATTTAAAATAATTACAAAATTTCCCTTTTAAAAAGTTCGATATTTATGAAATTTCGTAAATGTGAAAAAAATTACAAAACATTAACGAATCGATTTCCGAAACAATAATGAATTGATTCGTTAATGGTGGACGCGACCGCGAAATACGCTAAAAAACCTCCAAAAACTTCTGAAGCTTCCCTCTCCCTCTGTTGTTGACTGTTGGTGTGATATTATAATTTTTTTTCACTAATTAAACAAAAAACAACCATAAAACTTGCCCCAGACATGCGGAAATAATAACGAAACAACCTCAAAACAATAACGAAACGAATACAATAACGAAATACGAAGCATTTACAAAACTATTTAAAAATTCGTTTTTTAAAAAAATTGCTCCAGAATGGTTCGTTATCGTTTTGTAATTGAAAAAATTAACGAATTATTAACAAATTACGAATTAACGAAACGAAACCGCCCAGCCCTAATAGGCAAACTTTCTAACTTGAGAGCCACATGGTGGGCCGGAGTGGGGTGGTCTGGGAGGGAGGGGGTTCTCCCCAAGTTCCCTCCCTGCCCTTCCCTTCCCTTCTTCTTCTCATTCAGAGGCAGAAAGTGAAAGGAAGATGGAAAAGGGTTAACCTTCATCAGGATGAGATGGTGTACGGGAGAGAAAAGGTGTATTCATTAGACCACGTATTGCCTACTTCTGATATAGAATCCTAGAATCCTAGAGCTGGAAGAGACCCCTCAAGGGCCATCCAGTCCAACCATGCAAGAAGACACAAGCAAAGCACTCCTGATAGACAGCCTCTGAGGAAAAGCCTCCAGAGAAGGAGACTCCACCACACTTCCAGGTAGCCTATGCCACTCTCCAACAGCTCTTACTCTCAGGAAGGTCTTCCTAATTTTTTCACTTGAATCTCTTCCCTGCCATTTGAAACCATTGCTCCCTTGTGCCCTGGTCTCTAGAGGAACAGAAATGCAGTTTCTTGAAACATGTTTCTCATGTTCCCTGTCTACCTTCTCAGATAAACATCCTCCAGGAGGAAAAGAGGAAACACAAAGAGAAGGAAGGAAGGAAGGAAGGAAGGAAGGAAGGAAGGAAGAGGAGAAGAGAAGAATAGAAAGGAATGGAGGGAGGGAATGGAGGGAGGTAAGGGAGGGAGGGAAGAGAGGAAGGAAAGGGAGAAGGAAGGGAAGACAAAATGGTGGAAGGGAAGGAAGGAAGAGAGGGAGGGAGGGAGGAGGGTGGGAGAAAGGAGGGGAAGGCGAAAGGAAGGAGAAGGAAGGAAGGATAAGATGGTGTGTGAGAAGAGGGCCTGAGAAGAGAGCCCAAGGGGCTGCATATGGCCCCTGGGCCTAGCTTTACCCATATCTGGTGTAGATGCTCCCACACTCTCTTAGCCTTTCTTTAATTGCCATGACTCAATGTTATGGAATCAGGGGACCTGTAGTTTGATGAGGTTCCAGGACTTTTGCAGATAAAGCAAAAGGCCTTGTAAAGCTACAACTCCTATGGGTCCATAGCATTGAGTCATGGCAGTTAAAGTGCAGCCAAATTTTATAAAGTCTACAGTATACATGCACCATGAGACTTGTCCAAGGTCACACAATGGTTTTCCTGGGCCAAGTGCAGTTTGAACCCTAGACTCCTGGAGTCCTAGTCCAATGGTTAAGCCACTGCACCATACTGGCTCAATATGCTATCATATTTAAAACAACAATAATGTTAAATTGTGTTTAAAAGCATTTAAAATATGATGGTAAGAATAAAAGTATTTAACCTTCTTGCAATTAAAAGACCCCTTCTGTAATACAGTTAATCACCAAAAGCCTTTCTAAAGAAAAGCCTATTGAAAGAATGAGGGAGGTGGGTCAGTCTAAACTTATATGGAAGAGGTTTCCAAATCTGGGGAGCAGCAACCGAGAAGGATGGGCTCTTGCCAGATGTGCTTGTGAACTCCCAAATATGTGATCAAATGCATCTTCATGTGCTGACTTTAAGTACTATTTTGCCATAAGCACTGGTCCATTCCCCATCTCCTGTTTCCAGCTTGCTGCTTCGTGCAACAAAATTTGATACAGAACATTATCTGGCAAACTCTCTTTTCCAGGTTTCATACGGCACTCTTTATCTCTTGGTAATTCAATAGATTATAAAGCTGAAAGGAGCAACTTCACAATTCATCACGTCCCATTTTCAAGCATTTTAAAGATCCTTAATCTCACTGGTTCATCTCTGGATGTAGTTTTTGGTATCCAAGCAAGAGAAAGTCTTGAGTGTTTATTGGGTAGTGATTGCTAACTGACTATCTTCAGCATGTAACTGCAGCAGCCGCTAATAAGTGAATTTCTTGAGCTTGTAAGACCGTCCTTTTTCTCTGGCCATAGCTAGAGACTACAGAGCAAAATGGTCTGAAGATCACGCAAGCCGAAAAACAGCACTTTGCAAATTAAAATTTGCTTTTTAATGGAAAAGATCAGTACAAACTCTTCATTTTTTCCCGTTTCTATCCCACTTATAGATGCTCAGATATGAAAGATTCTTCCTTCTCAACTCATAGATCATGGCTGCAACTCTGGAAAATGCAGCCAGCTCAAGAGAAGTTTAGGCAAACTACCTTGGGGACTACTCCAGGCAATTAACACATTTTATAAAAATAAAAATAAAAACAACCCCCACATCCCTACCTTGTGTGATGCTGCAGAAGCAAACTGTGGCTTAATGAGGACTTCCTGGGGATGATTATTCCATGGAGTGTAGAAGTGTGGCAATTATTTATGACAGAAGGGAAAATCCAGCATAAGCACATCAGCAGGAACAGGGAGCTCAATTAGAGCAAGATAAAGAGAGCCAAAACCTTTACAAAAAGACCAGGTGGCAAAGACCATGGCCAAGAACCCACCAGAGTATTATCTGTTTTCACAAGTGATCTGTCTATCTATGTCTCTGTCCATCTATCCATTATTCCAGCTCCGTCCCTAAGCAGCAACCAGTAGTGCAATCAATCATACTTTCCCCTAGACTTCATGACTTTAGTCATCCTCTCTTCCTTGAGACACATTCATAATTGGTTCAAAATGTGGGGAGGCAGCTCTATTGTGTTTAGCAACTGTTGTTGTTGTTTGCGTCCAAGTCATTTCTGACTTCTGGAGATCCTTTTACAGGTTTTTTTCTGGGTGTATGACCTGTCCAGGTACATTCTGTTGGTTTTCATGGCGAAGCGGGGACTCGGATCCTGGCCACCAGTCATAATTCAACACTCAATCCACTAGCCATTTTGGGACCTTGAGGTTCTGCTCCTGAGCCCTCTTGTGATGCTTCTTTTGACAGCAATATGCACTGTGAGTTGTTGTAATGCATTTTAGCTCTACCCCAAGTCATGCAATTCCTCCAGATGTGTCAAATAGAGTGCGTGAACTTTAGCAGCAGGGACCATTTAGTGTCTGAACAGAGGATTCCCATAAAGTCTAAAAATCGGGTGTCAAACCCATACAGAAGTCACATTTCATATTACATAATGAAAGAGCATGCTCGGCACTGTCATCATACATAGAGATAGCATTTAGCAAGCAATATTAAAGGCATAGGTGGAGACTCCCAAAGAAGTTCGGACATAGTTTCTCAGTTTAAGGAAAAACAACTTTATACCTATAACATCTTGGTTATTCAGAGAGATTCAGAAAATAGTAGGCCTATAAACATTTGATCTTCTCATTATACTTTCTGAAGTTGTCAATATACTACATCCAACCTTAGAAAATCTTGATTTCATCATGGCTTCTTCTATCAGTTTTGAATGTCACCATTTCTAATTGTTGTCAATTTATTCTTTGGACACAGGTTGATCAATTTTATCTTTGCAGACTGCAATTTGAGTGAGTGCTGCTGGTGTCTTCCAAATGTTCTCTCTGACAGCTACTATAACCCATGACTTATGGCCCTGGTGGCTTGGGCTTGAGGGATCTGAGTCCAAAATATGTATCTCTACAGTAAGACATTTCTCACAAACTATGGCTATCTGTCATATTAGAAAATGTGAACATATATGAACCCTTGTTGTTGTAGATGTCATTAGAAAGTCATGTAAATATGTTGTCAGAGTAGAAATGGGCATCCGAGTCAATCATATGTTCTAGTCCCAGTATCCTATTTCAATATCGCCTATTTGCAAATATCTTTAAAAATAAGGAAAAGTCGATCAGTTCTCCATAAACAAACAGGTACTTTCCACCCATGGTTTGTGAGAGGAAAATGTCACCATCCAGTTTGGGCTGGAGATAATTGCTAATGCAGTTGAGTAGTTCTAGTTGGAAACTGTAGGTCACAACAAAAGCCTTTATCACAATGCTAGTGTTATAGGAGTCACAATACTTTATTATATGACAAATTGTTTCTTAGCAGTATCTTACAAAGAAAACTCTCTAAAAATTCAAGACTGTAGTGGAAATGTAGTAAAACAGCTTCAGTTCTACAATCCCCTTAGCCCTCAACTTTTTATGAAACCTGCCTGGGAGCACCAAACAATTAACATAAAGTATGCATATGCATAAAAGCAATGCAGTGTTAAAAGTCATAAAATACCATGGAACAGTATGGTATTTTTTCAATGAGATAGAAGGCACACATCAGACACAACTGTGGCACAATCAATCATCATTTTTAAAATGAACTAGACAGGCAGGTATGATATTTTCCATTAAATGACAGTAACTCTCAATATACAGAGTTTGTTGTTTGACAGAGAGGATATGTGGTTTATGGGAGCACAGTCATATGCTTTGGGAATAAATATTTGTTATGTTCCAGCATTATTTATATTTAGTTAGTTTGAATGAAATTGCTTTGTGGGATTGAAACACACAGAACTGAATATGAAATTAGGCATTGCAAAATAAAGCAGGTTGCCATAACAATTTGTCATTTGAATTTTAATAAACATTTCCTAAGAAGCTCTCTAAAATACCCTAAAGGCACCAGATCCTTGGAAGCTAAGCATGGTCAGCCCTAGTTAGTACTTGGATGGAAGACTTCCAAGGAATACCAGGTGCTATATGCTATATTTCAGAGACAGTAACTAGCAAAACCATCTCTGAGGATCCATTGCCTAAGGAAAATGTGAGGATGCCATAAATCAACAGGCGACTTGAAAGCACACACACACACACACATTTCCTGAAACCACTTCTGATATAATTCTGGTCATTATTCAGCAAATTTCTGCACACCTGAAAGTTTCTGAAGGCAAAAATACACTGAAAAACATTTTATACCTGTAGAATACAGAACATCCTGAAATCTCTTGCCACTGGCCTGAGTTGCTCAGGGCCCTTCCAGACAGACCTTTAATGTGAGACCTGTCCAAGCAATGCCGCTGGTAAAAGTGAATTAATGTGGAGTAAACCGGGTTTACCAGTTTACTCCTCATTAATTAAACACCTGAACAATTTCAGGCTTTACTGAAAGCCCGGGGTTTGTTCGGAGCGACCCTGGAACTGTGGAGCCCAAAGGTGCAAGAGGGCATCTACCCTCTCCATCGAGCCCCCAATTTTATCCCTAAAACTTACCTAAAACTGGCTGGCAGTCATGGAGCCTTCCTATAGTATCCTCCTGGCTGAAGGAAATGGTGACTCAGGAGGTGGGGAAGGGGAGGAGGGATTTCCCTTGTCCCCCTTCCCATTTCCTGAGTTGCCATTTCCTCGGGCCAGAAGGATGTTATTGACAGGCTCTATGGCTGCCAGCCCCTTTTGGGCTTTAGGGGTGTAATGGGGATGGGGGGAAGCTTCATGCCATCCTGATTTGATTCAGAATGGCATTTGCCCCCTCCCACCGAAGGGAAAGCCCAGGGTTTGGGTTGGGGGTAGGGACTAGAACCCGTATGGAAGTGGGTTATTTTAACCCATTTCTGTGAGGGTTTTAGCTATGTCCAGAAGTGCCCTCAGGTGTGTTGGAGTTCGTCTATCCAATTTGAGGAACATACATGTTTTTTGTTATTTGGAAAGAGGAAAAAAGCTTTTTAGTCAACTCTATTGGGATATAGAGATGAAGCAGACACTTGTCCCCATCTGTGACTAGCTTTGAGAGAGATATGAGCCAGTGAGTACCTTCTGGCTCACATTTGGTGAAGGATAGGAATTTGGAAATGTTCCTGATCAAGAGGTTCGTGAAAAAAATTACTGTCCTTGGGGCTATTCTCTGGGTCTTTGCTCTCTCCATGGGCCAAGCAGCTTAAGGGCTTGTATCTTTTGGTCAACCTTCTAATTTTGAAGTTGACCTGGGAGCAATCCTCTTGGAGGGTATGCTGTTTTCACACAGGAGACGCTGGAGTGTTTGGTCTAGGTGAGACTTGCTACTCCACCCATTCTCAAACTAGGCTGCTTCCCATTTTTAGTTTTGCTAACAACCTTTAAATATGGCAACAACCTTTAAATATGTAACAATAAAGTTGCCCTTATTTTATCCCATTTTCTTGTTTCTGGTCTCATTATTCCTTGGTTGAGCAGCAACAACTGCAAACTTGTAAACACTGTGTTGCTCTTATGTTGAAAACAGCTTGCATTAGGAACGTTTGATATTTTGGGTGCCCACAGTCACGATCTAATTTAATCTGATGAAGCACTCATTTGAGTCTTTGCCATCCAATCCATTTTAGCATTCACTCTTCAAAATATACAGTGCTTTAACTCTGGCCCCATTATGCTGCCCCCTCCACTGCGTTAATATGTTCTTTGGCTTCTATTTACACATCTCTGTTCTGTTTGCTCATATAATTGCTCCTAGACTTTATGTTAATGGTTTGAACTTTATCTGTTCACAAACACTGCACATAATTTTTTTTCTGCTCAGTGAAGTATGGCCTGTGATTAATAAAAGGATATTAGCTCTTACAGTGTTCCCTGTCAACACCCTGGATTATGAGCAGTTCACCCTAAATATATAACACTTCTATTACTAAATCTAAGCAAAAAGATAATCTAAAACCTGATACAAAGCAAAGACTTTGCCTAAACAAGTCTCCTAGGATGTGTACACAACAGACTAAATCTAAATCCAAACTAGAGTAGATCCACTGAGAACAATGAGATTTACATAAACAAGGACTAAAAAGTCATATCTATGCTAATGGGATTATTCAGCTTTAGAATGTACAGGCAGTCCCCGAGTTACAAACATCTGACTTACAAACAACTCATAGTTACAAATGGGGGTGAGACAACAGGAAGTGAAAGAAATCTAACCCTCAGAAGCGAAATTTTCTCCTGAAAGAGTTATCATGGGAGAAAAAGTGTATCCACTGAAGCTTTCTCATCAATCTTTGTTTCAACAGCAAGCCATTTTTTTCAAAATCCAGTTCTCACTGGGACAGAAAGTGAGGTGAAGTCTTCTGAACAAGGGCACAGATAGCAAAACAAACACTACAGGGTTTGTTAACCCTTCCCTATGCTATCCAAAGCGAACACACCTATAGAACCTCTTATTCGTAAGTTGGAAGATGCTTGTATATGTAATCTGACTCTAATATGGTTAGTCTTGATTTTATTTATTCCCCACCACTGGTTCTTCTAGATTTATGACAATAAATGCTTTCAACAAGCAAAGTAATAATTGCTCCACTTAAAGACTGAAGTGATGAAAACTCTCTTGGCAATTTTTGACCTCTGATTGCTTACGCATAAGGAGGCTCCTTCTTTGGAGGCCTTTAAACAGAAGCGGGATGTCCATCTGTCGAGGTTGCTTTGAATGCGACTTTCCTGCTTCTTGGCAGGGGTTGGACTGGAATCTTTTCAGTATCCCACTTCCTTTGTGATATTGTGAGGTCTTAAAATTTAATCACAATGAGTGGAATGCAACCTGTTCTGAAAGGTGTGGTGTGATGAATTGCCTACCTTTTAGACCAGGGAAAAGCTCAGGAAGTAGGCCCAGTTATTTTGGCAGCCATTTTCTGAGATGGTGCATGGAGGCATCCATTTTAGGTTAGTCATTTCCTAGAGGAGGCGGAGCTTATAAGCAGCCTGGAGGGAAATGTGGAGAACCATTGCGATTGGCTGGGAGAAAGTGGGTGGAGTTTAGCTGAAGTGCAGGAAAAAAATGCCTTTAGGAGTGCATTTTAAAATCTAACAGTTTAGTCAGGGTCTGAGGGTTGAGGAAAAAAGTTAGGTTTTGGAAAAGTTAGGAGAGGAGAAGTTAGAGAAGCCAAAGAGGTTAGTTAGAGAAGATAGATAGCTATTAGTGAAGAATAGCTGGTATAAAGTTTATAAACAGATCCTAAGGAAAAGGGCTGTTTGAAGTATTAGGAATTCTAGTCAGAAGGAAGTCTGCTAGTTTCCTGAGGGAGTGAAGAGTTGTTATTGGAACCAAGTACGGAACTGTTTTAAAGTAACCAAAAAGCTTCATCTCATTCTTGCAACCGTTACGCTTAAGTGCCTGTATTTTTGAAAACCACACAAATAAACAACTTTGTTCTTTGTTAATCATATAACCTTCTCAGAGTGCCTCTGTGTGAAGAAGTTCCATAGCAGTTTAGGGAAACAGAGTTCCCAGATTGGTGGCAGCGACTCTTTAGAAGAATCTCACTGTTATTCACCTCAGTGTTCAGCGCCCTGAGTGTGAATTCAGCACATTCCAACTTACTTTATAAAGCTCTGGTCAAACACAAACTGAAAATCTCCTTTTAATTTGGGTGGTTGCCTGTTTCCACAATAAAGATACCTCAGAATACAGAGTATTGGTGGCAAGGTCACTGCAGCCTCCAAATAATTAATCAAATTTTAATATAATAATCTATAGCGGTGGGATCTCAAAACAAATTGTGATCCTTTCAACGTGGTAGATTCCCCTCTTATTATATGTGGCATTCCCTTTAAAGCAGTTGGTAACTGCACAGAGATGGAGATCGATTTTACTCTGGCCCCACACCAGGGATAGCATGCTTTGGTTGCCATTTTCATCCAGTTTGGGTAAAATCTAAAGGGTTGAGGAAGAAAGCCAAATTACTGTGTCTATGTGCTGTTTCCATGTAATGCAGTCAGTTTGGAAGGAGAACATTCTATACAGATGGCCTAATATTTTAGATGGATGAGGTTCAAGGGGCTTTGGGAAAATGCCAGCAGGAATCAAGGAGTACAGATGTCTGGTTCAGGCCATACTTTTCTCTTCTCTTACCCTAAAGGGTCAAATTTGTCATATTAGTTGTTTGAAGACCCAGCTGTGGGCCCTTCCACACAGCTCTACAGTGTGGACTCCGATAACCCAGTTCAAAGCAGATATTGTGGTACTTTCTGCCTTTATATTCTGGGATATAGGGCTTTGTGGAAGGGTCCTGTGTCACTAAAAGTACACAACTTTGCTCATTTTATTTAAAAAACTATGAACAAGGAGAGAGAATTAACAAAACCAGGAGATCATAGTAGAGTTTTCAATGCCTCATTAATATAATTTGTCCGGAGAATCCAAAGGATTTCTTCCACACATTACTCACTTGTGATTCTCCATCATTTTTTGGTGTCCTCCCCCATCATCCCCATTTTGCAGGATGTGGCAGAAGAGCAGCACATCATTCCTAAATACTTGGAAGGCACCAGATCCCTTCAGATCTCAGAAACTAAGTGGGATCAGATGTGAGACCACCAATGAATCCCAGATGGTCTAGGCTCTATTTCAGAGGAAGAAATCAGCAAAACCACCTCTGATATTGTTTGCCTAAGAAAACCCTATGAAATTCCATAGGTTGGCAGGTGAGTTGAAAATCTAAACACCAACTTTGTAGGTGGAGCCCCCGGTGGTGCAGTGGGTTGAACCACTGAGCTACTGAACTTGTTGACCAAAAGGTCGCAGGTTCAAATCTGGGGAGCGGGGTGAGCTCCTGCTGTTAGCCCCAGCTTCTGCCAACCTAGCAGTTCGAAAACATGCAAATGTGAGTAGATCAATAGGTACCGCTCTGGTGGAAAGGTAATGGTGCTCCATGCAGTCATGCCGGCCACATGACCTTGGAGGTGTCTATGGACAACGCCAGCTCTTTGGCTTAGAAAAGGAGATGAGCACCAACCCCCAGAGTCAGACATGACTGTACTTAATAAAATGCCCCATTTAATATAAAAACAATAAAACTTTTATATATAAACTTTTGAAAAAGCTTTTCAGTGTGGCCATAGAGTAGTGACACTTCTCTATTAACTTTCCTATCACCAGTATTACATTAATATCTCCTTCAGATGTTATGCTGAAAAAGAACTGACAAATCAATGGCCGTGATGTTATTTCTGTTATCTGCCCATCCATTATATTGTCTCTGCAGTTGACTGGATTCTCCCGCTTTTACCTGTTTTCTTTCTAAGCACTGCAAAAGTAGATTCTTACAGCTATGGATTTTCCACTAGCACCAACAGAATGTTAGCTAGTGGCAGATTTTTCCCCTCAAGCTTGTTCATCATGGGTATTCTCAGAACTGATTCTACTCACTGCTTCTCAATGCATGTGTTTATTTATCTCTAAAATACATGATAAATGCCAGCCCAGCTGAAGCTCCTGAGGTGGTTAATCTTGCAGTTTGTAGATTGGAAATCTCTCTACCCCCTTCTCATTCCCCACCACGGGACCACTGCGCAATTATTGATCATCTAGCCAAACAACAAGTCCAAAAGCCCATCACAATAATGCTAATGAAAGGCACATAGGAGATTGGGTTTGCAGGACTTCTGAGCTGTCAAGCTACACAGCAGTCTCAATAACTCTTTAGGTACCATGTACCTTGACTAGGGCAGACTGTGTAAGAATCTGGTGAGCTGCCCTTGGCTGAGAGAATAATTAATCAACAAGTCCCATATTCTGTCTTTTTGTTATTACCATGGCAATTTATAGGAGGGGTTGTTTTGTTTTTAAAAAGAGAGCAATGCAAAAAAATATACAATTCATCTCCAGTGCTACAGACATATGTGCTGATCAATAGCATTGTCTGTGCTGCAGTGCATATATGACTCCTTTGAAGCTTTTCCGTTGGCTTCAAACGAGACGCATATCCCTATCTGCAAAGTGTTTCGGGCTCATGGAAAGACACAGAGGCATAGTTGCAAGATTTCAAAACTGCCTCATTTTATTGGCCCACTCATCATTATCCAGAAACATGCCTGGTTGGGATACTGCTAATGATGTGTATGCATGTAACTTGCTTTTGATTTCCCTGTGTTCAAAATAAAAAATGAGGCAGTTTTAAAAACTTAGCCTCTCTCCTTTTGAGTTTTGTGATAGTGTCTTCTCAAAAGTATTTCGAATGGTGTATCTGAGGTCCCGTCCAGACAGTACCTTTATCCCAGGAGCTTCTGCAGCAAACAGGAGGGTGGCCAGGTTCACTGTAAACATGGAAGTAATCACTACAGTGGCAGAAAACAGGAGATTCTTGGGTGTTGGAATATCCCGGGGTAGAAATAAATAATAATAATAAATAAATATTTGTAGGCATAAGGCAAACTTGTACTTCTGTGTACATTTTTTTCTCATTAAAGGTAAAGGTAAAGGTTTTCTCCTGACATTAAGTCCAGTTATATCCGACTCTAGGGATTGGTGCTCATCTCCATTTACAAGCCAAAGAGCCGGCATTGTCTGCAGACACCTCCAAGGTCATGTGGTCAGCATGACCACCATTACCTTCCCATCTGAGCGGTACCTATTGATCTACTCACATTTACATGTTTTCAAACTGCTAGGTTGGCAGAAGCTGGGGCTCACAGCGGGACCTCACTTCCCTCCCCAGATTTGGATCTGCAACCTTTTGGTCAGTAAGTTCAGCAGCTCAGCGGTTTAACCCACTGTGCCACCAGGGAGAGATGAATATTCCCAATCAGTCTTCAGCAAACCCACCTTTTTATGCTCTTTTCTGTGCCCAACATGGCCACTCAGTGGCTATTGAAAAAGGAAAAAAACAACTGGGGAGTGTATTGCTCTCTGCCTATAACCAAATGTCCAGTGACAAGGCATCCTATGGGACCTCTTGGGGTTCTCCAGACATCCTTGTTTTCAAATTGCTAGGTTGGCAGAAGCTGGGGCTGAAGCTCATGCTGTTCCCCAGATTCGAACCTGCGACCTTTCGATCAACAAGCTCAGCAGTTTAACTCACTGTGCCACCGAGGATTCCCTTTTTGTAGTCCAAACAAATCTAAATTCCTACCCATTTTCTAATGGTAATAAAACAATGGCAAACAAGGGTGCAATTTTTAAAAGCTCTTCATATCCCCCTGAAGGCAGGAAGGCAGCATAGGAGATGCACACATACTGCAAGGGCCATATAGCTCTGCCCGACAAAACCAAGGAACACTATTCCGTACCTCCTAGAACCTGCTGCTTCTGGAGATAGGTGTCCATTGACTTTGTCACACAAGCCAGGCAAATCAGTATTGCAGCTAGACCTATCAAGTGACACTATGTGCATCCTGCTGCCAATCTGTCTCCTCCAGTCTGTCTTTTCCCTGTGATTCTTCCATGAAACCCATTAATAACTTCCAATTTCACCATGTTTCTGTCAACTGTTTTCTGTGATGACACACAGGCAGTTTTGTGATGTCAGGGGCAGGATTCTCCTCCTCACCATTCCCAAGATGGTTGTTTTCTTTTTTTTAATGTTTCTATTTGGGTTTTTTTAATGCTGGAAATGTTCAGTTGCACTAAAATTAACAAATGAGAAACAGCAGTTATGCAGAAAGGCAGCGATTATGGGACCATGGAATGGTGAATCAGCACAATGAGGAGGGGTGCAATATTGAAAATGTTCAATCTGATATATCTCTGCTATGCATGATGACATGACTGTTCTGAAATCGCAGGTTCATGTGATAAAGTCCTCACTCTGACTAATGGCAAGGCTGTCTCTGTGCTAAACAATTCTAGTGTTTGTTTGACATTAGAAATGTTCACAGAGTTCTTATGGACATGTACACGCCTCCTCTCCCTATTGACATGACCCTCTCTGTTCCTGATCTGATAAACTTCAAACACATCTTAAAACACATTTTGTACTTAAACTGCCTTCATTTGTTTGATCAGCCTTCATATAGCTGACACATTTACAGTACTTATCTTGTTGGTTTTAGAAGAAATCCTCTTGCCTTTTGTACTTATTGATAATTTCTCCTTTGTTCTTTGAAAAATGCAATAAGGCCCTTAAAACCCTGCCAAAAAATCCATTATTTCTTTTACATCTGCTCTGATCCTGTAGTCTTTGTGGTTAGCCAAACCCTTGTTTCCTTAGCACCGGGGCATTTGCGCCTGCAGCTGTCTTGAACAGACTGACTCTCCTTGGGTGTTCTTCTGCTGCAACCTTCTCAGTGGGAAACTTTATCTGTAGTGTGCAGAAAATTGGCCTGTACAGATTGTCCCTGAATTTTTGCTGCTGAATATGGTCAGCAGCTATTTTGATCTTTGCTGGTTTGGACATAAACTGCTTTTCATGTTCATGTACAAAATAGATTTTTGCTCTGACTTTGTCTTTGAGCATCAATCTGTCTTAATGCAATGCTTCTGAGACAGAAATCTCATACATTGCTCATTTTGACATATGCCATGCTTGACTCTGGACTTAATTTGTGCCAGGGATGAACTCTGGCATCTGTTTTCTCTGCCAGGGCTCAAGCCTGGAACATATCAAGAAATAATAGATAAAAGTGTCTTAGAGGGGTAGAGTGTATTTCCTTAACTTGGCTTTTCTCTGCATGACTCTTTCCAGATGTCTAACAACCTCATCAGGTGCAGCTAGATTCATCAGCAAACTCCAATCTAGCCCAGTCATCCACAGAGCCAGCTGATTCTGTTCGCATGAAGTCATGCTGCCTCCAGGGGTGCAGAGGGAGGAGTCAGTGTGCCGCTGCTGCCTAGGCAACATGGGAGGCTTCCTGTGTTGTCAGTTGTCATGAATCAACATGCAATGTGAAGGCATATCCACACAGTGAGATATGCAGTTCAAACATCTGGAGGGGTACATGTGTGGGGAAAGTGCTTTATTTATTTATTTACTTATTTATTGACTGCATTTATATACTGCCTTTCTCACCCCTGGTGGGACTCAAGGTGGTTTACAACATATGGTGGTTTAACCACATAAATTGATGCCTCAGACATTCAGAGCATTCCCTGACTTTTGCTAAAGCAGGGCAAGAATCCGTTTAATGGCTTTGTGCTATGGCAGAGGATAGTTGACACTATGGCCTCTTCTACACTGCCATACAATCAAGATTATAAAAGTAGATAATCTACATTATCTACTTTGAACTGGATTATATGAGCCTATATAATTCAGTTTAAAGCAGATACTCTGGATTTTATATGGCACCGTAGATGGGACCTAAGAGGCCAGTTCTCAGCTGCCCCAGGACTATGGCAGGTGTAGATATACTTTTGGACCCTATATAATCCTGTTACTATGAGGCTATCTATGGGTCATGAATATAAAACAGTCACGAGTTTGTAACTCTAAGTGATGCATTCAAAAGAGTTCATTAAGATTCTGCTGGTGCTGAAGAAAATTGCAATCTAACTACATCAGGAGAACAATAAATTAATCAACATTAGATTAGGCAAAAGATTTCTTGGTCCAGTAGAAGATTTTTCCAGACATATTGGTTGCAAGGAATCTTTTTAATTGGAATATTTATGTTGTATTTTCAATTCCAATATGTTTTTACATGATCTTACTCTGTTTGAAATAATATTTTAATATGGTAACTTGTTTAATTGTGCTTTACCTTTTAAAAATGTTATCCTTTTTTAGTCTTTTTGTAAGCTGCCTTGAATCCCATGCCGAATTAATCAGTCAACCAATCATCAACCAATTAATCAATCAGATGCATAGAAGACTCTTTCAGTTTTGCTTTCTTGCAGTTTTTATTTATAAACCTGACGTTGGAAAGAATTCGCAAAGAACTGTGTTCATTTTTGTACCTTTCACTGAGCTGCTTTAATCAAATTCAACTGGTACGTGTATTCCAAGTATAAAGAAGAGAACAATGCTGTTACTTGCCTGCCACGTAGCTCTTGGAGACTAAGAGTTTTGTTTAGTGTGTGTATGTTTAGGGCCACAAACATGCTTTGACTATACCCAGTTTCAGAGCAGGGCTCATAGGAGGTAAGCACTTCAGATTATTTACCTGGTGGAGGAATTTCTCTTATTTACATCCTCCTGTACTCATTCTTTTAAGAGCCCAATTTATTTATTTATTTACTGCATTTATATCCTGCCCTTCTCACCCCAAAGGGTACCCAGAGCAGCTCACAACAACAGCAGAAGCCCCCAGTGGCTCAGTGAATTAAACCCTTGTGCCGAAAGGACTGATATCTGATAGCTTCCCTAATTGTTTCAATAAATTTGAATAAAGGTTTAATGGGTTGCTTCAGTTCATTTCAAGGTAGCAATAAGAGCTTGAGAAATAAAATAGTGGATCTGATTCTTCATGTCTGAGGATCTTACACAACCCCTTTTGCTCGACATGGATGTGTAGTTGGCACCTATCCCCATCTTTTCTTTCTGTCTTGATTTTCACCAAGTTTTTTTCTTCCTCTTTTTTGGATGTTGAGGCAGAAGAGGGCAACTTCTTCGGCATTGCTATGGCAACTATCTGTGCTTTTGGTCCGCAGTGCATTTGCATATTTATTGACAAACTGTAGATAGCATTTGCGTGCACTCTTCACGAGGAAGGTGCACCACACCTGACAACCGTGTCTGCTGGATGTGTCACATTGATATATCTGAGCAGTTTGCAAGTGACATTGAATGCCGGTAAGCACTCGTTTTCCTTCAGGGCAAGAAAATTTCCTCCCTACCTGCCCAAAGAAGTTTGTACTGCATGAGGAAAGTCAACATTTATAGCATCACACCTCTTCCAGATTTATAATGCATTGAACATTTGTCTAAAAGACAATAGCAAGTTCGGACCACTGACGTTGAAACTACAAGAAAGGAGATTCCATCTGAACATTAGGAAGAACTTTGTGACTCGGTGGTGGGCCCTCGACCCTGGAACTCTCTCCCACTGGAACTCTCTCCCACTGGAGATCAGAACCGCCCCTTCTATCCTGACATTTAGGAAACAGGTGAAGACTTGGTTATGGAGACAGGCATTCGACGAGTGAGCCAACACCCTGAGATATGGATGGAGGATGATGAGCAACGATTTTAGTATGACAACTGACCATTATAGTTATTGATTGTAATTGCTGTTTTAATGTTTTACTGTAATATGTATTATGATGTTTTATTGATTGTATGTGATATTATGGTTGGAAACCGGTCTGAGTCCCTCAAGAGAGGTGAGAAGGTCAGTATACAAAACTTTTAAATAAATAAATAAATAAATAATAAATGACTGTGAGAGCTGTTCAGCAGTGTGGTGGAGGCTCATTCTTTAGAAGCTTTTAAACAGAGGCTGGATGGCCATCTGTCGGGGGTGCTTTGAATGCAATTTTCCTGCTTCTTGGCAGGGGGTTGGACTGGATGGCCTATGAGGTCTCTTCCAACTCTATGATTCTATGATAAAACTCTTTTTCCTCCTGTCTGATACTTGCAATAACTTTACATCAGTTTTCCCCAACTTCAAAATGGGTTTCCTCTTTTCTCTATACCAGAAATACCTGGGTGTTGCTGGCCATAGGGAGTCAATTTCCTGAGACAGCGTATTTTAGGTACCCTTAACAGGTAGCACATTATTTACTTTGGTATTAGAATCATAGAATCATAGAGTTGGAAGAGACCTCATGGGCCATCCAGTCCAACCCCCTGTGAAGAAGCAGAAAAAATGTATGCAAAGCAATTTCATTGGTGTTGCCTCAGCTGGAGAATGATGCCTCCAAGGTTTTATATCACAAGGGCCAAGAGAATTTGGATGGCTTTTGGTATTATGCATCTTACCCTGCTTAAATGAAGGGCTTTATGCACTATTTTGCTTCAGGCAGCACAATATTTTTGTGCGGCCTTGGCAATACTTCTCAATGAAAGTGTTGCTTAGTAGCTGATGTAAATGGACAGAATTTCATGTCACAAACATTGCCTGTCTGTGGAATCTTTTAGTATCAAGACATGCTTCATAGGTATCCCATGTCTTCTTATAATTATGTTCTAAGTAACACTAGAATGAATGGATATATATATATCTCTCTCACACACAACCACTACAGCTCAAATAACATTGTGAGCTAGGCATCCTTTCCAGCTATTCAGTCCTAAAATCAATTACATCTGCATGTTTAAACTGATAGCTGTGCTCAAATAATAAAAGCGATTTTCTGAAACCCATTGGTTTCCTCCTTGCTTTCACGAATGTGTCCTCGGAGATGATATGATAAACCATGTGACATCTTATTAGATGATCCCTGGTTGTAAAAAATAAAACTGAACTGAATTGGAGACTGAGGATCCTGTTTTTAAAGCTATGTAACCCACTTCTAATGAGGTTAAATTCAGATAAATTAAGATCTTTTTAAACACTACACAGTTGAAGCATGCTGAAGACATTTTAACTGCAATGGCCCTATGCTATGGAATCCTGAAAGATATTACAATTCTGTGCCAAATAAAAATCCCAGGAGGCTTAAGGAGAAATCATACCACTATAAGTGTGCTGTACAAGAGACCTAGTCATATCTACCCAATGGTAATATTATCACCACTCATTTAACTTTGGGATACATGGGCGCTGTTACAATGCAAATCATTACATAGGAATAAACATATCTATACTCCAACATAGGGAATAAAAGTGTGCTTCCATAACTGAACTTGGAATGAAAGATATGCTAGAAGAGGGGAAACCATATAGTGAAGCTGCAGTCCTATCAGGCCACCCCTCACATTATATGAGGTGGACCTGAAGTCACAGAGAATAGATTTTAAGTGGTTAGCACATCAAGGCAGTGGATCAGCTCTGGATTGTAATCATTCCTTACAGGAGCTATCCAGGGTACTGAACCTATTTGGGGGATAGGGTTAAGTGCCTTGGATAGCTCTTTGAAGGGTTTGACTAAAATACAGAACATTTTCATCATCCCACTGATATGGAAACTACCACCTGCCACAGTTAAAATGCCTTGACTAGTTTGGAGTACTATTACACTGTGATCTCGAAAAGAGAAGACATCAGTAGTTTCAAGTAGAAATATATAGGCTTTGCATTTGGGTATGGGTGCCTGTGTTTTGAAACTATGCTAACCTGAGTTGTTTCAACTGCAAACTTTTATAATTTCTTAGAAAAAACTTTCTCATTTTGAAAGGAAGTGTGGACAAAGCCTATTAAATTCAGGACTGCTTTTTCATTTTAACGAATTGCCTATTCTAATTTTAGTTAATTTGATGTTTGGTGATTTTGACAATGTTTACCTGGAAATTAGTTGCTATGTTCAAAGCAAGTGCTGAATGTATTGGGATAATGAAATGGTTGTCACTGTATCACATTTGCAATTGCCAAGTTGTCATATGAACTTTTTGTGAATTTAAATTTTATTTGTATAGTTTTTTTAAAAAATAATAAAGGAACAATTCTGAAGTTTTGGTTAGGCCACTGAGGTTCCATTGGATGCTGCTGACTTCCCTGTTTAAGGAGTTGATCACACGAGGCTGATAAATTGTAATTACAGCAGGATAACAGTGGGACATGTCACATGGTATTGTTTTTCTTCTGTTGTTTTCTTGGACTCGGTACATGGAGACCATTGGGACACATGTATTTCACAAAAGGAGGTCATTAATGGATTATTTGTATTTGTAAAAGAATTACTTCCCTGGCTGTCTCCTACTGAAAGAATGGGAGCAAAGAAGTGATACCATGTGATAAGTTCCAGAAAGATGCTATTGTCCTGCTATAGTTGTGAGTTGCCTGTGATTAACTTCTAAGAGCAGAGTGGAAATTCCAGTATTGAAGGTTGCCCCAGTTCTATGGTGAAAAGTTCCTATTTCACTGTACCACCCATGATTTTAAAGGCATGTTGTAACAGTTCAAAGATTTGTTGGATCAAAATCTTCTCATGCCCATGAGATATCACCCCAAAAGGACTATAACAGGAACAACTATTTTGTTCCCCATTTGTGTTTTTAAAAGAGTAAAGGTTGAAGGAACAAAGATGTACCTTCTCCCCATGTATCTTCTGGCATGGCTCAGAAAAGGGAATTTTCTATATCATTGTAGACCTGCTTGGCAAATTACCCAGGCAGTAGCTCTCTTTTCAGCCCAGGGCTCCATATGCCTCTTATCTACTATTATTTTCCCCTGCAAGCAGTCTTTTTTTCCTTTGCATATTTTGCTGTGATATATTTGGTATTGGGAGCTAGAGTGAAGAGTGGTACATTTTGGATTGACTGTGTCTTAGCCATTGGCTGTCTTGGAATGTTTAGATTTAACTCTACACAATTGCACCAGGGAAAAGAAAAGAGAATTCAACATTGGGTGCAATCACTCTACTGAGAGATACTTGAGCCATCTTTTTTCCCTCATACATAAACCTCTTACACAGCCTCCAAGGTGCTACAAGATCTCTTTGCATACTGATATTCCAGACCAGCAGACTTTGAATTCTCCTCACGCAGAAGTCTTTTATTTTATTTTATTAAAAAAACCTTTTTATATTTTGTAATGGAACGAAAATAAGAAAGTCTTACCCCCACCTGTTCTACCCATTTTATTTTGAAATGTTTTTTTTATTCTCTCTCTCACACACACACACACACACACACACACACACACATATATATATATATATATATATATATATTCAGCTTCACTTTTTTTTAGAAAGAGTTCTGCTATTCCATTTAACAAGGTTACCTTCCTGGCAGAAGAACACTTCCCTTAAAAAAAGTGTCATTTTAATGGATTTACTAAAAGGGCATGGGAGTTGTGCCTTCCTCATAAATTGTTTTTATGCCTCAAGAGAAATAAAATGCATTTCAGTTTTGCCTTCTTGCATCTAATCTTAGATGAGGGGTCATTTAGATTATTGACTCTCTAAACAGAATTAAAATATGGGTGGAATTCTTCCTGTGCTTCGTGACCAGGCATCAGCCGCACTGAGAAGGACTTGGGGAACAGATAGATGTCATTTCCACCCCTTCCCATCTGCAGTTGAGAATGCAATATTGAAATATGACAAGAGTTCTGCTTCTGATTGTAACAATATCTTTTGCTGGTGGAAGTGAGTGGAAAAAATCAACCACTTCTGCTTAAGTCATCAGCAAAGTGAATCTCCTTCACTTGATGCAGTTGATGCCTGATAAAGTAGACAGGGTGGAATGGGGTACAATTGTTGCAATATTGCCACAGTCATAACTATGCAAGGATAGGAAGGCGCGTCAAGCCAACACCGACCGAGACCGCCTTCCACCTGGAAACCAATGCCCTCACTGCGGAAGAAGATGCAGAGCAAGAATAAGGCTCCACAGCCACATACGGACCCACAAGAACACTGGAAGACAATCATCCTCAGAAAACAAGGGATCGCCTGAGACCTATGCAAGGATTGGGAATACAGAGCGCGTATGGATGGAGAACTCCAGGTTATGCATCCTTAAGTCTGAATATTATTAAGTTAGAAATTACACAGTGGTGTGACTACCTCCATGTCCTAACAACATTTCATTGTGGTACAAGTCCCCGGTGGCTCAGTGTTGTTAAACCGCTGAGCTGCTGATCTTGTTGACTGAAAGGTCACAGGTTTGAATCCGGGGAGCAGCATGAGCAGTTCGAAAACATGCAAATGTGAGCATAGGTATGGCCTCTGCAGGAAGGTAACAGCACTCCATGCAGTTCTGCCGGCCACATGACCTTGGAGGTGTCTAAGGATAACGCAACCTCTTTGGCTTAGAAATGAAGATGAGTACCACACCCCAGAGTTGGACATGACTGGACTTAATTTCAGGGGAAAACCTTTCCCTTTACCTTAACATACCTTTACATACCTTTACATGCACAGTGTATGCACATGGTCTCTGCTATTGAGGTAGGTAATCCACTTAAGATGGGGAGTGGGCATTGCATAACTCTAATAATGCCATGGAGATTATTCTTCTATGTCAAATATTCATGGGTGAAGCAGCCTGCAACTGCATCATCAGCTGTTTTGCAGAGAGGCCGACGTGGTCAATGAATCCACCTCTCACTTTTTTAATTGCAGGTTTCTTTTTTTTGGGGGGGGGGGGATAGAAGTGTGTATCTCCAGTTGCAGCAAATGGCTTCTAGTAACCATTTAATGTGTGCAGTTTCCTTCTCCACTTATGAATTGTGTTACAGTTTGTTCTATTATGCTACCCTATCTGGATCAGAACAATCACATATATGAGCTGAATGAATAGATGTTACACTACAACTCTCAGATTCTCTCCTCCATCTGCCAGCATGGCTAGTTTCTCATGCTCTATACATGGGCTGTCATTCCACAGGTACTCTCACAAATGTAATATATAAGCTTAGGGCTGTCCCAAAACATTTTGCTGTCTGAGATGATGATGCCCCTTCCCCAAACCATTCCAGTGCAGCCAACTGTTGTTGTTTGTTGTTTATTTGTTCCATTGCTTCTGACTCTTCGTAACCTCATGGATCAGCCCATGCCAGAGCTCCCTGTCAGCTCTCACCACCCCCAGCTCCTTCAAGGCCAAGCCAGTCACTTCAAGGATACCATCCATCCATCTTGCCCTTGGTCGGCCCCTCTTCCTTTTTTCCTTTCATTTCCCCCAGCATCATTGTCTTCTCTAAGCTTTCCTGTCTTCTCATTATGTGGCCAAAGTACTTCATCTTTGCCTCTAATATCCTTCCCTCCAATGAGCAGTTGGGCTTTATTTCCTGAAGTATGGACTGGTTGGATCTTCTTGCGGTCCAAGGCACTCTCAGAACTTTCCTCCAACACCATAGTTCAAAAGTGTCTATTTTCCCTCGCTCAGCCTTCTTTATGGTCCAGCTCTCACAACCATAGATTACTACGGGCAATACCATTGGCTTAACTATGCGGATCTTCGTTGACAGTGTGATGTCTCTACTCTTCACTATTTTATCAAGATTGGTAATTGCTCTCCTTCCAAGAAGTAAACATCTTCTGTTTTCCTGGCTGCAGTCTGCATCTGCAGTAATCTTTGTGCCTAGAAATACAAAGTCTATCACTGCCTCCACGTTTTCTCCCTCTATTTGCCAGTTATCAATCAGTCTGGTTGCCATAATCGTGTGTGTGTGTGTGTGTGTGTGTGTATACAACCCACCTTTTGCACTTTCTGTTCCTCAGCTCCTCCTCACTATCAGCTATCAAAGTGGTATCATCTGAATACGAAAGTTGTTAATGTTTCATCCAGCAATTTTAACTTCAGCCTTGGATTCATCAAGCCCCGCACGTCACATGATGTGTTCTATATACAAGTTGAATAGGTAGGATGAGAGTATACAGACCTGCCATACTCCTTTCCCAATCTTGAACTAGTCTGTTCTGTGGTCTGTTCTTACTGTTTCAGCCAACTTTACTTGCTGTCAAATCTGATTTTGATTCATGCAATTGATTAATGTTCTTTGCCACCACATGAGGCAGCAAATTATTTTCTGAAGGTGTGTGGGTTTCTCCATCAAACATTATCCATGGCTTTCTGTTTCTTAAAGCTACTGACCTTTCCCCTCTAATGGTACTGTTGCCCTTAAATGTGCTGATAAGACAAAACAATGTTCAAATTACAGACTTGATTCAATACTTTTACATTGTTTATGTTAACCTATAGGAAGAGCTATGCTTTCTTCTACTGTTATAGGTGCCAGTTCCCTACATATTTAGTGTGACGTTTTGAAGGCAGATTCTACACATGGTGAGCTGTATGTATGAAGATGATCATCATGTATGTGTAAGAGTTCAGAATGGGTCTACTTGAGAAATATAAATATAAATGACAACTCCTATATTAGGAGAAAAGTACATAGATGTAACCCTTCATTAAGTTTCTTTTCATAGGAAACTAGGCATTTCAGTAATTTTATTCCTTCTGTGAATAAAACCGGGTTTGAAAACCACACTTTTCAAATCCTATTGCCAATTCAGTACCTATTCTGTGCAAAATTTGCATGTGGTTATTTTGCACAGAAAACAGCATTTTCTGCACTGGTAACAATATTGTCTTTACAGGTCATGCTGTTTTCTGTGCTGAAAATACTATTTTTATACAAATCACCCATGTGTATATTTGTTGAAAAATGCGTTCTGAAATCAAAGATTTAGCCCAGGACTCTTGTGTCAAGATTTCTTGACATTTGAAAAACACCTTTGTTTGTTTCTTGACAGTTAAAAATATTTTTGAATAACCTTCCATCTCTAGAAATGTGCAATATAAACACAAAAAATCTTGTTTGCTCTTGACCCATCAAGCTCAATATTGTCAGCACTGAATGGCTGCAGCTCTCCAGGGTTTGGGATCAATCTGGTACTTTCTGCATATAAAGCATTTGCGTAGGGCCCCTGAATCACAACTCCCCCAAAAGAGGGCTGCTAGGAGTGAATAGGGTTGATATTATGTCCTAGACTGACATGGTTATATCAAAACCCTGCATAGGGATAAAGTGTTGTGGGTTGTAGAAAAATTCCTCTGATTTTCAAATAATGTTCACCTTCAATGTCTAATTTGTGTGCTCTTTCTCCCCTATTTTTTAAAAAAGGGGGAAATGAGAGGGGAAGAGAGAAGATATTCAAATGAAGAGAAATGTCTGGGAGAAAGCAAACATTGTCCTTGTCCAGAATGGATAAGCCGATGAGAAGGGAAGCTGAAACCTAGAAATAATTGTGCTGATTCCTATGCGGCTTGATAGTGACCCTCCACAATATGCTGTCTGCAGCAAAATGAAAGCAGTGGCCCAAGGCAAGCCATGTGCCCTTCTTTAGGCTGTTGCTATTAATGGATCTGGGGATGGTGATCCATTGGTCTTATGTCACTAGAAGGGTGACCATGTGACTAACCAGTTGGCAGCTGGCTGCTGAATTAAAGATCTGAGACTCAGAAGGGAGCTGTCATTCAGCAAAAAACTGCTCCGCTCAACAACAGCAGGAGGGATCAGCCAATAAAGAGGGGAAGAGAGAAGAGCTAGGGTCATATGTGCACTGTGACAGAGGCAGTGGTAGATCTGCCCCTCAAGGGCTGCCAGGATATCCTATAGAAGAATTTAGGCTTCCTCAAAGACAATGACAGTCAGCAATAAATGACACAATGCACTAAAGCCCACTGGGGCTTGAAGGAAGAGTTCCTTGGAACTTAAGAGCCCACAGTCATCATTGCTTCTATGTTTAGATATGCCAGTTTAAATTTACAATTTTGGGCACTGTGCTTCAAAGAGGTTATACTATACTTTGCCACATAAATAGGCTTTTTGAGAAACCTATTTCCTAGCGGTAGAGATGTACAAAAAAGGGTATTGTGCTACTGGAGAAATTACTTTTCTTTTTCAAAGTTGCTGACATTATATTTCTACTCTTGTCTAGTACAAATTATTGAGGATTTGTACATTTTCATGATATTTGGGGAAGGGAGAATAATTTGGCTGTCTAATAAACACTAGATACAACAATTAAAATGGATTGCACTCTCTCATATATATTTTATGTTTCCTTTCACTAAAAAAATCAAACTGTTGGACACCAATATTTTGTGAGCACCAAACTGAATATAATGTCTGCCATAGTAAGGATAATATACTCCCTGTACATATGAGTGGTGATGTAACCTGCAACTGTAAATCTATATAACTAGGAGCAAGCTCCACAGATTTCAATGTGATAGCTTTCTCTGTAAACAAGTATAAGATTACAATGTTAAGAGTCTACAGTGACATCAGGATTAAAACATATTAAGAGTGGTTCCCACTTAAATAAATCAAGTCTTAACTCTTCCTAGAAGCTAAGATGAATAAACTGCCACTATTGTTTGGCCATAACATGAAAAGATACAACACATTAGAAAATATAGTAATTCTTGGAAAAGGGCAGAAATTAAAAAAAGAGTGAAGGGAAAACCATATTCCCAATGAACAGACTCAATTAGGGATGCCCTGTAAGTACTACCATTCCACATTTGTATTTTGTTTCTCAATGTTATTTTTTCTCCAGTTAAAAATTGTCCTCCAAAGGAATTCAGGCAACAATACGGCAAAGGAGGAAGAGAAAGTAGGCCCTATTAAATTGGTAACAAATATCCGTACTGACAAAATGCCAGTAATTGATATTATGAATTGGATTATAACACATGGAAAGTGTTAAGGAGATTCTTTTATAAAATTCTCTTTTAAAACCATTTCAGAGAAGAGAAATGAAAAATCCATAATTTTGCACTTAAGCAGAGACATTTTTTGATTAGCATTGCAGTCAATATGTCATAATCATCACTCTTCTTCGTCATTATTGTGATTACCTATCTCACTACCCATAAAGAACCAATTTTCTCAATATTCCAGTATTCTAATAAAAGTTTATAACAAGAAACATCTAGTCAGTTCCAGACATACATAAATTTAACTAACTATTGCTAATATTCAGGACTGGATCCAGACCTAACCACCCCAAGTCCGTGTGGAGAGGGGGCAAGATATAAATAGTTATTATTATAATATTATTATAGTGTAGATAGTTTGCATTCATATCAGAGAGGTCTTACACAAGGATTATTCCCAGTGCATCAAACTCAACTCCTTTAATTAAGATCCAACTACCAATCTTTAGGCAAGATTTCATTATCTTTAGTCATAATGGACCAATGGATTCAAAAACATAGGGATTAAAATGAAATATATATTGGAATCAAGGTTCAATATTGTCACATATACATTTGGAAAAGATTCTGAACCTTACAGAACATTCCATCCACTAGTTTTACATCCTTAAAGCTACTCAGTTGAAGGAATATGATACACATTCAGCTGATACAATCACATAAATTTGTTTTTATATGTACATCAGAGGTGGAGATGTTTTGGCTCTTCAGATGTTGCTGAACTGCTGTTTTAACAACCCTTTTATTGCCTTTACTTGTTAGGTAGGGTTGATGGGTATTGGAACCCCATAATTTCTGGAGGATTTCTAATGCTAGAACTTTGTACTAGAGTAATTTCCTCATTTATGTACATTATTTTATCAACTGATCTCTTGCTTGTGTAGATGATTATGACATGAAAGTCCTCTCCTTGATTGGCTACACAGTAACCTAAATTCTCTCTTTGTGCCACATAGACTTGCTGGATCCACTAGGTTTATCTACATGTTGATTCACCATTCAAAAATAGTTTGAGTGGGTCTATCTTAGTTGGGACTAACCAATACGATGGCAGACAGTGTTTAATAATCCATACCAAATAAAAAGGTAAAGATTTCCCGTGACATTAAGTCTAGTCATGTCCAATTCTGGGAGGTGGTGCTCATCTCCATTTCTAAGCCGAAGGGCTGACGTTGTCCGTAGATGCCTCCAAGGTCATGTCGGCTGGTGTGTCTGCATGGAGCACCAATTCCTTCCCGCCAAAGTGGTACCTATTGATCTACTCACACTTGCATGTTTTCGAACTGCTAGGTTGGCAGAAGCTGGACCTAACAGCAGAAGCTCTCCCTGCTCCCTGGAATTGAACTGCCAATCTTTTGGTCAGCAAATTCAGCACCTCAGCAGTTTCTTGATTGTTTCTCTATTTAATATGTTTTAATTTAATTTATAGTTAAATGTTACAGTTGCTTTTATACTAGTTTTTTAATATTTTGTAAGGCATTAAATTTTTGCCATGAACTTTCTGGAAACCGCTTTAAATCCCCCTGCGGGGATTAAAGTGGTATATAAATGAAATTAATTAATTAACCTGCTGTGCCACCACGGAGCTCCCCCATACCACATACTAACCATATAAACCAAATGTGTCTTAGGACCTTATTCCATGAGTTGCGCAAAGCGGGGGTGAACATATATAAATGTTTCCACAAAAATGGAAATCACAAGAAAACCTGATGAAAGAAAAAAAATGTCTAGATGAATTTCACAAGAAGCCTGCAATTGGTCTAAACAAGATCCAACATGTTTTCCTACTAAAGAAAGGCTTATTTGCCATGGCCACATCATTTTACGTGCATATTGTTAGTTGTGGATACAAAAATTGCTGAATTTTCCTTCTTTTTTTGTAATGAACTGTTGATCTGTTCTGGTACTTTATCGAGCTATTTTCCCCCCCAATAATATGCAAAAAGAACTTGAAGCATTCCAGTTTCTATCAGTTGACAACTTTTTGATTTGGGAGGGAATAATGCAAACATAAGTATTAGTTAATGGATTTCCTACCTTTTCATTTTTAAAGTCACTTTGGAGCAAATATTTCAAGTGTTTAACTAATGGACAGTTCTTTGCACATAAATGCAGGCCTTTCTATTTATCCTCACCTTCATAGTTTTTCATGCCATTTGATTAAGAACATGTGAGTCTTGCCAGCATTTATAAATGATTTTTCAGAAGGATGCTGGAAAGATTCTTTTAGGAAGAATATTAACATCTCCATTTTTTTTGCAATAAAGATAGAGCCATTGCCATTTTTAATTCATTATTCTAAAAATGAAGTCACTTGCTATGCTTTAAAAATAAAGCCTGTGTGGGGATGTGCATATGTCACATTTTTGTGAACGTGAAGATTGATCCCTGTGTTGTTCTAAATTGAGGTCAAATACATTCTGAAACAGCAATCTCCAATCCAAATAGATGTTAAGAAATTCAGTGTTATGTACTCTATGGATTATACATAACACAACTGGTTTAATTTGGTGAGAAAATTCCAATTTAGAAGGAATTTATTCACTACCTAAACATAGGCAGTACTTAACAGCACTCCTTAATACAATGGTGTCTACCAGTCATGTGTCCAGTGAACAATTTGACAGTAATTTAGAAAGAGGAACATTTTTATAAAATTTGAAAAGTTTCAGCATCAAATGCTAGTTTGAGTTGCCAATTCATAAAATCTTTCTGTGTGTAAAGTTCCAAAAACTCATATACAGGAAGAATTTTTTAGTGTTGCCACTAAAAATAAATTTACCTTCCTAGTCTTCCATCCATCTTCCAAAGTGGGTTTCTGGACAATAGACTTTTGTAAAACTACACATACAACATAGTAAAAAGCACAGTAAAACATCAATCCATAAAACTGCTGCACAGCAATAAATAGCTAATCTGGATGACAAAGAAATGTGCTGAAATGAGAGAGTGGTTTTTGCACTGAAATATAATGGCATGCATTAAAAAAGAAGATGTGCAGCAGTGATGTAAACCTACTCTTAGTCTTTAGGTCAAAAATGTAGATGCATGTGCATCACTTGTAGGACAGACATATCTGTGATGAGGTGACTCTTCTACAGCACATCTACTTCACATAGAACAGTGGTTCCCAACCTTTTTTTGACCAGGGACCACTTGACCAGGGACCACTTTGAACAGGGAGCACTCTCCAACATTAGTACTAAAAGCGTTACAAATAGGTTTTTGGTCAACTTTAGATTTGGTTTAGTTATTTGGGTTGGTGATTTAAAAAATTGAATTAGATAGACCACATCAGCTTTAGTTTCTGATACAGAACATATGCCATTCAGTAGTCGCCATCTGCTTGCCAACAGAAAACCATATTTAATAATCTAGAACTGATGTGGTCTATCCAAGGTGGCAGGGCTGGTCAGTGACAGGGAAGGAGTGGCAGGCAGTACGAAAGGAATAGAAATAAAATAACTAAAGAGGAAGGAGGTTCGCAGACCAGATTTCTGTCCTCACAGTCAACTGGTGGTCCACGGCCCACAGGTTAAGAACCACTGATGTAGAAAGACAACCCATATCCTCCTGTATCCAGTCTATTGAAACAGAAGAGTGTGTTGCCAGCACTAGTTGGATTAGAATAGATCCAGCACACTCTTAATTTATGTAATTTTGGTTTCCTGCCTCTTCAGAAAAACCCTAATTCAGATGGTAATTTCCCTTGGGAAAAGAAAGCAAATACTAATCTGTTTATGAGACTTTCCCACCTATCTTAGGTATAAAATGTTATGTGTCAAATATGTTGTGTTATCAAGGCTCCGGAAGTACAGTGGTAACTGGATGAATCTCATTAAGGCTCATCTATATTTTAATATTAGCTTGAAAGGTTATGTACTCTTTTTCAAACAAAGGCTGTTCAAATAAAATATATTGTATCATTTTGTTCTATTCACCTTGTTTTTAAGTACATATATATACCCAGTATGGTGTAGCGGTTTTAGCATTGAACTATCACTCTGGAGACCAGGGCTTGAATCTATGCAGCCATGGAAACCCAATGGCTTAGGTAAGACACCCTCTCTAACTCTCAGTGGAAGGCAAAGCTCACCTTGCTAGCTTCTGCCATCCCTTTAACTAAGCAAAACATTACAAAGAGTAGATATGGACAATTTATGTAGTCTTCAACATGTTGACAGTCTCTTAGAAAAAGCCAAGGAAATGCGCACAGGGCCTCATCACATTTGAGCATTTACCCACTTTATATACTGTGACTGCGTGATGTAAGGCATCTATTGTGCCCCACCCCCTAATAAAGCCACACTGTTTTAGTGTAACAGCTGTGTGACTTCTTAGCCTTAGGTCCAGTCTTCTTTGAAATATTTTAATTGCATGACACAATAGACGTATTGTGTAGCATGTTGGACAATTGCAGATGCCGTTGTACTTCAGCAGGAGTTCACCTTGCTCACAGCACTCATCAAGGAACCAAATATGGTAATAAACAGTTTATTGACAAAAAAAAAAAAAAACATATTCAAAAGGGCAAAGGCACCTTAAGCAAATAGAAGGGTAAAATCCAAGAGTTAATAAGAAGCAAGTCCCAAAGGCAAAAGCTAAATCCAGAAAACAATGGTTAAAACATGAACATCAATCCAGGAAACAAGGGACATGAGCATAAATCCAAAGGTACATCCACAAAACAAGGAGCAAAACTTGACCAGGAATCTTGGGTCTTGAACTAAGGCATGAACCAGGGACGAGACAGGAGTTCCTCACTCCAGTAGCAATGTTACTTGATCTAAATTCATAACAGCTCTCTCCCTAAGGACTACAAAACATGAACACATTCCTTTGACCTTGAGAGGACTGCTTCTGCCTTTCTTTCTCACAGGCTTTCCTGCACCAGAATTTCTGCCCCCTCAGAAGCAACCTGGTATCTCTGTCTAAGCCAACTGCTTCCTTGGATGAGCTAATGTTATCCTCCCCCCCCCCCCCCCGGCTTTTTAGCTTCCAAAACAGTTTTACTTTCACCCTCTGTCTCAACAACAGCATGGACTGGTGGCCTTTCCATTCTTCATTTTTTGTAGGGCTACGTTTACTTCAGTGGCTGTGATAGCTGATACTGGGTCAAAGACTGGAGCAGGGCTTATTATTGGTGGGTGGGGAAATTCTATATTACTAATATTAGAAAAAAAATAGTCAGACCATCTTTGTAGGCTGGATTGAGAGTTACTCAATATTCTACCATTTTTATCCTTGGTGTGCATCACATCGGTCATGTCCTATGTCATCCTTTGGACTGATTTAGCAAGTCAATACACAATTTGTTCCTTCTGGTGTATCTAATTTATCATAGACATGTTGGTAGTAGGCATTTTTTTGCATCTGTTACTACATGTTTTGCTGCTTATTTCAATAGTTGGTATTTGTCCCTGTCCATTTGGAGGTGTGATTTTCTCCATGTTAATGATGCCTACTTCTTTTTCTTGAATGCATTTTGTACACTTGTACTCCACCACCAGATTTGTTTGTCAATGCACTGATGTCCTGGCTTTGTATTTCCCAAAATACAGGGTGTGTGTGTGTGTGTGTGTGTGTCCTAGTTGTATTTGGGATTCATGGTTTTGACAGTTTTATGGTTTAATGTGACTATTTGTACTGCAGCTGGCCGGTCACACCGACAATCATTGCAGACCCTTGCCCTGTTGGTTGGTTATCCAGCTGGCACTGCTGGGAGGTGAGGTTGGGTTTTTGTTGGCAATTTCACTAACAAAAATGGAATATTATAGGTTAAATGTGTACATCCCTTTTTCTACAGTCAGTTTCAAAAATGATTTATAAGGCACGGGGAAGCAGTTCAGGAATGGCAATTTAAAATCCAACTTGAACAAGTACACAAAACTTTACAATGAATGCTGCAGAAAAACTTTCAAAGGCACTGAAAGCGTATCTTGTCTGTGACAGTTAGTTTTTCCCAATGTGATGAAACTTCTTCAGATTTCTGCAACATTGCCAATATCAACATCTACAAATAAAGGTAGTTTTCAACTCTTACTTGTTTGAAAACATCAGTAAGAAACTTGATGGGGCAAGAAAGCCTGACTGAACTTACATTCTTGAGTGTCCACCAAAATTTATCCATAAAGCCTGATTTCTGTCAAAGTGTATTGATACAATTTTCAAGCATTTCCGACAGGAATTGTGGTACTTATTTGTAAACGCTAAATTAACAATTATGAGTATTTTTCAGTTTTTTTTAAAAAACTTTGTAGCTAAAATAGAAATTTAATTAAATCTATATAAAAATATAGAATGAGCCATAGAATGTAAATTATTTTGTGTCATCGACCTACTCTTAATGATTCACTAAAAAAATGTTTCAGCCCTCCCCCCTGAATTCTTTTCTGGCTATAGGTCTGATTGCCCTTATTACATTTTAAGGAGACATGTTGTCATGATATCAGGTAAGAGAAATATAAAATATACAGTGATTGTGTTTGATTTCAAAGTTTGGAGACTCTGAGCATGTAGTTACTATGCTACAAAACTGGTTGCTGGGAAAAGCATGTTATTCTACTTATGTTCTAGAAGGTAAAATCATATAAATGGACTCCAAAATAATGCTCACCAAAGGTCCCTGAAATGTTCACCTTGTCACTGGAGATCACAGGTATTTTTCAGTTGCAGAGGATATAGTAGCCAAGTTACATGATGCTTTCAATGTGTATCTGTGTTTTTTTTGTTTCTACTTCAAAGCAGTATATATCTACAGAAGGTGGTGCTTTTAAAAATAACCTCTCCAAAGCTACTATTTTCTTGAAAGGTAAGATTTTGTTCCCTCTCTCCCCATTAAACATGTGCTAGTATATAAGGAATTGGCTGTGGTCCCTGCAGTGGGACTTTTCTCTAGTGTGTGGGATGGTGGATTAGATAGCACAGTCACTCTTCCATTTTGTGGGTTTCACTTTTGTGGATTTGTTATTCATGGATTTGATTACTATGATCTCCTCCAACTTTATGGTTAACTTTTACAGGTAAAAAAACCACATTCTTTTATTCATTGTTTTTCCACATTCGCTGGGGTACTTTGGCCCTAATCCCAGCAAATGTGATGTAATAACTATAATGTGGTTTTTAAAATTATAGTTGTCTGCTTAGGTTCAGGCTTTTCTGTATCTGGAATGCAAGATGGTATAAGTTAATTACAGGCAGTCCTCAAATTATGAATACAATAGGTTTTGTAGGTTTGTTCTTAAGTTGAATTTTATGTAAGTATATTTTAAAGTGTGTAAATCCAGATAAAGCTTTGGATAGCATAGGGAAGGATTAGCACCCCTGTGGTGTTTGTTTTGCTGTCTGTGTCCCTATTCAGAAGATTTTATCTTACTTTATGTCCCTGTGATAATTAGATTTTGAAAAATGTGGCTTGTTGTAGAAACAATAATTGGCGATAAAGCTTAAGTTGAGACACCTTTTCCCCATGAGAACTCTTTCAGGAATTAATTTCCCTTCGGAGGGATAGATTGCTCTCACTTCCTGTTGTTTTACCTTTGTTCTTAACTATGAGTCATTTGTATGTTGGATGTTTGTAACTCGGGACTGCCTATATTCTTAATGTTATGCTACTCCCCAAAGTAGGCTTGTGCAATTTGGCTGGAGGGAGATACGTTTTTGGTATCTGAATTTCATTGGGTACCCAGATCCGTTTTGAGGAGTCTCCCGAAAAACAGTGAATAAAAAGAATCTGGTTTTGGCTAGACAGCCAAAAGATCCAGGAAGATTAGGCCAATTGGCAGCAATGGGGAACTTACAAGGCTCCCCTTTCCATGCCTGGGATCCTTTCCTTTCTTCCTTTCAAGGGAGTCTTGGTTCGAGCAATGGGGTTAAGGAAGCACCCTTCCTGAGACCCTTTTCTTTTTTCCTTCAAGGGAACCTGGGTTTGAGCAACGGGGTTAAGGACACAACCTTCCTGGGACCCTTTCCTTTCTTCCCTTCAAGGGAGCCTGGGTTTGAGCAACGGAGTTAAGGAAGCATTCTTCCTTTTGATCCTTTCCTTTCTTCTCTTCAAGGGAGCCTGGGTTTGAGCAATAGGGTTAAGGAAACACTCTTCCTGGGACTCTTTCCTTTCTTCAAGGGAGCCTTGGTTTGAGCAACAGGGTTAAGGAAGCATCCTTCCTGGGACCCTTTCTTTTTTTCCTTCAGGGGAGCCAGGGTTTGAGCTATGGGTTTAAGGAAGCATTTTTTCTGGGACCCTTTCCTTTCTTCCCTACAGGAGAGCCTAGATTTGAGGACCGGGATTAAGGAAGCACCCTTCCTGGAACCCTTTCCTTTCTTCCTTTCAAGGGAGTCTTTGTTTGAGCAATGTGGTTAAGGACTCATTCTTCCTGTGACCCTTTCCTTTCTTCCCTTCAAGGGAACTTGGGTTTGAGGAATGGAATTAAGGAAGTATGCACGCCGCATACTCCCAAATAAAAAGAAGCCACACCCGGCAGCCATGTGGGCTGTTTCGGCCGAAAAAAACAAGGTGGCTGAACTCTTACCATTACAGTCAGGCAAACAAGCCGAACAAGCTGGATTGGCCAAAGGGAACTGACCAAGCCAAATCCGTGCACAAGTCTATCACACAGTATATTAAAATATATGAGACTGAAACTGTGAGCAGTGGGAAATGATACTGATGCAAATGTTGATGATTTGAGTTCAAGGTCTCACGCACAAGAAAACATATTTCACTAGACCTCCCTCAGTAATCACTGACAAGTTTACAGATATTATGCTTCTCTGTTTGGTTCAGATTTCACATGGTGTAGCTGAACAAACTTTGATTTGCAGGTCTAATCAGCGTGAAATCCACACTTCATAGCTTTTTTTAACAACAGTCTTCACTTGCCATGACTAGAATAGTGATATGTGAAAAGATCCTAAAATAGCTAATAATTAGGGTGGATCATTCAACGCCAGTTCCAAATGATTACTCATTAGACAAACAGGAAACTGAGTTCTAACAATATTTTTCAGAAAGCCAGTTTTTGAAACAAGAAAGAGCTTAACAAATACAAAATTTTGTCATAAGTAGCTTGAAGGAAACGTGAAGACAGTTCACTTGTCTGCCATGGAATTGGTCCAGCATTGACCAGATGCTAAGTAGCAGATGGTTCACATTACTCTTACTCCATGTTCCAGACTTGTTAGGAGATGTTAGCATGCGTGTGAGATGTGGCTTAATTTATTGTAGACATTAGTACACACAGGCAGATCCTACCCATGGTTTTGCTCCAGATTGGCTGACTAAGTGTCAGGATTATGAGTAAAAGATTTCATATAATATTTCTCTGGAAATATGCCCAGGTTTACTGCATATATCATATGGCCCTCTGGATATGAGAACTCCGGATAAAAGTGAACCTTATCAAAATGAAAGCCTTCTGGTTCAAGAAAATGGAGATCCTAGAAAATGCCTACAGAGGATACATTTTGTTGGACATGGATGCCAGTGCTCTGAATACAGGGGTCATACTGTATAAAGTTTCTGTCAACATGGTAGATTATAATAATAAATCCTGATGTTGACAAAACCTCACTCGTGTGTTCTTAATGCCCTGGTTTACACAATATATTAAGAAAGACTGGGAAGGAAAGCGATGATTTTGAGGCCATAAAACACAGGTGGAAATAGAGATAAACTTCAAAATGCAATGGGCAAAGGATGGACGTGTCAACCAACTGCTCTTCACGTGCCATTCTATATTCCATGTAATGGGAAAATGAACAATTTGCGAGCCAATAGCTCACAAATTCCAGTCATGTCAAACCTACATGGAGAGCCATGTACATTATTGTGTATCTGAAAATTGTGATCCACATAAGTGAATAGGAATAGTTTTGTCTGGATAGTTTTTGTTCCAGTATATTTCTTTGTTTTTTAAAACTTCTACATGGCAGACAAATTAAAGAGATTATTTCTTCATCATCTGCACTCACCTAAAATATTCCACAAGAATTTAAATAACTTCCATTCTACCATTAATCTGAGCATAGAAAAGTCCACATAACAATGTTGCTTTTTTTACACATAAGCACCATCTCATATTGAAAAACTATTTATTGCTAGACGTAGTTGCACCTTTCAAACATATACCTGGAACATACCATCAAATCAATTGCTTTTAGCCAAGCTGCCAGATATATACACCTTTTCTTCCATATATAGCTGATCATTAAGTTCCTGAACACTGAGTTCTTAGCTAACATACCATCTCTATAAGCTACTTTTCAACAAATTGCATCATGGCTTGTTATGATATAAGAGTACAGTCAGCATTGGATACATTTGGAGAAGGTTGGAGGTTGGAGAAGGCAGCCACATGAGCTGACATGAATGTTTCACTCTTTCAGTTGCCCCATGCTACAGAAACCCAGCTTTTATCCCAAATTAATGCCATGTGTTTTTTGCTTTTCTTTTCAACTCTATTTTGAATTCATGAAAGAATAAATTATATTTGAACATATTTCCTCAGCAATGTATGCTGTGAAGCTTCTGATATAAATCAAATCCTTTAAGGGCAGTAAGGCAAATTAGTTCTAATGGTCTTGTACAGTATTCCCTTCTGAGCATGCTATGCTATAATGCTGGGGGAGACTTGATGTGGAACACAGTGCTTACTTTGTTTCCTTTGATTTAAACTATTTGTTTGGGATCTTAGAGAAAGGCCTTTATCATTTGGAACAACTTTACTTCTTAGATCATTTGGTTCAGAAGCCAGCAAATTTCAGAGTCCTCAGCTGGCCATCATCCATTTTGTTTCTGAAGTTTTGTCTTCTATTTCCTAGAAATGCTTTCAAGATCAGACAGCAAAGCCTTAGAGACAAGGAGCTACACCTGATGATAGGACGCAATATTCTCTTCCCACTTATTTTTATTCACACAAATGTTTACAGAGTTAAATAGAATAGTTTGGGTTCAGGAGTTTAACAATCTTTCCTCAAGAGCCATGACATTTGAGTTTGGCTTCAACGTTAAGCTGAAGATGTGTATTTATATGCAAAAATGTTTCACATTAGAATTAACAAACACACTGCGTATGCACATTACTTAGAACTAGATTTTAAAAGACTTATAAAATTTGTGAATTAGATTTTATCAGGCAGTCCAGCTGACTTGGTGATGCACTGCTGAGTTCAAAAGGCAGAATAGTTTCCCATGTTGACATATCTCTCAGTTTAAGCAATTACAGGATGACCATTAGTGATGGCCCCTCAACTTCTAAGAAAGGAAATCATCGTCCAGCTACATGGATTTAATCCGTTTTTCTATTCCTTTAAACGTATCAGGTTCTGTCAATACAAAATGATGTGAGAAGTTGGGTGGCTGACATTGTTTCTTCTTCTTTGGATTTCATTTTTAAATAGCTCTGTTAGTTGATAGAAAGTGAGTACCCAGCAGGTTTGTGCTTCACTGAAAAGTTGACCCCATTTATTAACTGCAGGCATATCTGGGGGCCAAAATTATAGAGTTTGATGTGACTCATAGATAAGTCAAGGATAGTTCCACAGAGAGGGGAAAGGGCCAGTGTCATCTCAGGGGGCCAGTCATCCTTGGCCGCTGCCACCATTTCCTCACCTAGGCATTCAAAAAGGTCCAGAATCAGCATTGTGATGGAGAAAGTAGTGATTAGTGTCTTCTTTGGGTCTTCCTGGCATAGACTACACACTTGCCTTTGCTACTCTAAACCGACCCGTGTGTGTGTGTGTCATTTTTAAACTAACATTTCTAGACTGATGCTTGAGTACATACAGTAAACATTTTTTTCTCCAGGCAGTGAAACTATAATAGTAATTCCACCACTACCACAATCAGAAGGAGTTAATGGCAAACAAGAATTTGGCCCCTTCTATTACCAGAGACTCCATCACATTGAGGTCAAAATTGAGGGTGATAGTGGGGGATTTGTCATGGTGAATCCGACACAAGATGTAGGGAACCCATTGTCCAGACACCCCACATTGCCCATTACCTTATTCTTTGTGGAGAAGCATTGCAGCCCAGCTTCTACTTGTTCTTCTCAATGAGAACATGGGAAGCCTCCTGTGTTCTTGCTGCTCCCTCTTACTAAGGTTTCACCTTAGTTCAGGGATGGAGCCCTTCCAGAAGTAGATCTACATCATCTGATGGGATCCAGTGGGCTCTGTCCCTGAACTGGGGTGAAACTGTTGTTAGAATGGGCAATTTTGCCTGTGTAATGAGGTCATAAATCTGCTTCTTGAGGTATCCTCCTCTCTTTACTTAATGATTGAATTGCCTCAAGAGTGCAGGCCCACAAGCAGAAGCAACAACTCACTGCAGGACACTCTGCTAAGGGCTACTTCCAACTATGAGCCAGTCTGGGTGGCATTAAGGAAGCTTTTTGGAAAGATAAGGCCAATTTCTGTGAAGACATCATCTCCTGAGGCTTACTGAGTTATGTCAGCAGCTATACATCAGAGTCCTGGCATACTGCATTTCATGAAGGAAATAGTTCGAGTTGCCTCAAGTGTCATTTGTGCCATGATCATTCTTAATTAGATGAGAAGTGATCGCTATACTGTTTGAAAGGTACCTGAAGTGCACTTAATTGACCCACTTTCTTTTTCTGTGTGGCTTTTAGCCAAGAGAAGCATCTCAGTCCTGACTATTATATGTTAGTGTTTGAGAAAACTGGCCGTGGGTGTCTCTGTTCTGCTTGCATTCCTATCCGTCAAAAATCTTATCTGAATGGAACCCAATCAAAGCAATCTTTTTGAAAAAATATCTGATTTGTATTTCAAAAAACTAACAAAACAAGTGCTACGTACTACATACTCACATATATGTATAGAAATTATAGTAAAAAAATCAATCCAAAAAAACTGGGTCAGTTTATCCATGGGTCAATGTGACTACTGTGCCTTGTCTCTTATCAAAATTTAATAATAATAATAATAATAATAATAATAATAATCATCATCATCATCATCATAATCATCATGTCCCACTTTTTCTTTCTACAAACAAGATTCAAAGCAACTTACAATATAAGCAATTCAAATAAACTATCATTTTCTCTGTGTGGAGTGGCAAAAGACAAGAGCGTAGTCCATCCTGGGACAGACTAAAAGAAGCACAAATGCTTTCTATTTTTTCCATCATGATTCCACTTTTGGTATTTTTTAATGCCTGGGTAAGGAAATGGCAGTGGCAGCCAAGGGCAAGTGGCTCCCTCTCCATGGAATGACCTTTGAATTAGCCATTGGTTATATCAAAATCCATCATTTTGGTCCTAATATGTGCCCTCAACTTACACATGAGGGTCAGAATTATTGATACACAGAGATACGAGACACACTGCTAAAGGCACAGCAACACTGCATACTTCCGAAGTGCACTGCAGTGTGATTTAAGACCAGTAAAGTGCATTAAGCAAAGTTGGGGGGGGGGGGGGATTTGACTTTGTCCTTCAATGCTCTTCAGTGAACCCTACATTTAAAACACATTGCATGGTGAAATTGGCTCAGCAGATTGCCAAATCCTTTACAGACACCTGTCCTTGCAGGAGTGCTTTGCAAAATTTGCTAAGTTGTGGTTGACAGGCTGTTAAAAAATACCGCAGGGCATAGATGGGCAGCAGGGGGCTAACTGCCCCCCCCCCGATGGTAATTGATTATTTCCACTGCTAAATGTCACCGTCCCTCTCCCCACTTCTTGTGCATCTTGAGTTCTGGTGCACATCTTGACCCAGAAATGGGGTGGGGACACCCACATTCTCCAGTGGCTGTACAGTGTGATTCTGGAATGGGTTTGAGGCCATCTTCTGTGATTAATGTAATCACTTTCCCGGACTCAAACCTATTTCAGATAGGCGGATCCTTACAGCGAAACTAGTTTCTCTCAAGCCAATTCCAAACCAACTTAAGTGGTTAATGCAGATGAGCCTTACATGCAGAACATGTTTCAGAAAAAATAATGATACTTGGCAAAATAATACCTTTTGTTATTCTTCTTCATCTTGATTCTCTGAATAGCCGGCTCAGTAAAATGGAAGAAACTGAAGACAGAATGTTTTAAAAATGTCCAAAGTTCATTCTGAAATGAAACCTTTTTAATATCCACACAGTGTATCATACAGAATGTCCTTGAAGTGTCATTTCCCTTTAATGCACCCAATTCGTTCTGCTTTTGCTCATCTAGCAACCAAACCATCCTTCTTTCTTACCACCTCCCCCAATTCTCTGAGACTCAACTAGGTCTCTTGATGATGAAGAGTCATTTTTCTACCCGGAAGGCCTAAGTCTATCTTCTGCTTTTCCAGCCACATACACTTCTTGACATACTTTATGTGTGTATAGGAAATACTGTTGTTGGTAATTGCAGTTCCTTAATGACGGGTCTTATGAATGAGGCACTTAAAATAGACTTTGAGTTGATACAAAACTAATGGGGCAGCAGGTCTGAAAATAACCCATCAGTAGTGTCACTTTTTACTGTTTTTTTTTCCTGATGACTGAACAGACTCCACATAAAACTTAGAAAAACTCTTATGTTTTAAATCTTATTTGTCCAGTGCCTTCAGGATGCTTGAAAGGTAAAGTACTTTATCGACTTTACTGTGTTGTATTTTTTTTTATTGTAAACTGCCCTAGATAACAAAGTTATCCAACCTGACAACCAATCATTAAATGAATAATGGATGGATGAAGGTGCAGTTTTGTGTAGTTTCCAAACAAGTGTAGAAAATGATTTGGCCCTGGGCACAAAATGTGGATAGCCTGTGTATTAGTCTTACTTTACAAAAACAAAGAAAGAAACAAAAAACCCCAATTTCCAAGCCTAAATACCCTAAAGGTATCAGATTTTGTCTGACTTTGAAAGGTAACCAGTGTGAGCCCTGATTACTACTTGGATGGGAGACTGACAAAGAATACTAAGTGCTATCAGCTATAGTTCAGAAAAAAGAAATTCATGACATAAGACAGTATTTGGGGGTGGTGGTGGTGGTGCACAATTTGGGGTTACCTGGACATGTATATATTTAGTGTATAATGTACATTGTTATCTTTTAGAGATAGCTAAACTGCTTCATGGGAGAGGCAGCATGATGTAGTGGTTTTAGCACAGGACTATGACTCTGGAGACCAACGTTTGAATCCCTGCTCAGTCATGGAAATCCATTGGGTGATGTTAGGCAAGTCACACTCTCAACCTCAACAGAAGGCAAAGGCAAACTCTGAACAAATTTTGTCAAGAAAAACCCATGATGGGTTTGTCATAGGGCCATCATAAACTAGCTGATGCTATATAACTACCACAAAAAACCTACATAAATTAACAAGACAGTATTTCACCCGCTTTCCAAAATGCAGTGGAGCTAATGAAAGTGTGGAAAGGTCACATACAGTCCTACAATGTAAGTACATTTTCATGTGTTATCCACCATTTGCTCCTGTTTTCTGATGATTGAGGGCTGTAGTTTGATATGGGGGGAATCTGTACAGTGATGATAAGAAAGAACTGCTTCAGTACAAAGAAGCTCAGCCATTACAACTTTTGTGCATGTGTAGTTTATAATTTGTATTCTTGTTGCTCTCACTTCAGCACCAGAAGTTTATACAGACTACTCTCTCCCAGTGCACTTTGATGCCATGAAATGTACGAAACTTAGCATGGACAGCTGGCAGTAGTAGAGCTTGGGCATAAATGAAGGCATAATTGCATATGCAACTTTTTTCAGTAGTGGAGAATGAAGAAATCATGCACCTCCAATCTGCTATGATTCCTTCCCTAAGTTGCGTACCTGATTTCTAGCTTGTCATCCCTCCACAAAGCCATTGTGTGGTCATGGGGAGATGTGGATAGGTTAATGGGCAACAGGAGAGTCAATTCTTCAATTCCTACAGAAGGGAGGAAAAGGACATCTCCTTAGACCTCTGAAAAACCTTCTCCATATCCCCATTTCTGCTGACTTGTAGCTTCATCCCTGTCTGACCAGTCAAATCCCTTCAGGGAGTCTCTGCTGCATAGGTTCAACATACCTCGCCCCTCTTGAGGGATGTTTTAATTCTCATTAATGGCTAATACATGAAATGTTCAGGAAGAAGACCATGCAGTGAACAAGAGAGGTCTGAGGATAGAGTGAACACTGCTGATTAAAAGTAACATGATTATTGCCATGGCTTTGGTGCTTGAATCAATAACCCCCCAAAAATTCCCAAGCCATCAGCCTGACTCATTATACATGGATTGTACGTTGCAGAACTCTTTGAGTTGGAAAGAATTGCTGATCAGAAGTACCCTGTTAACCTCTTTCTTTTCTTTAAAAATCCAGTGGTTATGTATGCCTTATATACTTGTTATGCAGGTTGAGCATCTAGTGTCTGGAATTCCCAAATCAGGGATCTCCAAAACCTGAAATTATCCAATTGGTGGCTGAAAATGTGACACCTTTGCTTTGCATTGTGGTGGCCCAATGGGTTAAACCCTTGTGCCGGCAGGACCACTGACGGTTCAAATCCGGGGAGAGCGCAGATGAGCTTCCTCTGTCAGCTCCAGTTCCCCATGCGGGGACATAGAGACCCCACCCACAAGGATGGTAAAACATCAAAAACATCCAGGCATCCCCTAAGCAACGTCCTTGCAGATGGCCAATTAATAAAATAAAATCCATGTTTTGCTAATGGTCTTTTCATAGTAGACTTGGAGGGAGGAACACCCAAAATAGTAGTAGAACACCCAAAAATAGGAATCAAATTCTTTTGACCACATCTAATTTTTTAAAGCATCAATAAAATAAACAAAGAATGGATTCTTTCAACCTTTCGGTTTAAGGAATAATAATTTTGAAAGTTGCAATTTTAATGAACCACTTTACACATTACCTGATCTTTCTTAACTTGATATAGAATATTTAAAGGTATTTTCTGCAAAACATAATGACAAAAGAACATAGACTACTGTTCTAGAGAAGAGTAGAGCCTAAGACCTGACTAGGAGGCAAATGTCAACAGTAATTTTAATGTTATTGTCTATAAATGACATGACACAAAGCAGTCAAGGAACTATTAGGATGCAATCCTTGTGATCATTTGGGAACTGCAGATCATAAATTCTCTATCATGGTGCTTTTGCGTTACAGTGTTTCAGTTCACAACCTGAGCTATATTGTTTGAGATTATTATGGCAGTGTAGATGTGGGAGGGAAGGCCAAAGGGCTGATGAGAATGACAGCCCAGTAACATCTAGAGCAGGAGTGAGCAACGTGTGGTCTTCAGTTTGCATGCCATTTTTGGGGTCCCACTTGAAGCGCCCACAAGCTCCCAACCCACCCTTAAAGAATTGGGTCAATTTTTATAATTACATTTAAATCAGTCTTTTATCAAATAAAGTTATAAGATCATGTTTTTAAAATGTAAAGATGGTGCATATCATTTATAAATGATACATCTGTAACCTAATAAATGTTCTGCTCTGACTTGAAGTACCTCTCCAATACAGCACAGATGGCTGAAGTCAGCGGTGTAGGAATCGTGACTGAAGAGTCAGGTCAGTTAAGGAAAGGTCAGGAATACTGTAAGGAAAAGACAAAGTGAATTCATGCCAAAAACAGACCAAGGTGAAAAGCCAAGTAGTATATCAACATCAAAGATCCAAAAGATTCATCAGCAGGGATAAACATTCCAGGGGTCATAAATAGCAGTCAAGGATTTGAAACAGAGATACACTAAGGCTGGCTTTGTTGCAAATGACTGTCAGAATCACTGCTCTACTTATATGACTGAAGGTTTCTAGCATCATTCAGATTTCCAACAGCTATGAGTCACAACATTTTTAGATGGGCTCTTCCTTCACAGACTCTAGTTTTAGCCATGTACTGCATCTAGAGCAGTGGTTCTCAACCTGTGGGTCCCTAGGTGTTTTGGCCTACAACTCCCAGAAATCCCAGCCAGTTTGACCACTTTTATCTATGGTTGTCTTCAAAGCTTGGTGGGTGTTGCTCATCCTGTTCAGTCCCTGAGATGTTTTGGTTAACAGAAGAAAGGGATGATAGAGTTTTGCCTGTATGATCGGGTGGCGGAGTGTCTCCTCCCTTTCATGCTGGCAATATGAAGCAGGTTACAAGGCACTAAGCTTCAATGCAAACATGGTTAAATTTGTGTTACAGTAAACATACTAATATCATTTTGAATACATTATTAATATGACCAATGTTGTGAGTGTTGTGATTTGGAATAGAAAATGTGGTGACTCCTGCTTGCCAAGATTTGTTGGAATGGGAAAAGGCCTTGACTATCATAGTTACAGAGGCAGTTGACCAGTCAGTCAATTGAGATGATTTCTCCAAGTCTGCTTGTTGGGTAGATTCCACAGGGGGCGGGGGGGGGGGGCATTGTGTGGTTTCTTTATCCGCTAGAAGTGAGACAGAACCAATATCTTTGAACATGGCCACCCCCTAAATCTAATCTAGCCCCATTCCTCAATCTCTAAACCAAGACCATGGAATTACAATTTTGGAAGACTTGAGATGATGAATAAAAAGAAGCTCCAAAGCTGACTGGTTACTAGGGAACCAGGGAACAGTATATTCTCCAGGGATGAACTGGAGTGAAGTCCCCAGTCCACCTTTGAAATCCCACCCCTGGCAGACAACCAGACTGCCTCAGATTGGCCTTCCTGCTACCACCCCAGCACCTATCAAATCACACACATTTCTGGGGAAGTGGACGTGCAATGAGAAGACGGCTCCTAGGTCTTATTTCTCTCCTGCTGTGGCTCATAAATGGACTCCCTTGGAATGGTGGGGAACCATTCATCTAGTCATTGGTCAATGAATTTTTAGTGGGAAGTTTCGGGGATTAGTTTGAATGCTTGCTTTTCTTTTGTGTTTTGCCTGCTGTGAAGCCGGTGGGGCTCTGTGTGTGACCAGCTTTTTACTACTGGAAGATTGTGTGTTTTTTTTAGGAACATTTGAGATTTTTTGACAGCATAGGCCACACATGAGTTGCTGAGAAAACATGTTGACAAGTGGAGTTTCACTTTCTTGCTGTATTATTGAAATCGAAGCTGAGCATCAGCTTGGCAAGCCATAGCCTAGTAAAAAATTTTTTGTAATAGTAATTGTAATTCTTTGAAAAGAGAGGATCTATAAAACAATTTCTATTTTTTATTTCATTAAATTACAATTTTCTTCCCTATCCTTCATGGTGAGCAAGCTCAAAGAATTGAGATTAACATATATCAGCTGACTGTGATTTAAATGCTTACACATACTTATCCTAGTTTTCCAAATCCTTATGGAGCTGTTATGGCAAAATATCTGGAGGGAGGTGTCAGCAGGTTCAGAGGAAACTACTTGGCTTGCCGAAGTTCAAGAAAGCCCCAAACTGTTGGGTTGGGGGAAAATGATGGAAAGACTCCGTTCTCTAAATGAGAACAAAATATGAATTGTTTATTGTTAACTTTTGGGGGAAATTGAGGAAGACAGGATTGAATGAGCCCTATTTGGCTGTTCTTAAAATTATTAATCCAATATGTGAGAAGTACACTTGCCTAACTTCCTTCATCTCTTTGGTTATGTGAAAGTGATTGTTTTGATGAGCAGAGGCTGTAAGTGTGAAGTTTTCCCAAATGGACCAGAGTTCCGGTTTCTCTTCATTTTGGCTCTTACCCATAATTGGAAAAAACTCCAAGCTTCCATGTCTTTTTGGACCCATTGCTTTTCACACCAGCAAAGGACAATGGGATGGGGTGCAGGGCATGGGGCTAGAACAGACATGGGCAAACTTCTGCCCTCCAGGTGTTTTGGACTTCAACTCCCACAATTCCTAGCAGACTACCAGATATTAGTAATTGTGGGTGTTGAAGTCCAAAACACCTGGATGGTCAAAGTTTGCCTATGCCTGGGCTAGAGGCATTCTTGCTCAAACATTGAACAAAGACCCATTCGGGACAACTGAACAGCTCTGTACTCTTGAGCCGAGTCACTCCATATGGCAACATTTTGGTGAGGCATTAGCACTCTTTGGCAGAGAAGGCTAAATACATTATAAAATGACAAGTTCCAGGATTTTATAGCATTGAGCCATGACTGTTAACGTGGTGCTAAACTGCATTAATTCCATAGTGTAGATACATCCTCTGTGAGGACTAAAATCTGGAAATGTTAAATTCCAGTCCTATATTCTAATGACTCCCTTAGTGACTTTCAGTCTTACTTAAGTACAATAGTTAATTACAACTGCCTTTGAATTGTAGAAATGAAATTTAAAACACTTGCTTAGTTCCCCCAAATTAGATGAAATAGTCAAAGTGATAACATTATTGCAAGAATTAATCGCAAAGTTGAGAGCTAATATTAGAAAAGAACTAATTTGTTCCAGCACTTGTTCCTGTAACAAGATGGAAAGTTGTTGCTTAGTAGCCCTTCTTCAAGATTCATTCATTAACAAATGCATTTTGTTATAGTGGTTTTTTAATCACTGCTTCCTTTAGCAAAGAGGATTAAGGAAAGCTTAGAAGGAAGTAAAATTCCCATCACAGTTTTTACAGCCTTGTTTTAAAATACAGTTAATACTTTGCTTCTATAAACCTTTTATGCTTACCAGTTTTGCGCTACTGCAATACAATGAATATATTCTTCCCAGACTTATAATAGTATTTATAAGTTTGGGAAGAATATAAAGACTCCTTGGGCAAGGTTTGGCCTCAAGTTGGAGTCAGCTTTCCCCACTTGACCCATGTGGGGTCATTTCAGTCTGCAACCTTTCTACTCTGCAGAATTTTGGTAGTGCATGGGTTTTGTGTTATGGTTATGTAGTTTTTGTTAAGATTTCTGTAAAACTGGCTGTAAGTTTTGTGTGAGATTACTACCTTCTCTGCATCAGGTAAAGAAGAAGTACTTTGACCACATCATGAGAAGAAAAGAAAGCTTAGAGAAGACCGTTATGCTGGGGAAAATGAAAGGGAAAAGGAAGAGGGGCCAACCAAGGGCAAGATGGATGAATGGGATCCTTGAAGTGACTGGATTGACCTTGAAGGAGCTGGAGGTGGTGACGGCCAACAGGGAGCTCTGGCATGGGCTGGTCCATCAGGTCACAAAAAGTCGGAAATGACTGAACGAATGAACAACAACTGCATCAGGTGTGTTAAGAAGAAAGAGGACTCATTCTGGTGGTTATTATTATATGCAGGTTACATGAATGTGCTCATTAAGGCCAGTAAATTTGGGCCACTCCCAGTGGGAGTATAACTGGGTGTCTTGGAATGCATGGAGGCTCCCTTGCTCACTCTCTGGGAATGGAAGTAGGAGTCATGCATGATTGTATACAAAAACTCTGGACTTCATCACACTAAAGAATGAATCCACTTAAATTCCACCTCTTGCAGAATTCTGGGGTTTGTAATTTAGGGAGGAGCCTTTAACACCATCACTTTTTTTTGTCATGTCAGGAGTGTTCTGTTGTGAGAGAATTGGCTGTCTGTAAGGACGTTGCCCAGGGGACGCCCGGATATTTTGATGTTTTATCATCCTTGTGGGAGGCTTCTCTCATGTCCCCACATGAGGAGCTGGAGCTAATAGAGGGAGCTCATCCACCTCTCCCCGGATTCGAACGTGCAACCTGTCGGTCTTCAGTCCTGCCGGCACAGGGCTTTAACCCACTGTGCCACCGGGGGCTCCGTGAACACCATCACTAAACTACAAAGACCAAAATTCTGCAGGAGGCAGAAACTGGATTTAAAGTGGATTCACTCTCTAGTGTGATGAAGTAGTATGTGAGTTCTGTTACTGAAGGACTGTTATTTTGCTGCAATGCTACAAGCTTATTTTACTGTTTTGAACTCTGCTGAACAATAGTATATTTATGTTTCTTTCGTATGTTGCTACTGTGTTTTTGACGGATAAGCTTCTGTATTAACCATAAAAGTCTTGGCTCAACTTCAGATCATAGTTTGCCCCTAGGGAGAAATACCTGGGGCAGGGAATATGCACAAGGCCCATTTGTCCGATTCCCTATTTGGGTTTTTTTTTCCACACCAGGAGTGACTTGAGAAACCGCAAGTCGCTTCTGGTGTGAGAGAATTGACCATCTGCAAGGACATCACTCAGGGGACGCCTGGATGTTTTACCATCCTGTGGAGGGCTTCTCTACCGTCCCCGCATGGGGAGCTGGAACTGACATATGGGAGTTTACCCTACTCCCTGGATTCGAACTGCTGACCTTTCAGTCAACAGTCCTGCTGACACAAGGGTTGAACGCATTGCATCACTGGGGGCGCCACTCAGTTTGGAGATTCCTTTAAGGGACAGGTGGACAACTGTCGGGGAAGTGCAAAATGCTCCACAAGGCCAGGGAAGCAATTTCACAATGTTCTGGGGGTTTTCTCACATGAGTTTGGTAAATCACAATTACAGCAGGATAATAACTACACTGGAATGGCACTTCAGAAATCCTGGTTCTCGTTCCCACCAAGCTATGGAAATCACTGGGTGAATTGACCTACCTATCTCAGCCTAACACGGAGGGTATTGTGAGGATAAAGTCGGAAAGAGGAGAGCCATAAAAGCTACTTTGAACTTATTGAAAAAGAGGGCTATAAGTCTGACCAATAAAATAAGTTTCCCTGATTTCTTCAATGAGCAAGACATAGTGGTTTCCCAGTAGAAAGCCCTCTGTTTGCCGTTCTCCCAGTGACAAGCCTATTTTAAAGTCTTGGGCTTTATAAGTACCATCTGCTAAACAGACAGTTACAGCAGCACGAAGTAATTAAACTTTACATAGCCTTTTAGAACTAAATTACTTTATGTGGTAGCTCCAAGGACAAATTGAACATGAAATTAAAAACTCAATTATATTATCCCAAGTCCTCATTTCTGTGTGTCTTGTGGGATGGTTTGATGCCAAATCTCTGTTCCAGTATTTAAGTTTGAACGGATAATGGCTGGTGATGTACACAATGAACCTAACTTTCTTTGATCACATTTGTCTTGTTGGTACATCTAAAAATCATCAGAGCAGCAGTAAGCAAATAATAAAATCCACTACTTATAATCTTTTTGTGAAATACACTATTATTTTGAAAACCTTCCTAATTAAATTATATCTTTGTTTTAGCTATTTCTTTGTGAATCCACAGCCTAATCTTCACCTGTTTACTAAGCATTTAAGAAGATCAAAAACAAGGAGGTTTGGGCAGGAAAAGGAAGATGGAGGAAGGGAATGGGATAATGTGCTAACTGGGAAAGCAGCCAGATGAGAAATGTTGCTTTAGAGCAAGAAAGTTATTGTCCAAGCACCCTGGAAAGGCATCTCATACACCATTAAATTTATATGAAGCTTCATATAAATATCACACATTCCCAAGGTGCCAGTTTTAGGTATTCAGCTGTCCAGTCGACAATATTAGATGGAAAGTTGAATTTCTAAGATTGTAAAACCAGTCGCTTAGCAAGTTGGGTGACGTGCTCAATCCCAACTACATGAATCTTATTCTTTTGCATGGTGTTTCATTTTTATACTTCTATGCTATCTTCTTGCAAATGACATGTAAAGTATTTCAACAAAGAATAATCCATTCTCGTGATCCAAGCTGGCTAGGAGGGTATGCAACAGGACCAAGCTCATGTGTCTGGTTTTTTTTAATTAATCACAGGCCACTGCTGAAAGCTATGGAGTTCTGGAAATACAAACTACAGATTTCCCAGCAGAGAAGGGGGGAATATTCTGTAACTTGAGTGTTCCTCCCACTCGTTGCAATGGCTAGGAAAAAAGGCCTTTTGGTGTCACCATATGTGGGAGCAACTCCTAGAAGATCAGTCTTTTTCCTGCCTACTGTTCCACTAGGGCCATTCTTCATTCCTCTGCTTGTTTGTTCTTGCACTGCCATATTCTTTCCTACTCTTTTCGTATCTCTGCCCTCCTCCCCAAACCCCACTTTCAACTTTGAATCCTACACTTTACACCTCCAGCCTTAAACTCTATTAAAGGTCTTTGAGGCTCTTAGGACCTCATCTCATTGAGGTCCTTAAGCCAGGGAACAGTGGGGGAATCTGTTGAGCAGTGGGTAAAACTGGCATTTAGGGCCCTGCATTGCCCCCTTCCCAATCACATGGGGAAAATGTCACTGCCTGGCTTCCCCTCCACTGTCCCTGGGCTCTGTCCTATGACACTTCGAGTATGGAAGCAGGGCGGAGCCTGCCGGAAGTAGCCCTACTGCATATGATGGATTCCGGTGGGCTGTGTCCTGGAAGCATCGAACAATGAAGCCCAAGCCTCATGTGATGAAGTGGATAGGCTCTTTTCTTGACTCAAACCATTGTTGTCTCCTGGGAGTGTGGGACTTAGGGGGGACCTTAGTATGTTGAGCCTCTGGAGAACTAAGGAGAGAATCTTTGGACTGCCTGAAAACTTCCCATCCTCTGAACTTGCTCCCAACACTCCTTGTGGGAGTGCAGGGATTGCCTTTGGAGGACAAAGTAGCCACAGGAGTAGACAGGAGAAGGAAAATCCCTTTATGCCACTGTGTTCATGTATTTCCACTGCCCAACCTAAAACAGGCAAGGGGTCAAGGAGGCAATCTCATGACAAAGTTGATGGGGTGAGTAGTATTGCCCCCCTCCCATGGCTGTGAAGGAAACCTCACCAGAATTAGTGGCTTGGCCTAGGAGGCTACTTTAATTGCTACACCTGCACCTGCACCACAAAAAAGATTGGACTCTATCAAGAGAGCAGATGGGGGCACCAAGTGCATGGTCCCTCTTTCCTCCTCGATCTCAATGCTAAGCAGCATCTTGACATCTGAGAAACCAGAACCACAGCATACATTTGCTGTAGCTCCAGGGCAGCCAGGTTAGCCCTCTTATCCTTTGCAAGCATCATAGAGGGAAAGGTGATCCTAAACACAAATGCTCATTTGAATTGAAAAGGAGGATGAGGTTGCATTCCCTCATAACAGAGGCTCAGAAGTTCTGAGCTGGGTAGAAGTTCGCCCATAGAGATAGAACATCTGCAAAGTATACTGAACTTACAAGCAGACTGGCTGAGTTAGATGGATATCAACCAGATAAACTGGAAACTGACCTGAAAGTGAAGTACTGTGTGGTAAACCTCTGCAAAGTGGGATGAGGATACTTGTTTTCTTTCATCTTCCAAACCCCAACTTTCACCTGCAGCCATCCCTTGGCGAGCTCAAGTACGCTTTTGTTACCAGATACTTCTCCATGCTCTTTTGCTCTTATCTGGTAAGGTGTTATGGAAAAGCTGCAGGTGAAAGTTGGGGTTTGAAACAAGAGAGTGGATAGGTTCTGCTTAATGAAGTTTTACAGTACCTCATTATACTCTTAAGATGTGTTAAGGATTAAAGTTGCAGAAGACCCCTCCTGGGTCCAGTCTGGCAACTCTTACATGTATAAGATCAGCCAGATAAAGGACCACGTGTTCCTGACACCTTGTTTAGGCAACCTGCTTTCTCTTCCTTCCGTACTTACTGCATATGTGTACATATACATGTGTATCAATGTGCCGTTTCATTTCTTTTGGTTTCAGCTTTTTGACCAAGGTTCTGCAGAATGATCCTATCCATTGCAACAACTAAAGCAAATGGTGATCACCATTTCCTTTTATGGAGTAATAAGCAGCAGCCTAGCAGGATCAGATCCTATAACAGAGTTTCTGAAAGGCCCATAGGACAAGCTTGATTATGGTTCTAATTACCAGGTTTTCATTTGTCCAGATGAATGCCTCAGATTCCTCTCTTTCTTCTACTGCCTCATCTTGGGAGAAATGTGTTTATAATTCTAATACCATGTAACTAATCTCTATTGTTAGGAACTGACAGTGGACTGCAGGTGTTAATGAAGCTGTCTTCATGAAGGAAATAGGGAAGGTTAATAGGTGTTCTGGTTGTCTTGTGTTGCTTGAGCTCTTTACTTCAAGAAGTCAACATAATGAGAGTAGCAGAGACTCACTCAGGCAAATCTGCTTTGGCTCCTATTATTTTCCAAGTCCCTGGGGCAAGTAATAAACCTGCCACAGCTCAAGTTAGTTTGCAGCTCTAATTAAGCTAATGTAATGTTTCTAAACCAAAATGTCCTCTATTACCTAGATTTGCTATTTGTCATTTTCTTACAGAAAAATAATTTTGGTACTAAATATGGGAGAATTTTTTTCTCCACAGGGAAAAAGTGTGTCCCTTCTCAGCTCCATGAAGTCCATCAGTTGTGACAGATGGACATTTGCTAAAACCATACATAAAACTCAATGAAGCAAAGGAACGTGTATTTCATGGTGCATTTTGCTAATGGATCATGGGACTATGTCACTCTAGAAAATATTTTCTAACTCTGATCCCTTGCTATATTTTATTGCTTTTCATTCTGAGCAAATTTATGATTTGTTGTTTTATACAAACAGTTTCAGGTTTTCTTTGTAAAAAAATATCTAAGTAAATCTTGGAAAGTTTGTATAGATAAATCAAAGTTTACAGAAGTCTGGCCACAATTCAACCTATTTGATATATTCTGTAGGGGTGTAAAGATGCCTTTCTCTTCCATTCTCTGCAATGGCAGGGCCTCCTCATGGTTTATTTCCAGCTGCCTAATTCTCAGCAGTTATTTCAACACTGGTGGAAAGTGGGGAAAGCATTGGAGAAATGTGTGGTCATATACCTATAGCCATATGCATCCCTTGATGCCTCTGGAGAATCCTAATGAGCCTTGAGTCCTTATCACACCAGCGTATTGTCTCACAGCAGTTACAATTGTTGAAGAAATAAGAAGATACTGGGGACATACCAGTTTGGAGACAATGACTATTGCTGCTCCCTGCAATTGTTCTATTGTTTTCCCCATCTTTTGCTCTTCATTTCCTTTCCTAGTCTCTTTTTCTGTCTTTCCTCTTATTTTTCCTTTCCCCCTTTTTCATAGGCTTTGCAAAACAGAACTTTCTATTCCTCAAAATATAGTTTTCAGTAAACATTGTCAGAGTTTGTAACATTTCATCATTTCTAAAGTGACAATAAACAGTTATAAGGATCAGGACCACCCCAGCAGCAAGCATTAAAGATTTAATCACCTGGCTAGCCTTGAGTAATTTACAGCCAGGGTGGGGTAGCTGAAAGAGTAATAAAAAAGCACAAACTTCTCTGTTAGTGTTGTTGTTGTCAGAGTGTTGAGCTGTTGGAGTTGGAGATTCAAAGTTTGAAGGATTAATGAAGAAAACCAAAGAGAAGTTAATAAAACTTTCACTTTCACTTTAAATATTCCTATGATGGACCAAATACTTGGTTCCACAACCAGGTCTTTGTCTCCTAAAGGTCAGGAGGGAGGGGGCTGACCTGATCTCACTCGGGAGGGAGTTCGACAGTTGTGGGGCCACCACAGAAAAGGCCACGTCCCTCCTCCCACTAGACCCACCTGTGAGGTCGGTGGGGCCAAGAGCAGGATCTTGATGGAAGATCTTAATCTACGAAACATTTTGGAAACATTCTGGTTAGTACCACTGGTTCTGGCACTTTTAGGGTAGCAGGGAATTTTTAAAAAAAGGATCAGAGGTGTATGATGACAATCTTTGCTTTGAAACATCGGGGTTTTTTTTAACTCTCCTGTTGCTTCCATCTTCTGAATGAACATAGTACAATTTTTTCCATTATGAAAAGAACCTCACAATAGAGATTAAATGCCTTTGTGGGTCAAATCGCTCTGTTTGTTCCTCATTCCTTTTCTCCTGGCTTAATTTTCCTGTTAAAGAAAAAGACCAGGATATGGTATTCTCTCCTGAATGAGGGATTAGTGAAACAAAAGCAGTGAGCGTGATATTACAAGGCTACATTTTGGTTGCATTTTGAACCGCCAATAATTGAAAAGATTAGAAAAAGTCATTTCAGGTCTCTGCTGATTCACAACAGATATTATTTCCACTTTAGCAATAAAGGGGATGGATTCTTTCAAAAAAGGGAAAAAACAACAACAACCAACATGTTCTTTGATCTGTTCACTCTAATCCTTATTTCACACGAACAGTCAGAACCCCCACTGCTCCATTTGTATGTTTCCTTTCAGTACAATTGATGTCACTGATGGGATCTTTTGTATTCTGGACGTAGTATCTGGGTTTAACTTTGCTATTGGCATATATTTTGTCGCTAGTTTTTTGAGAAACAGTCATAATGAAAGACCGTATAAAACAGTAGAAGAATCTAAGTACCACCATTATATCCACGGTAGACCCCATTGCCCCCATTCTCTGAAAGACAAAGATATTCTGCAACAAGCATGGACAAACTTTGGCCCTCCAGGTGTTTTGGACTTCAAATCCCACAATTCCTAACAGCCGAACTTTGCCCATGCTTGCTCTACAACAAGATTGCTTATTACAGTCAGCCCTCCATATATGCAGGTTTTATTATTCATAGAGTTGATTAAAATGTTCTCTTTAAGAATCTCTAGGGGCCCTTCCGGTCAGGCCCTGTATCATAGGATCTGATCCCAGGTTTTCTGTTTAACCCAGATTATGTGATAGTGGGGACTCATATAATCCAGTTTAATGCAGAAAACCTTGGATCAGATCCTGGGATATAGGGCCTGTCTGGAAGGACCCTAAGTCCTTCCCATGTGACCAGGGCCGTAGCCAGAAAAAAATTTCGGGGAGGGTTGACAATTTGGGGGGGGGGGGTTTGAAAATTTCGGGGAGGGTTGAAAATTTTGGGGTGGGTGGGGTTGAAACCTGCCTCCTAGCTCACGCTGAAGCAAAGAGCACAGCAGGGGGCAAAGCAACCTTCAATACCCTGCAGCTCCACCCCTGTCAACCACCTCCACCAAGTCTGGCCTCCTTAATGAGAACATTCTACACACACACCCCCAACTTCGTTGCTTCACTACATCAGCTATTGCTGCAAGTAATGACAGTGTGAATAAATTGTCAATATTTGCTTGAGATAGTGTTTACAGTTCTGGAGGGATTCTTAATTTTTTGCATCTCATAGACTTAGCATGGGGATTTGGTTAACCAGTTAAAATTCATGAGTAAACCAGGTTTTTTAAAAAAATCTGAAACATTTCGGGGGGGGGGGTTGAACCCCTAAAACCACCCCCTCGCTACAGGCCTGCATGTGACTCTCTGGCCAATTTCAGCCAGATGTTGAACATCTGGCTGAAACACCCTGGAGGACCTAAAGATTCATATATTGAGGACTGCATTTTAGATTCTTCTATAATCTTTAGTGTGATCATGTGTTCAACTTCCAGCAGAGGTTGACCCTAGACTTGTGCTGGAAGACCTAGAGATTCCGAGAAAAGTGTCATCTCAAATTTTAAAAAATGCATTTTTGAACTGTGGCTTTTCACATTTATGGAGATCCTTTGCCCCTAACCCAGCAAATATGGCTGACTATAAGTGGTCCACGAGGTAGCATTAGCTATTAACTTCTTCTTTAGTCAGTCTCTTAAAGATACAGTTAGGAAGCGCCAGGAGTGGGTGAAGGAGCAAAATGAAAGATTTAACAAGACTAGTTAGTGTGTTCTTATGGAAAAAATGATCAATCTACTAGAACAGTGGTTCTCAACCTGTGGGTCCCCAGGTGTTTTGGCCTACAGCTCCCAGAAATCCCAGCCAGTTTACCAGCTATTAGGATTTCTGGGAATTGAAGGCCAAAACATCTGGGGACCCACAGGTTGAGAACCACTGTGCTCGAGACAGTAATATTGGGTCATGTGAAAGATAGCGAGAAACAATAGTGGATCTCTCTAGGAGAGTAAATACCATATATACTCGAGTATAAGCCAAGTATTTTAGCCCTTTTCTCAGGCTGAAAAGGCCCCTTTTTGTTTATACTCGAGTCAAACTATTATTTTACCATTATTATTTTTATTACATTTATTATTTTACTCTATTACTATTACTATTATTATTATTACACTTACATTATTTTACTCTATTATTATTATATTTATTTTACTATATTATTATTACATTTATTATTTTACTTTATTACATTTATTATTTGACTCTCTTTATTATTATTGTAAGGATATGTAAGCACATTTACATTGAAGAAGGTTAGAATAATGGTTTAATCAGAGTTGGACAGTCTTATCTTAAATTACAGTTTTATGTAAGTAATCAAAAACATTTAACTTTCTGCTGCCTCAACTAATGTAATTTTATTGGTATCTATTTTTATTTTGAAATTTACCAGTAGCTACTGCATTTCCCACCCTTGGCTTATACTTGAGTCAATATGTTTTCCCAGGTTTTGTGGTAAAATTAGGTGCCTTGACTTGTATTTGGGACGGCTTATACTCAAATATATATGGTAAATTTGCAAGGCAGAAACTAAACACCCACAGAACTGAACAACCTACATCCCATCTCATTTCATCTGGTTTTGCAGAGAAAATAATTAGGCTTAGTTTTCTTTGTAAAAGATATTAAAAGTAGCTTGTCTTACAAATTGAGCACAATCAAATGAAGGAGAGAAGAAGAAGAAGAAATTGGCTGAAGATTAGAGTCACACAGAGTGAGGGAAGCTATCATAAAGCAGTCATAAAGTCTGTATGCATGCAAATTGGCATTAGAAAACACAGAGACATAAGACTATTAACTCCAACTTGCATAGACTTCATCTGATGAACTAATGGGCTGGCGCTTGGGTTGGATTGGTTGCTAGGCTGCTGCCACTACATATAATCCTGATGCTAGCAAGAAGTCTTCTCCTGCAACTTCACTCCAGTAGGGAGGGAAGTAGAAACATTTGACTTCCACTATTTTACTGTGCAATTTGAGGTTACAGTTAGAAGGAGTACTGTCTTGATGAACAACTGATTTATTTATTTGGTACACTTTCACATCCTCAGAGGAGCACCAAACCAGGGATAGATTTCTGTCCTGGAGTCCTGGATTAAGACCTATTATGTCACCATTGCTGAGACACAGCCATGGTTCACTTGCATTAGTATGTGCTTGATCTTTGTGTGTGTGCATGTGTGTGTGTGTTGTCCATTACCATTGTTATCATTACAAGTATAACATGATATATGCATAATATGTTTCCTTCATTTGTTACTCTACTTTATTGCACTGGAAAATATTTTAAAATATATATGCATAATGTAATTTCTCTCCCCTCCCCCCTTTCTTCAGCCTTCAAAGTTTTAGTGAATGAAGCAAAGCCTACACCACTGCCAATCACCGCAGGATAAATTATCTTCAAAGTATTGTCCAAAGGGTTGTACATTATTCATAATATTAAAATGCACTTTTCTAGAAAGATGTTTGATCAAGAGGTGGCTTAAGTTAAGAGTTGGCATGATTTCCCTATTGCTAATCTAACTTCATATGTCAAAATTCCAGCTAGACTGTGATCCGTGCAGCATTATCTAGCAATCTTTCTATAGAGAGATCTTTCCTATGATTTCACTATTTCTAATTTTACAATGCTGGACAAAATTGCCTTGAGCTTATGGTCTGACAAACTTTCATTTTCATATATGGTTATGAACTATAAAGCTCCCCTTTGGCCCAACATCTGACTTACCTAAATTGATATTATCTCCTTGGAACTATTTTTGGTTAGATTAGGTACATACGATGCTAACCTCCTGTTTTACCACCGTCTCTCCAGCATAGATGTGACAAATTCCTATGTATTTTATGTAGTTCAACAGAACAGTAGTACCTTTCATGAATAATTTTAATACTTCCTTTTTTACATGTAAGTTGTAAACTTTATTGAATAAAATAGACAAGATCAAATCAGCGCTGGTTAACAGAAAGAGCAAGTATAAGACCATTGCAGCTTCCTTCATTTGCACTTTACTGAACTCTGTTGCTGTGAATAATTCAGCTCATATAGCCCACAGCACCTAGTATTTCTTGACAGTCTCCCATCCAAATACTAACCAGGACTGAACTGTTTAGCTTCCAAAATCAGATGGGATTTGATACCTTATGGCCCTGTACATAATATATCTTAAGGTTAAGCATAGCTAAATATTCTCATGCTCTGTAGTTATACTTCATGTTACTAATGAATCTCAGAGATTTCATCCTTGTCATAATTTTAACTTTAGCTGTGTTGATAGGGGATACACTTAAACACAACTTTAAAAAAAAGTAAAATGTGGACTTTGACTTTAAGCTGGAATATAGACTATTCCCTTAGTTTATACCTGATGTATTTGGTTTTGACTGATGTATCCCAAGATTCTGCTCTGTTGTCATGGCAGTTGGGAGTACCTTGTAAATGCATGATTTTCCAAAGCTGCATTAAACTTGGTGGCTTTTCTGTGACATGCCAAGGCTCTCAATAAATGATAAACCAAACCACTCTATACAGCAGAAACAATATGCCTGTCATTACGATCAGCACTTGTATTGAATCCTCACAGAAATTTCTGCAATTGTGCTTTTAAAAAATGGCATGTGATGCTTGGAAGGGCATGAAGCAAATGAGGATTTCTTAGAGGGCAGAAAATACCATCATATCCTGATGTTATATAAATGTAGTTTCTCTCTTTCTATAAAATCAATTGTCCTGGGAGCTGCATTGCATAGTCACAAATGGGAGCACTTTGTCACAAGGAATTATGGTATGCTACATTAACCTGCCATATAATCTATGACATTATGGGCGTCTGAGTGTGTTCAGTTTTTGTCAGTCATCAGAAGTTTTCTCAGCTCCATTAAGTATTTGCTTAAACAGGAGGCATGCAGAAGTTGCTTGGTTGCTTCCATGGCAAGAAGACAACATAGATTACGATTGCACATAGGCACTACGAAGTCCCCTCTAAGGCTTGCTCATGAAAAGGAGAAGCTGCCTCATGCCTTTATTATTTTTGGTAGCTGAAGGCAAACCATGAGTATAAACAATGCAGGTTAATTCTAGCAGGAATAGAACTTGGAAGTCATTAGTAACAAATAAACAGTGTATTGTCAAAGGCTTCCATGGCTGGAATCACTGGGTCGTTGTAGGTTTGTTGTGAGGTCACAACCTCCGAGGATGCTTGCCATAGATGCAGGTGAAACGTCAGGAGAGAATGCTTCTAGAACATGGCCATATAGCCCAAAAAACCCTACAACAACCCAAATAAAAAGTGGTTTTAATTGGGTTCTTTCCTCAACAACGTTTAACAACACTGCATTATGGTTGTAACTTAAGGAATGATAGCTTTACTCCTCCAATAATAATAATAAATAACAACAACAACAACAACTTTGTGTCCCACCTCAATCCCCCTGAAGGGACTCAGGGTGGCTAATTGTGTAAATAGCATCATTTAAAATACTTTTGCAGTAAAAGGACATAATGTCATCTTGGCACTGTGCCTCATGCTTTAATGTGGGTGCATAGGTAACAGTGGAGTTGATAGAGGGAAAGTGTTTTAGTGCTATGTACTGGCAGAATAGGGCAAGTAAAGTGTTCCCATAACCATGACAAATAGCAAATACTTTCTTTGTAATGATAACTAATTATTTATTTTCCAAAAGTAATTTTTCAAGGAGGAATTACCTTTAAAGACCTAGAAGAAAAGATGTGAGACACATCCAGACTGTGGACCTCATCACATGGAGGTCAAGGTGCTGGGGAACATTGTGGGAAACCATGGGGCAGCATAATACTTCATCCCTTTACTATCGGTGGTCATGGGATCCCATCCCACGTCATTTCCAGGCTGTCCCCGATTTGGGTTGTTGTAGGTTTTTCGGGCTGTATGACCATGTTCTAGAAGCATTCTCTCCTGATGTTTCACCTGCATCTTTGACAGGCATCCTCAGAGGTTGTGTCCTCCAGCTTCCTCCCCAGCTTCTTCTATGCTCCACTTCTTGGCGCTGCTGGGATGGAGCCCAATAGAGCCTTGCTGGAAGTATCCCTGTCTTATTTGATGGGCTCCAGTGGTCTCCTTGCTGGATGTGTGCCAGCAGTACAGAGAAGTGGAAAAAAAACATAAATGTCATGTGGGGATAAGTGAAAAGTCACATATCCCTCCCACCCAGTTCTTTCAAATTCTATAGTGGAAGCTGGTATTGGATGAGTATACCAAGAGATAATCAGCATTGCCTGGCTTCATTGGAAGTACTTATTTAGTGGCAAAATATGTCAAACTGGAAGCAGCTGTTTCAGTTTACAGATTGTCTAAGGCTGTGTCTACATGAGCCAGATAAAACTATTTGGGGTTTAAGAGGTACCTTTGTGATTTCCAGTTTTAAAAAAGGCTCTCTGGACCTAAAACAACTCAGGTGGCCAACAAATGGCACAACTTAGCAATTATATCCAGGGGGCTTGTATACTATTTTGAGTAAAAACCATTTTTAAGCCCTTGCCTTGCATAGATATAGCACTATGATGTGACATGAGCTGCCATGAAAACAGCCTGTGGAATTTTGAAAATGACAACAGAGGAAGGGGCATTTAGAGTTCTCAGTCAGGTATCCCTCCTTGTACCTCCTCAAACAATGAACTACAGGATTCCATAGACTTCAACTACAACAGTTAAAGAGTGGTCAAAGCACTATAACTGTGTAGTGTAAAAGATCTAAGGCATTAAACAGTTGCACTGCAGTATCATATGTTCCAAGAGTAGTATTGCACCATCGGAAGAAACTGGCCAGGGAATTGTTGACTGGTCAGTGTGATAAAGAATGTGGGTAATAAGGAAGAAATGATGAAGAATTTCCAAAAGAAGCTCAATGTAAAAATAAATAAATAAATCGGTCATCTCAGTCTTGTCTGTGAATGTTAAAATTGCCATCCCAAAAAGGCTCTGAGTGGATACTTGAACACTCCTGAAAAATTCCTGCTATTGAGAAAAGTTGCTTTGGAATAAGAAGCAAGAAAGTGGTGGTTTTCTATTTGACAAATGCTGGAACACATCAACCTAAAGCTGGAAGGCAAAGATATTTTTTTTACCAGGAAAGACATAAACGTGAGAAGCCAGGTTATGAATTAACAACGAAGGACTACTTTCAAGTAGTCCACTTTGAAATATTGCTAAAAGCTCCAGTGAAACAGCATTGCCAGAGAGCACTCTTCCACTACTAGTTTGTGTTTCACCTTCTGAATATTTGGACTCACAAAAAAATCCTATTTGTTTGGAAATAGGGAACTAGCAGTATATCCGGTAGAATGGATCTAGAGCTTGGAAAAGTTATGTTTTGGAATGACAACTCCCAGAATTTCCTTGCTACTTTTGGGAAGCTGTAAGTCATTTTGAAAAAAAAAAAAAGATTTCCATGATGTAAGTAGGACAATATATAATGGAAACTTTCCCAATGAAATATTCTAATATAACAGATGTAGGAGTTGCCTCCATCTTTTATTCCAGGGTAGGCAAATTATAGTTTTGCAAGTATTGTTGGTCTAAACTACTGTCAGTATAAACTGGCATGTCAATGGTTTGAATGACACATCTCTAATTCATGGGCTACATTGGGGTGAGCAATTTCACATAAGTTGGGTCCTAAGTTTCTTCCTTTTTGCACCTGCAGACTGCACCATCACATTTCAGATTCTCTGAGGGGATGCAGGTATCACTTTTGGCCACTATTTTGGCCTATTTTTTCTTTCTGGTTTTTTTCGGGAGGGGGGGGGGTAGGGTGGGGGATGGGCCAGCCTGGAAAACGCAAGGAATTGCTTTTTTTGTGTAAAGAAACCAGAAGCCATCTTTCTGGTGGGGAAGAAGCAATAGCTATTCCACTCCTCCCCTATATCTGTTTACAAAAGAAAATAAAGCCCTACTCTTGCAAAAGTCAGCAACAGAATGGGGTGGGTTTTTTGTGGGGGTGGGGTGGTGGTTTTCAAAAGCCTTTTCTGGCTACTTTTAGAGTTTGAAAAAGGGAGAAATAAAAGAGGTGGGAAAGGGGAGAAGAAAAGAGGCCAAAGTTGTTTTTGAGCGGGGCTTTACTTGCATTTCTTCCTTGGGCAAATGTATACACCAAAGCTTGTGAATAATATATAGATTTTTCGCTATAAATCTTTGCAAGCCCTGTATTATCTGTATATATCTATATGCATATTCACCTTATATATGCATTTCCCCTGAAATCTTTTGCAAGCCTGATTTCTGTGTATCTAAATTTATTAACTTTATATGTGCATTTTTGTTCCCTTGGAAGTGTTCCCTGGCCTTTGCAGGCCCTATAGATCTATAAATATGAAATTAACCAGTAGCTGCTGCATTTCCCACCCTAGGCTTATACTGGAGTCAATGTTTTCCCAGTTTTATTTTGTGGTAAAATTAGGTGCCTCGGCTTATATTGGGGTTGGCATATACTCAAGTATATACAGTAAGGCTTTCTCTTTTAGACTTCATAAAACTAGCCATGTTACTCTGCTGCAGGGAAAAGAAGCAAAAGAGTCTTGTGATTCCTTAAAGATTAGCTAATGTTGCCTAAAATTAGCTGTGAACAATAGTAGGGGCACAAGCTCTCCCATTGTTTGCTGTGGGACTAGAGGTAGCCCCACTGTCTCTATTTTGTAGTGCCCTATCTCCCTTTTGTTTTTTAAAAATACTGACCTGGTCCCACTAGTTCTTTGCAGACAGTAAAGTAGTCGCAAGAGGGAGCATTCGAATCATTACCACTTTAGGTAGCAAAGAAAAAGAAGGAGCAATTGTATCAATGAGGTATTACTGACTGGGCTAAAGATACTAGGCAAGCCAAAGGTATGGAAATATCCCCATTGAGTCTCATGCAGCTCCAAAAGAACATTTTTGAGGTCTCCATGTGTGGCACACTGCTCCAAAGTTGTTGAATTTTTGGAAGCTCCAATTGTCTTCACTTTTTCAGGGGTGCAGGGGACAATGTAACAGGTTAGTTGCTTTTATATTGTGCCTTTCCCCCAATAAGCTCAAGAGATCATACTGGAGCCTCCTCTTGATTAAATGAGAAACTTCAGAAAACAAAATCAATTCTGGCCATGCCAGTGAAAAATGCAGGCAGGTGGCAAACTGAAAATGACAAATTACAGGAGCAGGAATAAACAGATTCTGTGCTTTATAATTAAAAGTTAAGTGGAAATAAAATCTGAACGTTCCAGTATTCTCATCACCCTGTGAATTATCTGACAGTGTTGCAGGAGAGGAAAGGCAAAAGCTGTCACACTTCATACACACTTCATTCTCAAGGGATCATCTTGCCCTCGGTGATGGTTTGCTATTGAAATGCGCCCCTGCCACAATGTAAACACTTTCAATGTGGGCTGAGCAGCTGTGTGCCAGACTGCACTTTGTGACATGGTGAAGGCATCCAGGCAAGCAGAAAGCCAACTGTGGGCAAATGAAGGAAACATAAGTAGTTGCTATGGTTAAGATGTCCGATATCCAGCTCTAGTAGTCATAACCCAGATCAGATTTTTTTTATCTGCTAGGGGCTGGTTTATACAAGCCTTATCCTCCAAATGTTATTTTTTAAAATAATTTATGGAATATATTTTTTCCAGCAAGGAGATAGTCATCCCAACCCACATCAACATTTTACTTTGCTATGTGACACTTTACAGTGGGATGAATAGGCTGTAAGGGTCCAGGGATTAATCCTGCCCTCTCAAATCAAATTTAGAACTGGACAGAAGTCCATTTCTGATTTGGTTTTAGAAAAATTGGGAGGGAGGGGGCAAGAAGCAGTGCCATGTTTTAAAGATTTACACGAGCTCCACATCTGCTCTAGTGTCCTCCAGAGTTGGAGTCTCTCTCTTGCACACACACATACTTATTTTGGTGGGGGAGAAAATCTAGCACAGTGTTTCTCAAACTCTGCACCTCCCTATATTTTTGATTTCAGCTGGGATTACTGGGATTTCTCAGAGCTGAAGTCTGGAGGAGTAGAGATTAAAATACCTGGGGGAGCAGAGACCAAAAAAGGAGGGCTATGGAATGCATATTACCTCTACTCTAAGAGCCCCCGGTGGCGCAGTGCCAGCAGGACTGGGCAACGTCCTTGCAGATGGCCAATTCTCTCACACCAGAAGCGACTTGCAGTTTCTCAGGTCGCTCCTGACACGACAAAAACCCCCCAAAAAACCCTCTACTCTAGATTATGTGAACTCAGCTTGTTTTGAAATTGTGTGGTGATGGTTTTTTTTATTAGAACACTAATAAGGCTTTTCTGGGGAGGCACCTCTAGCTGGCAAAACAGTAGTGGAGTCACTCTGGAGTTTCATGGAAGCTCCGAGGCAACCTATTGTTCTTCTGATGGATTGACAGCTATAAGCGGTGTTTCTTCTGTGGAACTGGATGTATGTCAAGTGGAATGTCCAAATTGGTTTTGATGTAAGTAGGTTTATTTGACCCATGTAGATAAAGAGAGGCCCCTTCTACACTGCCATATAAAATCCAGATGATCTCCTTTGAACTGGATTAAATGGTAGTGTAGAAGGGGCCGGAGAGTGCATTAAGATGTTTACTGATTGTGTTTATATTTTGCTTTTGTTTCAGTGGATCTTAAGGAACATATCTGATGTTTTCAAGCAATCCCCCATCTAAGCAGGTACTCATGAAAAACAGACATGAAGGAAGACAGCAAGGTCACTGTATAGTATGTCATCTAGAATATTACATTCAGTTCTGAGAACCTCATTTTTTTAAAAGAGGATGTCTGCAAATTTGAGCAGGTTCAGATAAGGGAAACAAGGATGGAGAACAAAACGTATGAGGAAAGGTTGAAAGAGCTGAGCATGTTCTTCCTGGGGAAGAGAAGACTGTGGGGTGACATGATTGAATTCTTTAAATATGTAAAGGGCTGCCACAGAGTGGAGGGAGCAGGTTTATTCTCTGCTGTCCAGAAAATATGACCAGGTCTGATGGTTTTAGGTTACAAGAAGGTAGATTCTAGTTGTCAAGAAGTTTTTCTTCTTGTCAAGATGGTTCTTGACAGTAAGCTGTTCCACAATGGAACCAATTACATAGAAAGGTGGTAAAAAGAGGCTGGACAGTGACCTGCTTGGGATGCTCAAGATCAGTGGTTCCCAATCTTTTTTTTTTTTTTTTTACTATGGACCACTTGAACAGGGGCCACTCCCCAACATTAGTACTAAAAGAGTTACGAATCAGTTTTTGGTCAACTTTAGATTCAGGTTGGTTATTTGGGGTGCTGATTCAGAAAATTGCGTTGGATAGACCACATCAGCTCTAGATTCTGATACAGAACATATGCAATCCAGTAGCCACCATCTGCACACCCACAGAAAACTATATTTAATAATCTAGAGGATGTGGTAGTAGTAATCTTTTATGGGTAGTCAGCCTCTCCCCCCCTGACATCCACATTGCTTTGGCACTATAAGAGGGTTTCGTGAGACCAGTTGCTCTCGTTGCCACATGGTTTCAAGGCAATGGGGTAGTAATGGTGAAGCCATGGACCATATTTTTGTTATTATGGACTACTGGTGGCCTACAGGCCACAGGCTGGGAACCACTGCTCTAGATGGAGATCTTGCACTGAGAGGGGGTTCCACTCCGTGATTCTAGCATTCAGAATGATAGATGGTAGTCTCAGAAATTCGGTTTTCCACACAGGATTGCAATTCTGCACCATTTTTGCACCACTTTGGTTCTTGTTATGAAATGAGGTGGATCTTCAGACTAAAGGTAGAGGTTTTAGTTATTAAGACATTTCTGAAGATATTTGCTTTAGTTCCCCACAATTTTAGGAAGTGTGCTGTGAACATCCTAACCTCCCCCCAAAATCTGCTCCGATGCATCTTTGCATATCACAGAATGATTGAATTATGTGATGAATGAAGGTTAGGAAATGCGAATAGGGCTGATAAGAAGATATGGTGCATGTGGTAACAGTACCACTTTATAAAGTGTGTGTGTGTGTGTGGACGCAGTATGGCTTGGCTCCTTCAGCCACCATGAGAAACACCAGCCTGCAAGCCACAGAATGTTCTCTCCCAAAGGGAGCTTTGGAATTTAGCTAATATATCCTCTTTCACTCATTCTTGCAGCACATCCTGTTCTCGAATATTGTCTTGTGAAATTATAAATTCTTACCGTGTCTGCAACTGGCTTGGCAAAGTGTAATCAAGCATTACCAAACAGCTGTTCCTCACACCTGCTTGGAAGAGAGACACACTTTAAAAAAGGAAAAGGTTTCTTTAAAAAACATCACACTTCTTTGCTTAAATTCCCCATATATTTAAACAGCTATGCATTTAACAATATTTTTTCTTAAACTGTTGCACTGTCTGTCATCTTTGGTGACCCTCATGTCGACGGTGAAGTGAATTTGCTCTAAATAAAAGGACAGACTTCCAGAGAGCAATTCAAGGTGACAAACTTATCTTGGAGACAACACCAACCTCTTTAATATCTTCTTTCAAATAGAAATTATAATCTGGAGCAGATTTATCACCCCATTGACTTGGAAGGCACCAGCCACCAGACTCCTTCAGTCTTCAGTGCAGATGTTTGGTTTTTTTAAAATTAATTCTAATGTTCTGAAAATGACACCATTTTATTATCAGATGACTTCAAATAAAATCACACTGTGTCATTATTGGATGACTTCAAATAAAGATTAAAAGCAAAAACAGTGCTTTAAATTACAAGTTCTTTCCTGTGGTTTTTACTTCAAAGAAATGCCCTTAAAACTTTGATTTGGAAAATGGTTCATTGTTTATTGAATAGCTGTGTGATTTTTAACAATTAAAAATTGTTGTAATCTATGATTTTGAAGTTATATACTGTGTACTTTATAACAGTACTGTAACGTGTGTGCAAATTAGCCTTGATTTAAAAGTATATAAAAGAGAACAGAAAGGAAGCGGGGGACAAATGTCTCAGAGGACACATGATGGTCATGTATAAATATGTGAGGGGAAGTCATAGGAAGGAGGGAGCAAGTTTGTTTTTTGCTGCCCTGGAGACTAGGACACGGAACAATGACTTCAACCGACAGGAAAAGAGATTCCACCCGAACATTAGGAAAAACTTCCTAACTGTGTGAGCCGTTCAGCAGTGGAACTCTCTGCCCTGAAGTGTAGAGGAGCCTCCTTCTTTGGAGGCATTTAAACAGAGGCTGAATGGCCATCTGTCGGGGTGCTTTGAATGTGATTGTCCTGCTTCTTGGCAGGGGGTTGGACTGAATGGTCCATGAGGTCTCTTCCAACTCTATGATTCTATGGTTCTATGATAAAAATGCAGCAAGTATATTGATACTATTTAGAAGCAAGATGATATATTATATTGTTGGGACAAAGGATGCTTCAGTCAGAGAAACGGGCTATCCAATGGGGAGGGTACTTATGGCAGGATAAAATGCCTTTGGAAGGTGTTTGACATCATGTCCTTCCTGTAGTTGCAGTATGTCTGAATAATGATTGGAATGTCTCCATTAATGGAGGGAAAAAACCATCAACAAATCCAGCGTTACTGTTTTCCCACCACTCTTACTTGTGTGATAATATTCTCCTGCAGTTCTAATATTGTCAAATGGAGGAAGGTTTTGTGGAAATGCTGAAAAAGCACAACTACACAGCTGTAGTGGAAGCGAACAACAGGAAAAACATCCAAAGGGTGAATGCACTGGATAGGGCAATCAAAAATAGAAAGCAAAGCTGTACTGAAGACTGATAGCTGGAATCCGCATCAGCAAAGCACTAGCTAGCATTGTATAATTGCAGGAGATGTGAAAGTGATCATTCAAATAGCATTGTTTCCATTTACTTAAACAACACAATGGGAAGGCTGATGTGATAAAGTACTAAATCAGGGGAAAGCAACCCAGTAATCTTCAGATATTTGGAATACCATCCCCAAAGAAGTAAAAAGCAGGCAGCTCCACGTTTTTGCTGCCTGCAGAAATCTGGGAAATGTAGTTTAGTGTGGGGCCTTTTAAATTCTCAGCTACAGAGGTCCTTGCCTTCCCAAACTACATTTCCCAGAATTCTGCAGATGGCACAAATTTGGGGCTGTCCACTTTATATGCCCGGTGTGATAAAGTGGTTAGTCTAGGTTCTTAACCAAAGAGATTTCAGGGGTTTTGTGAGCTTGAATGGAAAGTAATCAGCTTATTATCTTCATCTTCCCTGACCTCTGACTGAAATCTATAATATCCCTCACTTATGAATTATGCAATAAATAGCAGTAGTATTCATTTTATATCACATTACTGGTGTTGCATATATCGAAAACTCACTTATGCTCATCCATACTTTCAAATTACAGTAGTTGTTAGACCTGACACTAGATCACACACGATCGCTGTCCTGCTGTTTACAAACTATCTGACAACATAAAATAGATAACAAGCAGAAGGAGATTTTCCCAAGCAATCTTTTGAAGAATAAGGTTGCCTGTAAATCACAGGGTCAGTACAGTTATAGATGTCAGATGTTGAGTATTATAAAATAGGCCTGGGCGGTTTCGTTTCGTTAATTCATAATTCGTTAATAATTCGTTAATTTTTCCAATTACAAAATAATAACGAACCATTCTGGAGCAATTATTAAAAAAACGAATTTTTAAACACGTTTTGTAAATGCTTCGTATTTCGTTATTGTATTCGTTTCGTTATTGTTCTGAGGTCGTTTCGTTATTATTTCCGCATGTCTGGGCCAGTTTTATGGTTTAATTAGTGAAAAAAAATTATAATATCACACCAACAGTCAAGAACAGAGGGAGAGGGAAGCTTCAGAAGTTTTTGGAGGTTTTTTAGCGTATTTCGCGGTCGCGTCCGCCATTAACGAATCGATTCGTTATTGTTTCGGAAATCGATTCGTTAATTTTTTACCATTTATGAAATTTCGTAAATATCGAACTTTTTAAAAGGAAAATTTTGTAATTATTTTAAATATCGAAACAAAAAAAAACCCCAAATACAAATCGATTTTAGAAACAAATTTTTCCGTTGTTACCCAGGCCTATTATAAAACTATCTGCCACTACATTGTGAGGAGGGCTTCATGGTTTTTACTTGACTGGTAAAGGGGTCCATGGAACCAAAAAGGTTAAGAATCCCTGGTTTAAATGCCCATAATTGTATGTCTTATATATATATATATATATACTGCCAAGTATGTTGTACATACTAGAATAGATCATAGAAAAGGCAATCCACAAATAACATTTTATAACTCTGGGTGAGGGATTTGCAAATCTGGTAAGAATTTTTTAGGAAGATGCCCCAACTCTGAAATACACTTGCTCTTCATGCACTTATTTCCTTTTTGGACCACTAAAACTAGTGTGTGTGTGTGTGTGTGTGTGTGAATTATTTAGTTATTATTAATTAACACATTTATACATTTGTTATTTGTTTTCAAGCTCGATCTATGGTAAAAGTCTTTTGAGCAAGTGCGTTGCAACACTCCATGGTAGTTCCATAACTTTCAATATAATTACAAACTCCCTCTCTGCCAGCAGACACATTATAGTTTTTCATTTGAGAATTCAGCCAATTAGCTGTAATTTGAACAAGATATTTGAAATATAAAGTTCAGTTTGGCAGAAGCAGAGTCTTGCCCATGAGACAGACAGAGAAGTCTTTGAAGTTGTCTGTCCATTTTAAATTTAATCATTTGCCTCTGTGTGTATGTGCATATTTGTGCACATGCTTAAGAGAGAGAAAGCAAGAAGCTGAGAGAAAGAGTGAGAGGGAGGGAAAAATAATGGAGTCACTATTGATTTGCTTTTCACCAATGAAAGAGTGGCTAATGCTTTACCATTTTTGTTGAAATTCTACATTAATATCAGCATTTAGCTATAAATGCAAGAGACTGAATGAATGCAATATACACTATGTTGCAAAATTATTAAAAGACAAAGCCCTGCATGACTATAACCAAATTACAAAAAGCTCTTTAGCTGTGTCTTCATGGACCAAATAAAACAGACTCACCTTGCAACTGCTATGAGCACAGACAATTTTATTGCTTCCAGTTGTTAATCCAGTACAAGGAGAACTGCAATTTACTCTAGTTCTTCCAAGAAGCTCAAGAGTAAACCTAATGTCTTTGAGATGTGGACAGCTGGATCAGGCTAGATGCGGCTCGATTTAGTGCAATGGAGGCTCCTTCTTTGGAGGCTTTTAAGCAGAGGTTGAGTGGATATCTGTTGTTGATACTTTGTTTGTGCATTTCCTGTATGGTTGGGAGTTGGACTGGGTGGCCAGTGTGGTCTCTTCTCTACCCTGACTTCACTAGAAGTTATGCCACCAGAAAACTTTGCCAGGGAGCTGCTTTTGGATGGAGAAACAGTGGCAGGAGGAGGTCCAATGCACTGTTGGCCTGGCTGGTCTTCTGGGCTTGCAAAGGGCTCTGGAGAACTTCTGTGGTGTATCCAAACTAGCTCCAATGCACAGTATACCAGATTATTTCAGCAGGTGTCAAAGTGGCCATTTTAAACTCCTGTCACCCATTACACAATGTAACAAATTTGAAAAAGGTTCTCTTCATGGTTTGAAAGTGTTATTTCCTGTTTCATTGTGTGGAACTTATTTTGAAAATAGTAGTTATAGTCCAGAAACTTGATTTTTGTGGCTGTCACAAACTGTGTCAAATTGGTTGAGACTTTATAAGGTATTCATTGAAAAACTATAGCAAAATGTCCTGGAGGATGTCCAGCAAAAACAAAGTTTTTACAGTTTTCCATGTTTCATGATAGATTCAATTAGGAAATGAATTTATATAAGCCAGCATCGTGTTACATAGCGTTATATTTCTTCTCTGGAGTTTTTTTTTGGGGGGGAGGGGGAGGGGGTTATTTTAAAGAGAATATGATAATTCTAAAAAGGGACAAAATGAGTGTGTCATTGAATTGCTGGTGGTATGTGATTTAAATTGCAACCAATAATTCTCTGACAAAATCATATAAACGTATTATGGAATATACATAATGAGATATCTTGGACATGAGGCCAAAGTCTAAACAAGAGATTCATTTATGTTTCACATGCAATTTATACACATAGCCTGAAGATAATCTTATACTTGCATATTCAGTCATTAGAAAGCAACACTGTTTCGCTGAAGAGCTGGCAGATACAAAGCCACAGTTAACTGGGTGTTAACTCTGACCCACCAGCAGCCCTCACTCTGCAGATTCTACTACTGTTGCTGTTCTATTGCTGGTATTTAGCTCTTTGGCTAGGTTAAAAGTGTATTTTTATTCTATTTTAATTATATTGTGTATTGTTATATGTGTGAAAATTCCCTATAAACTATTTAGTTCTGTGACTGATGCACCAGCAGGCAGTGAAAGTGCCAACTGAAGGACTAGTTCAGTGGTTCTCAACCTTCCTAATGCCGGGACCCCTTAATACAGTTCCTCATGTTGTGATGACCCCCAACCCTAAAATTATTTTAGTTGCTACTTCATACCTAGAATTTTGCTACTGTTATGAATCGTCATGTCAATATCTGATAGGCAGGATGTATTTTCATTTTCCGGACCTTGGGAGTTGTAGTTGCTGGGATTTATAGTTCACCTACAATCAAAGAGCATTCTGAACTCCACCAGAGATGAAATTGACCCAAACTTGGCACACAGAATCCCCATTACCAGCAAAAAATAATGAAAGGGTTAGGTGAGTATTGGCCTTGAGCTTGGGAGTTGTAGTTCACCTATCTCCAGAAAGCAATGTGGACTCAAACAATGATGGATCTGGACCAAACTTGGCACAAATACTCAATATGCGCAAATGCAAACACTGTTGGAGTTTGGGGAAAATAGACCTTGACATTTGGGAGTTGTAGTTGCTGGGATTTATAGTTCACCTACAATCAGACAGCATTCTGAACCCCACCAACAATAGAAATGGGCCAGACTTTCCACACAGAACTCCTGATGGTCTTTGGCGACCCCTCCGACACCCCAATCGGGACCCCCCCAGGGGTCCCGACCCCCAGGTTGAGAAACATTGGACTAGATAGTGGGGAGAGGGCTACCTGGAACCACCTACTTGGCTACAAGGTGGCAACTAGTATGATTAGAATTGTGCCACACTAGCCAATTAATCAGGCTGATTGAGAACCACATCAACTAACTGGTAGGGTCTGGAAACCAATTGGGATAGGCCCATGTTTGCCATGGATACTGTGAATTCCCGAGCTACACCTAGCAGACTGGCCTCAGTGGTATTTTGAAGTCATCCAGAAGCAAATGTCTGAGCGACTCCAAAAACACCTCTGAGACAAGTTTTGTGAGCTTGGCCAGGAAGTCTGATAGATAGCTGGGGCAGTGGCAGATTTACCATTGTGCTTATTAAGCACAGGGTCCCGTTGGCCAGGGACCATCATCTTCCTGCCCGCCCCCCAATTATTATGGATTTTGTTTATATAGTGCAATTTTAAATGTGAATGTGTTCTGCTTTGGAGCGATTCCAGACATAATGGCAGAGCCGATAGTCTACGGGAGTGTGCCACAAAGCAGGCAGTATAGGCCTACTGGGCCAACCTTCTTCAGGGCCCAGGGAAAAAGCCTGAACTGGCACAGGACCTCATTTTTCCTAAATCCAGCACTGAATGGGGTGGATGGTACACTAACTGAATTCCTAGTTTATCCCGGGTTTCCAGACTGAGATATGCATCACTCAATGTGATTCAGCTTCCTAGTGGATAATCTGGTCAGATTAAGATGCTCTTTAAAACTACAGCTTCCTCACCCTCTGTCAACTATTGACACAATTGCCCTCTCTGGCCTGTTACTAAGCAAGAGACTGCAGATTTTTATTACTGGTAGTGGATGTTTCCAATCATGACTCAAATAACAAAGCAAATGCATGCACATTTCAAAAGACATTTTTGTGAATGTTTATGAGAAGTCTAATGTACATTATTGTTTTATCTTGTTATTCTATATATACAAATAAGGCACTCAAAAGATTTTGTTTCCACTTTGCATTCTCCTCCTCTCTGAATGGTATGCATTTCAGTGTGCTCATAAGACTAATTTCTTCCGGAAAAGATAGTGGTAGTTACTGGCCGTACTTTTCTGATATCTAGTTACATACACACATTCAAAGCCTGGCTATGTGGTAAATGTATTAAATTTAGGCTAAGAACTGCATTAGTCAAGTTCAAACTCAGTTTCTCTTTTTTCCATCATATTCATTTCAGCCCAAATTTGTATGGATTCTAATGCATTTTTAAAATGCATTTTGTATGCATTATATGCAGATTTCAGTGTACATATTATTCCATATGCCGTGATAGCACAGCAGGTTAAACTGCTGACCGAAAGGTTGGTGGTTCGAATCCAGGGAGCGTGGTGAGCTCCTGCTGTTAGGCCCAGCTTCTGCCAACCTAGCAGTTTGAAAACATGCAAATTTGAGTAGATCAATAGGTATCCCTTCTGTGGGAAGGTAATGGTGCTCCATGCAGTCATGCCGGCCACATGACCTTGGAGGTGTCTACAGACAACTCTTGTTCTTCAGCTTAGAAATAGAGATGAGCACCAACCCTCAGGGTCGGACATGAGTATACTTAATGTCAGGGGAAACCTTTACCTTTACCTTATTTCATAATGTACGGTAGCTTATTGCAAGTAATTCAGTTGTGTCTTTTGGTATGTTTACGTTCCAGTCAGGCCCATAGCCAGGATTTTGATTTGGGAGGGGGAGGGGCTGAGTTTGATTCAGGGGGGAGGGCTCAGGATCTACCCTAGCAAACCTTTTGTATCATTGTCCCAATACCCCCATGCATATGGGATATATTGAGCATGGTGATCAGATCATGGTATGAATAAACATAACAGTTTAAATAATGTACCAGTAAGGCCTTCTCGCGGACCACCCCTGCCTACAGGCCTGGTTCCAGTAATATATACTGGGCTATGTGGCTTGCTTACAATGTGTATATTTTATATGTCTAATTTTGTCAGAGAATGGCTTAACAGCAGTCTTCAAAATCCATGAAATATGTTTTTCATCTGCTTTTATTTGATCTATTGATTTAGGGGCATTAATGCAGTAAATTTATATGAAAATTCAGCTTGAGATCAACTCTAATTCAGACAGTTCTAGATTCAGGCTTTGGTATATCTAATTTAAAAAATGAACGCAGTCATAGAAACCAGATCTACTTAGACTTATGGGAGTTGTAGGCCATAGTATATATAAGTAGACAAATACTCTGACCCAATATAAGGTAGTTCCTATTATTTCTGTTCCAAGAGAACCATGTAGAAAGACGTTCCATTGTATCATCAATGTTGTTGTTGTTGTTGTTGTTGTTGTTGTTGTTGTTGTTGTCGTTGTTGTCATGTGCCCTCATGTCAGTTCTGATTTATGGTGACTCCATTGCAATGTTTTCCTGGCAAGATTTATTCAGAGGAGATTTGCCATGACCTTCCTCCCAGACTGAGAGAGTGTGACCTGTTGCCCTATGCTCGCTCTCAATATCTGGCAAATACTATAGAATGGATTTCTTTCAAAGCAGGGTGGTTACCCCCATGAATTTCATAGGGCTTTTTAAAAGCAAGGAATACTCAGAGGTGATTTTGTCCTTCTTGTGAAATGAAGGGCTCTTCTATACAACTACTAAAGTCCAACTTGAAGCTGGCTTGAGGTTGGGGTGTCTACAAAACATGCACCCCCAATTTGCAATGCAGTACATATCCAGACAGAAACAGTATATTAAAACACCTCATTTTTTGGCTTGATATTCTGGATCAAGTCATGAAATCTACTCAAGCTGATCAGTGTATATATACCATGCAGAGCAGGGATTTGGAAGCAAAATGAGGAGTGCTTATTTGGACATGAGTAGCACTGAAGAGCCCAAACGAAAGAACACGGATATACAGCTCAGGTAAACAGACACCTTTTCTGGAGGAGAAATCACAGTATTCCCATGGGAACACTCACTTTTCCTTTCTTGCTTTGCCCTGAATTGCTCTGCCACTGATTCTCATCAATAGGCTGGTTTGTTTAGTTCATCTCGCCCCATGAGGTAGGGGAAGGAATCCTATGGAGCCCTGGGATTTGCAGTTCAAAAGGGGCCATTTAGAAATGTCAACCAGAGAGCTTTAATCCATCTAAAAATGGAACATCTCAGGATCCCCCAAATTCTAGCTGTGGGAATTAAAGTGGACTCATAGTGAAAAATTGTGTAGTGGGAAAGGGACCCATAGTTTACACTTTTATTGATGTTTAGCATGTTGTCAACAGCTCATTGATGAAGGTAACTTAGAATGACATGGGATGATGTCAATTTAGGTTGTGTTTGCACTGTTGTTTTTTGGTTTATTTTGCTTATTCTTTTTAATACAATGTGGTCTGTGATGGAGCTTTATTATTTTTTGTATGCCACTTTGAGAAAAAAAAGTCTGTTTTGAAGGCATTTGATATTTTAAAAAAGTAATTTCATTGAAAAGCAAATACTATTAGGTGTCTGCCCTGTGAGGGTCAGAATTATTTATGAACACCAAAGAGAGTGTATTTGAAATATTCGTCATAGTTTTTATTTATGATACAGCACCCTTTTGAAAGTCGAGGAAGTAAGACACCTCCCCCCCCCCCCCCCGGTCTTCCTCTGAGAGGTCCCTGAGCCAATCAACATGTTTAATTTAGCAGTAAAATTAGATTGGTTTCAATAGCTGCCCTTCAATTCTTTGGAATCATGACCCCTCAGAAACAATCTCTTCCACCTTCTCCTTTTCCAAATCTAATAGTTATTATGATTTCTGTAGCACAGAATGCTTCCTTCACCTCTGAATCTGGAGCACAAAATACCAGAAGATTCAGTGAGGCTTGTAACTTCCTTGGAAAGGATGCCAGAATGATATTAACCTTTTAGCTGAGCTTGAGTTGCTCTTTGTCACTAATTGCAAAGCAAGACATCCATAACGAGAATTGATGTTTCTTATAAATTAATTGCATTTGAGGAGAAAGAAAAAAAATGACAGCTAAACATAGGAGAAACCATGCTGCTGAATGAGTGTTTTCCTATCTATCAAAAGGGCAGTGCAAGCGTTACATTATTCAATATTGTTAAGCTGCCTGATGTGTGAACACACAGTATTTTCATACAAAAGACATCTGACTTTGAAGAATGATATGCTGTTCTTAAATGTTTTGCCTCTATTTCTGTGTTTGCAAGTAACTGCAGAACTTGACACATTTGTACATCACCCTTTGACCAGATTTTGTGTCAGACCTTCGGCAATTTTTACAGTTGAGCTTAAAGGAGGTTCACTAGTATGAACATTGGTTGAGAAAGAACTTGCAAAGTCTCCAGTTGTCACTGGCTGCTCAATAATGCAAAAGCAGAGGGTTTCAATGGCAATGCAAGCCTTTACTTTCTCGTTCTTGCAAGCAAGAATTAAAAAAAATCCAAATGTTTTCTCCCTGTTGGGCCAGATTACAAGAGGTGTTGTGAATTCAGGCTAGCGCTTGAAACATTTTAAAAAGAAATAATTTTTGTGAAAATATATTATGTGCAGAAAACATAGTATTCTGCATAAAATAAAATATTTTACATGTAATTTTGGTAAAAAAAGTTCCAAAAATGGAGAGGAGCATTGGTTTTTTTCCTGAGGCTGTTGACAATTTTTCACTGAAGATGAGAAAAATTGTGATTTTTTCTTTATATCCCTAGCTGCCAAGCATCTGATAAACTACAAAGGCAGCTAAGAACAATGGAAAGTTGATTACCTAAATACTGCTTATGTAAATTTTCAAGGGTAAAGATAATTGCAAAGACAATTTTGTTAGTTAACACTGTTTTTGTCACTAACCTGATTAGAGATGGGAACACAAGACTGCAAAATGGCAGCTGCTGCTTATCTTTCATATGACTTCTTTTTTATGAGAGGGCAAACGTCTTGTGCTTTTCATCTACTCTTAGAAGTAGCACAGATGCAGCCCTTCCAGTGGATCTTGTTAGAAAATATCATGTACTATTGTTTCTAGAAAAATCTTAATTTCAATAAGATGCTTTTTTAGTTTTATAAATTGGTAAAAATATGCTGCTTGTTTCAGGACTCTTCATTTGTATGGAATTCCATATGTTTGTTGTGATAACTTTTGTACTGTTTACCTTAATGCAATGCAATTAATATCCAGTAGTGCTCAGAAAGTTGCCCAAATTATCAATGTATCTATCTCAGTCAAATGTACAATAGAGCATTTCAATATTGGACTACAAGCCCAGGAGACCAGAGCTTAGTCATGGAATTGGAAACCACTGAATGATCTTGTGCACATCACCCTCTCTCAGCCTCAGAGGAAAGTCATGCAAAGAAAGCTCAGGGTTGGTTTTCTTTAGGGTCACCATGAATTAGAAATAACATGAAGACACACACAACAAACCATGTAGTGTCATTGGTGCAAGCACTCTTGAATTTTAGTCAGGAGGCATTCTCAACCTATTTTGGAGATACCATAAAGATTCAGCCACTCCCTTTGTTTGGAAGGAGACTGGAGAACCTTGGGTAAGGGGTTGTCAAAAAAATTATCATTCATGAGACAAGAAGTTAACTCTTGCTTCTGCAAAAGAATTGTCACCCACAAACCACTCAACCAATTGAAGCTCAACCTGTCCCTAAGCTATTGGAAGTACCATGAAGGCAAGGGTAGATGATGGATGCGCAACACACAATTGCAGAAAAACAACACTAACACCCAGAGTGTTATGAGAAAGCGACCAATGCCAGACCCAGTGAGGTCCTTCTTTTTTAAAACTTGGGAAAGAGAACAAGTGAAACAAATTTGGGCACTTCATCAATTGTGCAATATATTACTTCAACATCACTCCAAAAAGTCTGAGATTGGAGAGAGCCCCGATAAAAATATTCATTGTGTTTAGAAGCTTGGACTCCAAGTTACAAAACTACAGTTCTCTTTGCTCTTCTTTCCACAACCCTAGCCAGTATTTTTTATTATCTATATTGAAAAGAAATGTATTGGGTTTTGTTACTTTGAGACAGATTCACTAGAAAGCTTTGAGAAGATGCAGAGTCTGATGAAATCTGTTACATCAATATGAACATCTTCTGAATCTTTCTGATTCAGCCAAGTTTGGTGCAGGCTTTGATATTCTTCTATGTCTGAAACTTATTAATTTTTATTCCCTAAGACCTTTGGAGAAGACTATATGGCATTGAAACAGAACTTGATTGTGGAAAGTAAATAATAAAAAAGTCAACATTAGACAATATTGTTATTGAGCCACAGCACCCTTCTCCCCAAAACTTTAAAAACAATAAAATTACTCCAAGCAAGATGTATGATTTTTTTCTTTATTTTAAAAATATTTTCAGTGGCTCCAAAGCTGCAAAATGTTGAAACTGCTAGAGGCTCGGGAAGGACCCAGAAGCAGCTGTACCCCCAAAACTATTCAATCTTACCCTTTAATAAATGTATCAGATTGATATTTTGTCTGTAACTTATATTGTGTATTGTGTCAATTCTTAAATGCATAAAATGTGTCCTGAAGGCATCTACCTCCCTGTACCCTGAGTTTGCACAATTCCTTGGGAATGAAGATCACAGCCAAGGTCCCTCCAGCTATATCTGAAGTCAGATAATATCAAGATCTTTATGTGTATATGCAAGACAGATGATCCCCTTTGTCACCAAGTTGAATTCAGGATGTTTGTCTATTTAATTGAGGCTGAGAGTATGCAACATACTCCCACATAAGAGGAGGCTCAGCAAACATGACTTTGTTAATTTCCCGAATGGGAGCCTAGCCCCTGATTATTTGGAACTGCCACCTTTGTCTTTAGAATCTTGCATCTTTGTCTCACACTGAACTGGACACTTGAGTTAATCAAGGAATCATCTGCATACCCACGTCACCGCATCCTTCAGTTTGGTGTCCTCCCAGGGGACATCTCTGCAATGGATTGGACCTTCAACCTGTCCAAGTACTAGCTATTTTCCTTCTTTTCATGGGAATTTCCTCTTTCAGCATTTGATGCCAGCCAATCCCTGCCAATCCCTGCATGGACCCAAGCTGGCCCTGCTTCTCAGCCAACCAGTGTGAAGTCTGAATAATTGTCAGAACTGCATAACATGTCTGGTATTTTTTAATGAATTGGTGCTTGTGCCTTTTGAAGCATATTGCTTGTACTTGCATTCTATTTGGCCAAAATTATAATAAACCTCTGTAGCCTTCAACCCGAGCACTTGTCTGGGCTGATCTGGTTTAGAGGAAGTTTGCTGGGCACAGGTCTCCTTATCCACAGTCCTAGCTGAAAACTCTACAATATCAATGCAGTTCTGTAATTATCAAGTGAACTTTTCCTACCGAATGCTAGGAATTAATGGAAACTTCCTGTTTTTCATCTTTAGCAAATCCTCTCAACAAAAGGCTGGACTAGCTAGTCAAAGAGATCTTTTAATAAGATCTGTCCAAGATGATGGTGGTATTAGAGAAGCAGTAACTTTAATAACCAATTGAAAGGCCAGTTAAGCACTTGGCTGCTTGAGCAGTCAGTACACACATCCCTATCTGAAGTGTGACCATGTACTTTGAAGCATTTCCTTCTGCTTGGAAATAGATCTTAAATCTTTCACAGAGGGGAGATGAATGAATCATGTTTGCTTTGAATGATTCAGTAACTGTTTCATGGCTTCAAAAAGGGCTGGCATCATCTGCTTGAAAGATCTAAGGTGGACATCTCCCTCATTACCTTTTTAAAAATTATGTGCAATGAATAATGATCATTGAAGAGCTGCCAACAGTTAGTCAAATGACAATTGTTTATTGTTTTTTAATCTACAGTTAATCAGAGACGAACAAAGCTAGAAGAAGGTGAGACTAAGTTCAGAAATCATCCGTCAAGGAAAATAAAAGCTTTCTGTGTGGTTGAATTAAAAGGGCACAAATTGCATTTAAATATCAATGTGCAGGAGAGCAATTAGATTGTAAAGCTTCTGCAAGTGTCCGGAAAACTGGCATCTTGAAACACCATTATCCCTTCATCTAACCTTCAGACTCACAGGAAACTGCCTTGAATCATGTCAGATTATGAGTCCAGCTAACCCTGTTCATCCATTCTAATATGCACTGACTGAAGTATTTCACTTTCCTGCTGCTTGATCCTTAAGACTACAAATTTTGGGCATTCTGCATTCAAACCACATTTTGCAACTGAACTTTGGTTCCTCTCCTACCATTCTGCCAGGTTCTGGTACTAAGGTTGACTCAAATCCTAATAATCACTTTCAACTAGAGTAAATGCATTGTCATTCAATGATGAATCAACACATGGGAAACCTATGGTCAAGACTAGGTCAGGCTTTATGCCATCAAACCCCCCTTTTGTGACCACCAGTGTTTTGCAGAACTTCTTCCCCCTCCTAATTTGACCTGCTATTTGCCAAAATGCGGACAAATTGTTAGATGCACTGTAATGAATTATGAAGGAAATGATATTGACTTTTCCACTTAGTAGTAACAATATCATATCTGTAGTCAGCATAACAGTAGGGGCACTTTCGCACTATCCGGTTATAGAGCTGTGATTCCACTTTAACTACAATGGAGTCCTGGGGTTTTATATTTTGGTGGGGTCTAAAATCTTCTGGCTGAGAATTCTTAATGCCACTGTAGTTTTCAGGGTAAGATGGCATGAGGAACTTGCATCACATTTTGACTTAGAATTTGTTTTGGAAAGGACTAAAAGTGTTAATAGCTCTGCTAAATGGTTGATATTTAAACTGCTGTTCTTGGACATATGAAAAGAAATTTAAAACAATAAAATGTCACACAAAAGCTATAACATTTCAGGATAAAGTATAAATGTTTAACTTTGGCTGACTGGAGTTTCATTATTCATTGTCAACATTTTCTCTTTTTTAGAAAAACTCAGGAAGTCAAGTCACCAGTCTAAGTCGTATCACTGAAAATAACATGAGCTTGGCTCCATTAGGTTTCAAACACTTTAATATTTTATCTCACTGATCTCTCTAAGGGCTAAAAAGCAAATGTAGGTGTTCATATGATTAAGTGTACAAGAAAGCAAACATAGGTTAGGAACAGACAAATCCTACTCATATTGACCTCCATGAATCCTTGCGAATACAGCATATTTAGGATTACTTATTTATTTATTTTTTTCCCGACTTTTTATTTTTCCAATACAGAAAATACATACCTTGCACACACAAAACATTTACAATTCCCGCCACCAACATGAAAATTATTATCTTTCACATATTCATTTCTTTTTGAGACAATCATTATTTCTTTATACATTTCCATCCTGTATGCTATATAGCATTTGTATCTTACTTACAGGATTACTTATTTATTGAACTCATGAGTAAATATGAGTAGTGTCAAATTATTCTGATTCTTTTACCCAGATTTAGATTTAGTTATGGATTGGATCAACACTGATTGTTACACCTTCCTTTTGATCCACATGGGAACCAACAATACTGCAAGGCATAACTTTCAAAATATCATAAGGGATTATGAGGCTGTGGGAATGAAGCTGAAGGGACTTGACAGACAGGTAATCATTTTGTTTCCCTTCCCAATTGAAGGATACAACCCAGGAAGAAAGAATATTTATTTATTTATTTAGTACATTTGTACCCCATCCTTTTCACCCCCGAGGGGGGACTCAGGGTGGCTTCACAACAAGCACTCATTCGAGTGCTAACTACAATTATAAAACATATTTAAAAACAGTTCATTAATGTATTAAGAAACAGTTGATTAACATCATGTCGGTTTAAAATCAGTGCCTGGGACAGTCCATTGTCATACAGATCACACTGAGTCTTATTCCCAATTGTTGCTGCTACTGTTCAAATGCTTGGTCCCTTAACTAGGTTTTGAGTTTTTTTCTAAAGGACAGGAGGGAGGTAGCCAATCTGATGTCACTGGGGAGAGAGTTCCACAGGTGAGGGGCCACCACTGAGAAGGCCCTGTTTCCCATCCGCACCAGGATTATTAGAGCAGGGTTTCTCCAGCTGACCTTAAACTTTGTGATGGTTCATAACAGGAGATATGTTCAGATAAGTAAATAATGGAAATAAACAACTGGGTCTGTAAATGGTGCTACCAGGAGTGATTTGGTTTCTTACATGATGGTTTGCACTTTTGGTAAGAGTGAGTTCTGGGAAGTGGTGGGTTGCACTTCACCGCAGTAGGCAGGAGAGAATGCTTCTAGAACATGGCCATACAGCCCCAAAAACCTACAACAACCCAGTAGGCATGAATGTTTTTGCTTAGAGTTTAACAAACTTGATCTTGGACCTCATCACACAAAGGGAAGGGTAACAGGGGAAAATTGTTTTCTTATAATTTCTGTTCACTTTAAAGACAGAGTCCCGCTGATCTCAACAAACTATGGAGGACTGCTTCTGGTGAATTTCATCCTTAAAGTGCACAGAAATGGAGACTTGTGAAACTAGAGAGGAATTGACTCCATTGTTCTCCCTGTACATAGAAACTGCTGAAACCAGGTATTTAAAGTGGGATGGTAACTGTTGGATTTTAAGGTGGGATGGGAGCTATCATTAAATTCTCTGTTTCCTTTAGCAATGAAAAGCCCCTGGGCACCACATTTAGAAGATGACCCCCCCTTTTTTTGTGGGATGGGGTCCCAAGAGCACTTTAAACTGAATTATGTGGGATGGGTACAAAAAAGTATTCTTGAGGGCAAGTAAAGGGAATGATTCGTGCTCTTAAATGTTTCTATGTGAATGCATAGTGCATGGGAAATAATCAAGATGAACTTGTCCCCTCCTGGAACAGATTACTAAAATTTCAGAAAGGAGATCTGTAATTGCAATAGGAGAATTTAACTATCCTGATATTTGTTGGGAGTCAAACTCTGTCAAGATAGTATATAAAGTCCATGAAATTTCTTATTTGCCTTGCAGACAATTTCATTGTCCAGAGGACAGAAGAAGCAACAAGGGAATCAGCTATTTTAGATATGATTCTAGTTATATTGGAGGTACAATTTCCAACAGTTCCAATGAAGAGAAAAAAAAATAGAGGTGTCTAAAGAAGTCAGGATGGCTGTCCAAAGAACTTTCAATCGAGCAAAGATGTAAAAGGGACCTGTACAAGAAATGGAAAAAGTGGGAAGTCTCTGAAGAAAAAATTAAATGAATGGCCAGCATATTTAGGCAGAAAATCAAACAAGGTAAAATGCAAAATAAGCTCAGGCTTACTAGACTTAAAATTGTAGGAAATAATGAAAAAGGTGGTTTGTAGTAAAAGGAAGAACAAGGTGACAGAGCCACTGCATGGAGAAAATGGGGAAATGCTAACGGGACAGAAAAAAGTAGAATTACTCATCACCCTCTTTGCCTTGTTTTGCCCTCAAAAGAAAAACAGTGCTCAGCCTGGAGAAAATAGAGCAGATAATACAGTAGTAGAAATGCAACACAGAATAGGTAAAGGTGTAGTAAATGAATATCTGGCTTCTCAAAATAAATTCAAGTCTCTAAGGTTAGATGAATTTCAGATTGAAAAATCTGGCAGAAGTAACCTCAAAGCCACTGGAGTAATCTTTGTGAATTCCTGGAGGTCCCAGCAGACTGAAGGAAGGAAAATGTTATCCACATCTTCAAAAATGGAAGGGTGTGTGTGTGTGTGGAAGGAACAAAACAATTAATGCCCACACAGTTTGCCATCAATACCAGGAGAGATTCTAGAGCAGATCATTAAACAGATAGTCTTCGAAAGGAAGGCTGTGACCACTAAAACTCTATATGGGTTTCGCAAAAACATGGCATGTGGGTTGCACTGGAAGGTCTTTGTGGTCTCTTCCAGCTGTATGATTTTAAACAAAACCAATTCAAATTTTAAACAAAACCAATTCAAATAAATCAGCAATAAAATAGGAATATGTGCTGCTTCAAATTTTGTTGAACTACATCCCTCATCACCTCTCATATTTAAAACACTGGGCATATTTTGAGATTGCATCGGTTCTACTGTTCTTTTGAAGGCACCTGACTGATGATAACCACTTGACCCATGAACAGCTTTTTTCCATGGCTTGTGATGATGCGAATGGCAATTACATCAGCTTCTGGTCACTCTAGATGGAAAACATACAATACAGAATTCCCATTCCTGACCCTGAACTGTTCCACAGCCTCCAACATATTGTGGCATTAGCAATTAGCTGTGTGTCTCTTGGTTGCTGTGAGTAGTTCTGACATACCTTTTGTCTTTCCAGTGTGCAGGAATGACAAAGTGGGCTGTTGAATGAAGAAAATTGATAGCTGAGCAGTAGAGGAGATAATTCTTTGTGTGCAGAATTTGCCAAGTTCACGGTTTGGAAAATCTAGGTAAAGGAGCCTTGATGGGTTGGAGTTGGGGGCAGGGGGACAGGACTCTGAGACTGGAGACTAAAGGAGGCTGGAGAGATCAACAATTCAATCTGAGTGTCATTATAAACCACTTCTCTGTCCTCATACAAGCCAATCAATATTTCTCTAATGGAGAAAGAATTGAAATGTTTAAAAATGAGTTAACAGTAATATTTATAGTTCTGGCTTGGCATGTGATTCTTCACTTCTCATCAGATATGAATCAGTTGTATAAAACTGCTCTCTCTCTCTCTCTCTCTCTCTCTCTCTCTCTCTCTATATATATATATATTCAAAAGGCTCTATAAAAATGGGGTGGCATAGTGCTTTGGGCCCTGGACAGAAGTTGCCTGAACCTGCATCATAGGAATTTTTTTCACGGGGTACCTTAATGCAGGTGATTTAACATGATGTATCTGATGCCCTAAGTATGATCTTGGACCTTGATTGAACATTACTTTAACAATCCCTTTTATGGAAATGCAGTTTTCAGGTTATTCTATACAAAGGGAATTCCTTAATACTTATGTCTCTTATGTAGCTATATCCAGAGACCATCTTGTCGCTTTATCAAGGGCTAGGTGATGTATGTTATAAATTTTAATTACTTTAAAAAGAATTTAATTTCTTCAAACCAACCTTTTAGGGTTCTTTGTGGATGTAGGAACTCATGGAAGTTAATATATGCATGTAGAACTGTGTGGAAAGCTATGTGTAAAGGTCTATGTGCTGCTGAGTTGCCTGTTGACTTATGACATTCTCATAAATATCTTTTTAAAATTATGTTTATTAAATTAAATTAAATTTCATAAATATTTATAAAAATATTTTGGAAAAAAGAAGAATAAAAGAGGACTTTCTGCTTTTCTACTAGTGATTTATATTTTAACAACATATTATCGCTATCTTTATACTTTTTTTACATCCCCAACTATTTTTGGTTGAGAGTTAATTTCCAAAACCCATAAAAGTTATTCTATTCCCACTCTCTCTTGAGTGTACTAGAAATAAGTTTCAGTTCACCAGAAAGTTATCTATTGATTTTTCTTTTATCAACATAGTTAATCTACCCATTTCAAATAGTTTCTGTGTCCAGTTGTTCACAGGGGGAATTTCTATACCTTCCCACAACTGTGCATAAAGTATTCTGGCTGATGTGATTACATCCATTAATATTTTTCATGTTGATATTTTAATGAACAATTGAACAAACCTAAAATAAAAAAAAACTAGCCTAAATGAGATTTTGAATTTGAGTATTTTTTGCGTTTTTATAAAAAATTGTTTTCAAAATTTATTTGCTTTAGCACAGGTTTACCACAAATGAAAGTATGCTCCTTCCTTTTTGTTTATTTGCATTTCTAGCATTGGTTGTTGCAATCTTTATATATTGTTGCTAATGTTGATAGTATTACATAATGTATATAAACATCATTTTATATACATTATCATTTAAATCACTATAAAGTATAAATGTCAAATTCCCATTTTATCATGCAACCTTTTACTTTATCTTTTTCTATCCATTTTATAATTAATAATAATTTATATAGTTTAGCAACCAGATCCTTTTCATTTACACATAGCTGTCACTAAATTTGTTTTTTGGTCAGAACTACATAATTTATTATCCATTTTATATCTTCCCTTTAGCTGTTTGTATTTATACAGATGCATATTAAATTCTTCTCCCTGTAATTCTTCAACTGTCTGAAACCTATATTGGTCTATTTCTCATATCAACAAATCATAGCATGTCAATGATTTTTTATTTCCTTTCTTATCTAATTTATAGAAAGCTTTTTGTCCAGCGATCCATAAAAGTGTTTTGTGACATTGTCTAAAATTTATACTTATTCCATATTCCTAGTCTATTCATAGAGTTTCCTACCATTTCCCAGTGCCAAAGCTCACGCTGTCCTAGCATTAACTCCTTGCTCTTCTCTTGCCAAGTCCCTATTCCTGCTTCATCCATCTGTCCCCTAAGCAAGATGCTGTTGAAGATATTTTCAGCTGTAACATATGCCTTAGGTTGCTGTACTCCACATGAACATCTGGCCCATTAAAGACCTTATCTTCCAGGCACACTGAGAGCATACCAGCAGATTCATCCATCCTTATTTTCATTCTTTCTATGATGGATGTGCCATAATCATGCTCCTCTCAAACTTAATGAAAAATTATAATTGAGTTTACAAGTAAGCTTAGACCACTCTTTCTGAGGTTCCCTATAGCTCAAGGCTGTGGATATTGAAACTCCCGCACTGCAGAAACACCACATGCCTTCTTCTATTTAAATTTTATACATGTCAACAGCACTTGCTGTGTTTTGGATTGAGTTAGAACTACACTTCTCCTTGCCACGACTTTGCCACAGCATTTCCCTCACAGTAGCTGGGCACCCTGGTGACTTGGATATAATGAAATTGCAGCTTGGTCTTACAGATGTTATAGAAAAACAACGTGTGAAGTTGAGCTGATTAGTCCTCTTTTCACATTCCCCCCTCCCACACCAAATAAGTTTTGGCAGAACAAAGTGATGTGCGAAATGCAATATCTCTGTTTAGAGCCAGTTCTGCCAAAAAAAGCAATTCCCTAAAGAAGAAGAACAACAACTTCTTTGTGTGGAAGTCTTGCTCCCTGAAGAGTTTTGCAAACAGTCTTTATAGGACTGGTCCTGTTAATTAAAGCAGCTCTTGCTAACACAGCAGCTGGCATCAAAGTTCTAATTAAATTGTAAGAAATGTGAGGACTTATTTCTCTCTGCTTTCAGCATGGCAAAAAGATCAATTATGAAAAATAATCACTTTGGGAGAGTTCTTCTTATGTTGTTATTTGTGCTTGTGTAACTTCAAGTAGTTACTTACTTATAGTAACCCTTTTACTGGGTTTTCTTGGCAAGATTTGTCATGGTCATTCTCTGAGAAGGACCTCTCTCACCAGGGCCGTAGCCAGAAAAAAATTTCAGGAGGGGTTGAAATTTTCGGGGGGGGGGGGGGTTGAAAATTTTACGGGGGGGGGTGTTGAAACCTGCCTCCTAGCTCACGCTGAAGCAAAGAGCATAGCAGGGGGCAGAGCAGCCTTCAATAGCCTGCAGCTCCACCCGTCAACCACCTCTACCAAGTCTGGCCTCCTTAATGAGAGCATTCAACACTCCCCCCCTCCCCCCAACTTGGTTGCTTCACTACATCGGCTATTGCTGCAAGTAATGACAGTGTGAATAAATTGTCAATATTTACTTGAGATAGTGCTTACAGTTCTGGAGGGACTCTTAATTTTTTGCATCTCATAGACTTAGCATGGGGATTTGGTTAACTAGTTAAAATTCATGAGTAAACCAGGTTTTTTTAAAAAATCTGAAACATTTCGGGGGGAGGGTTGAACCCCTAACCCCCCCCCCCTCACTACAGGCCTGTCTCTCACCAAGAGGAAGGCACATCAAGCCAACCTTGACCATGACCGCCTTCCGCATGGAAGCTGATGTCCTCACTGTGGGAGAACATGCGGATCAACAATAGGGGTCCACAGTCACCTCCGGCCCCTCTGCCAAGACACCACATCTGGAAGACAATCATCCTCGATCTATGAGGGATCGTCTAATCTCTGAGAGATTAGGATTTTCACAAGGCCATCCACTGGACTTCTGTGGCTGACAAGCATTTAAACCCCATTTACACTGGCATATAATATAGTTCAATGCAGTTAAGCTCGGTCTCCAGAGTCATAGTTCAACACTCAAACTGCTACATCAGGTTGGCTCTCATATGTAGTGATCCTCAACTGCTTCTCCAGGCAGCTGCTGTCTCTGTCTGGTGGCCCAGCAAGGATGAACCTCTTTTCACTACTATAAACATAATTTAACATGCAATATCAGTCATGCCCATAGCTCCTTCCCCCACTCCACAAAAATACCAAGAGGTACACAGCAAATATGAGTTCTAGATGTGAATGGTTTTTAATACCCCACTCTCTCCAATGCTAGAAATTTGGTACTGATAGGAAATGTCACTGGAGAGGCAGAATTCTTATGGAGGATCAATGCTCTAATATTGTAGCTACACTCTTCTGGATCTAAAATTGGCCTAAAATTTATAGGAGCATTTCAGTGAGAAGTGTGGGCCTGCTTTTGGCTGATGAGATAGGATTGTTGTTGTTGTGTGCTTTCAAATCGTTTCAGACTTAGGTTGACCCTGAGCGAGGGCCAGGTAAATGACCTTGGAGGGCCGTATCTGGCCCCCGGGCCTTAGTTTGAGGACCCCTGCCCTACAAAATGGTGATAATTCTAACCACATCCCCTGAAGGCATTTGGGGGACAAAGTGTGATGGGTGTATGCTGCCCCCTTGCCTCTCATTGTTGTTCACTCCAGCATAGACACAGAAAATGCTTCCTTTTGGTGAATTCCTGGGATTTGTAGTTTGGTCATACATCAGAAGTCTGGCAGAAAAAAACTATAGGCATTTTAACACTACAACTCTCATGATTCCATAGCATTGACCAATGGCAGTTAAAGTGGTGTCAAACTGCATAATTCCACAATGTAAATGTATTCAAAGACATATTTCAGAAATTAGATAGCAAGCTCGAGTCGAGTTTTTCTGATATGATGAATAACAATTTTAATTGTTAATAATATCCCTAGATTGAAAATGCTCCTGTTGAATGCCAAGTCAGTAAATGGGAAAACAACTGTCACCCAGGACTTAATTCTGGATGAGCATGCTAACCTGGTCTGTATCACAGAGACACGGTTGGGTGAGACTGGTGGGTTAATCTCTCTCAGCTCTGCCTGCCTGTACAGCAGCAGACAGGGCCTGGTGGTGGGGAGTGGGAGTTGCAGTGGTCTATTGTGATTCCACTCCCTGACTAAGTTCCCCATCCCACAGTCAATGGTATTAGAGTGTATTTACCTAAAGGTGGGTAACCAGGACAGAATATGGATTTTGTTGGTGTAATGCCCAACTGCTCTCAATAGTTGCCCTTCCTGAGCTAGCCAGGGTGGTCTCATGGTTGATGTTGGAGTCTCAATGGCTACTAGTGCTGAGAGACTTCAATATCCATGCTGAGACTGCCTGTCAGGAGGTCCTCAGGACTTCATGGCTTCCATGACAACCACGGGTCTATCCCAAATGGTGTCTGGTCCTACTCATACTGCTGAGCACATTTTGGACCTTTTTTCTGTGCCAGATGAGATGATGGTGACTGTGGTGTGGAGGAACTTGTCACAGTTCTGTTGTCATGAACTGTTTGGGTTTAGACTTGCTGGGACTTCAAACCTCCACAAGGGTGGGGGACCGATTAAGATGGTCTGCCTCAGGTGGCTTATGGATATGGTTGGATTCCTGATGGCTCTTTGGGATTTTCCTGTCACCTTGGCAGCCAGTTCTGTCAAAGCTCTGGCTGACCTCTAGAATGAGGAAATGGCCAGGGCGGTGGATACAATTACTCATGAACATCCCCTCTCACAGAGCAGAGCTGAACCAGTTCGTTGGTTTTCTAAACAATTGGAGATGATGAAATAAGTGAGACAGAGACTAGAGTGATGTTGGTGAAAAACACAAAGCAAATCTGACTAAGCATGGGCTCAGTATTTGAAAGCCACCTCCACCATTGCAAATACAAGGAAGCAACCAGCTGTGCTGTTTTGAGTGGTCAGAGGGCTAATACATACTGGTCCTCAAGGAGAAATTTGTGACCATTCAACAGCCCACTGTGAAGAGTTTACATGGTATTTTGCAGATAAATTCACTCCGATTTGTTCTGACTTGGATGCTGTTATTGATACAGTTCCAATAGATGTAACTCTGGCTCCTGCTTGTCCAGTGTTGGTGGATACCTTTCAATTTCATAATCCTTGTAGAGGTGAGAGCTACCACATGTATTCTAAATCCTTGCTCTTCCGGACTGTTCAAACAGATCAAAGGGGGACTGAAAGAGTGGGTGAAGGGGGTGGTCAATGCCTCCTTGGAACAAGACCAAATTCCAACTTGCCTGAAGGAGGCAGTTGTGAGACCTGTATTAAAAAACCCACCCTGAACTGCTCCATAATGGATAACTATTGGCTAGTGTCCAACCTCTCCTTTTTGAGCAAGATTTTGGAGCATGTGGTGGCTTTAGCTGCCTTGGTGAATGACCTACAGCTTCATCACACTAGAACATGGATCTCCTTTAAATCCAGTTTCTGCCTCCTGCAGAATTCTGGGGTTTGTAATTTAGTGAGGCCAAGGGCCTGCTTGGCTGAGCAGTTTAAAGGCCCCTCCCCTAAACTACAAGCTCCAGAATTCTGCAAGAGGCAGAAACTGGATTTAAAGGAGATCCAATCTCTAGTACAGTAGTTCTCAACCTGTGGGTCCACAGATGTTTTGGCTTACAACTCCCAGAAATCCCAGCTAGTTTACCAGCTGTTAGAATTTCTGGGAGTTGAAGGCCAAAAAACCTGGGGACCCACAGGTTGAGAACCACTGCTCTAGTATGATGAGGTCACTACACACAGAAATAGAAAAGGGAAGTGTGTCCCTGTCGGTTCTCCTAGACCTCTCGGTGGCCTTCAAAATCATCGGCCATGGTATCCTCCTGGGCCATCTTGCTGGGATGGGACTGGGAGACACTTTTTTACAATGACTCTGTTCTTTCCTGGAGCGGTTTACCCAGAAGGTGGGCTGGGGGACTCCTGTTTGGACCTTTGGCCATTTTCCTGTGGGGTTACTGAGGGTACTGTTTTATCTCCCATGCTGTTCAAGATAAAGAGATAGCCCCCAAGTTATGAACAGGATAGATTCTGTAGGTTAGTTGTGATCTTTAAAACCTTAGCCAGCTCAGGTCTAGGTTATTTGGTTGACTCTATCCCCTTGTACAAATCTGCCCAGGCCCCGAGACCCTCAGGAGAGGCCCTTCTGTTTGTTCCACCTCCATCTCAAACTTGGTTGGTGAGATTGAGAGAGGGGACCTTCTCAGTAGATACCCCATGACTCAGGAACTCCCTGCCCGGGGAAACCAGAATGGCCCCCTCTTCTGTCCTTCTGGCAGCAGGCTAAAACCTTATTCAGAAAGGCTGTGAAAGAAGAAGATTTTTAAGATCAAGTCAGGGGATGCTGTGGTTTTTAGTTCTGAATATGTTTTTATGGATTTTAATGGAATTTTTAAATACCAATTATATTTAATTCTGTTTTGATGTTTATATATTTGTAGATTTTTAATTATATTGAAATGTTTTAATGTAAGCCACTTTGAGTCTCCTTGTGGCAAGAAAAAGCAGGGTATTATTATTATTATTATTATTATTATTATTATTATTATTCCTAATAACAATAACTAGTCCTAGTAACCTACGGATGTGAGAGCTGGACCTTAGGGAAGGCTGAGCGAAGGAAGATCGATGCTTTTGAGCTGTGGTGTTGGAGGAAAGTTCTGAGAGTGCCTTGGACTGCGAGAAGATCCAACCAGTCCATCCTCCAGGAAATAAAGCCCGACTGCTCACTGGAGGGAAGGATACTAGAGACAAAGTTGCAGTACTTTGGCCACATCATGAGGAGACAGGAAAGCCTAGAGAAGACAATTATGCTGGGGAAAGTGGAAGGCAAAAGGAAGAGGGGCTGACCAAGGGCAAGATGGATGGATGGCATCCTTGAAGTGACTGGACTGACCTTGAAGGAGCTGGGGGTGGTGACGGCCGACAGGGAGCTCTGGCGTGGGCTGGTCCATGAGGTCACGAAGAGTTGGAGACGACTGAACGAATGAACAACAACAACAAAGTCCTAGTACTACTACTTTGAGGGATATTTAAGGGATATTTGAGGGAATTCAATAGGCTATCCTCTTACCAGTTCAAATGTACAAACACGCACGCACACACACACAACTCTGGAAACACATTGGAATTAATGACCAGCAAAATGAGGTGCCAAAAGGCTGCTGTTTTGGAGGGAACCTAAATGGTGGCTAATGCACTCAGCTTCCTGATGTAGAGCAGAAGAGAAATAATTGAAAAGAAGCCAGAGTGGAGGATATTAGCAGGGATTGCTGCCTGGTCCCTGGGGTTGACATAGGTGCCTGTGAGTATTGTGTGCCTGGCTGTACAATGCATTTATACAGCTTTTCCTATTAATATAAAAACAGGCTTGCATTTGATGGTACTTGGTTAGGAAAAAATATAACATTTCAATGCTCTGTTATGCACAGCTAAAAGGGGAAAAACTTGCATTTGACTTGCCCATTTGGAAAAGATTGTCAATAAATACAAAAGCAGCCTTTTCACTGTCCTCCTATGGAGATGTTTATGCTAAAATTAGAGTCGTTAGAATAGGATTAGAACTGGATTTCCTTCTCAGGCTTGAATTATTTAAATTAGCTCAGAGATCAGGTTATTTTAGGTTTGGGGTGTTGTTGTTAGTTTAGACATCTGCTCTTAATTAAACTTAGCCACGTAATGTTGTATTTTATTCCAGGTAAATATACCATAATTTATTCATTTCGATATATCCTTTCCCCCACTCCCCTCTTTCTTATTAGATTAATTGGAATAGGGAGAACATGAAAGAGGAAGTTTACATTGGAATTGCATGCTCAAACAGAATTGGTATTTTTTTTTTTTTGCAAAAAAAATAAAATAACGATTGACACTTTTCCTGGAATGGCAGTATATCTAAATGGGGCGAGTCTTAATAACATTAATTGAATTTGGGCACTTTTTCCTTTTCAAGCTCTGTTTCCTTCAAATGCATTTGACTGTTTAAAAAACTGCTGCCATATGCACTGTAAACAATAAATCCACTGCTTGGCAGCACAGTTTACTTTAACAACCCATCACTTAAAATGAAAATTTCCCCATCTGTTCTGTGCTCTCATTATACACTTAAATCTAACCAATAAAAATTATGACTTTATTTTTCATTAGTATCATACCAGAATGGGGAAATACTTTATTCCACATGATGTGCAATCTAGGAGTGCTGATACTAGAGCATATTTTTCATGCACACATTTCTTAATTGGTTATTTAGGAATAAAAGGTCCTGGATATAGTAAGCTTTAGTTAAGATGCCCCCACTCAGGTAAACCATAAACTTCAAACCACTGCTCTTTCTCCCTTTCCTATATCTTTCATACACAGTGAAATGACAATATGGGCATGAATAAGGAAAATGTTTTCTCTACTCCTTCCTTCTTGTCCTTGCCCTAGGGAAGCTTGTGTCCTTGCTGTATATAGCTCTCTTCCCAATCAAGTTGGGTGTTTTTTTGTGAACCGTCCACCCATGGATAAGCAGTAGATCTGTCACCATTGGATTTTATTACTGATACTCTTGCAGTTGCTCCAAGTTCAATAGATAGTTTGATGGCCCCTTCTCTTTTCCCTTGAGTAAAAGAATGGCTAGCTGCTGCCTTTTTCTGGGGGGATCAGATTTAGCCTTTTCAGCTAAGCATCTACACTTGGTCTAAGAATCTTTGAGGAGCTTGTACTAGCTGATGTGTTTATCCCATTGAACCACTGTATGTGTATGTGTGTGTGTTTATCCCATTGAACCACTGTGTGTGTGTGTGTGTGTGTGTGTGTGTGTATATATATATATATATGGAGTTGTGACATTTAATGAGAGAAGGTGCTGATGTCCACATATAATAGGACGAGGTCCTGATAAGGAAGTGTCTCTCTTTCACTGTGTACTTTATCCCAAAAATATGCTGTTCCACTGCAGTCACATCATTGTTGATAACACATATATACTGCATTGAGCACCCTTGGTATTGCCCCTGTTTTCATTAGCACAATTTCAGTGATTCAACAATCTGTGGTCGTGTGGCCATACATCTTCATACTCCTGCCTACTGGCACTACTTCTATTCCTCCTCCTCCTCCTCCTCCTCCTCCTCCTCCTCCTCCTCCTCCTCCTCCTCCTCCTTATTTTAGCACAACTAAAACTGCCCTGAGTCCCTCTGGGGAGAGAGGGCAGGGTATAAATAAAGATTAATAATAAAAAATAAATAAATTATTATTATTATTATTATTATTAATAATAATAATAATCCGACGTGTGATCCAATTCAACAAGCAGCAGAGTGTCTGCTGTAGACTCATCTTGTTGTGTTTCAAATAATAATAATAATAATAATAATAATAATAATAATAATAAAACAACTACAAAATTCAAGCATTTAAAAACAAAAGGGGCAAATATAACTATCTATATAAAAATACTCTGTTCATTTTGAGTGACATCATAACTCAAAATCCACTGGATGAATTGCTGCCAAAATTGGCCACAAGACACCTACTAACCCAAGGAGTGACCATCACTCAAAAAAATTATTTTGTCATTTGGGAGTTGTAATTGCTGGAATTTATAGTTAACCTACAATCAAAGAGCATTCTGAACTTCACCAACGATGGAATTAAGCCAAACTTGGCACACAGGACTCCCATAACCAACAGAAAACACTAGAAGGGTTTGGTGGGCATTGAGCTTGAGTTTTGGAGTTGTAGTTCACCTACATCCAAAGAGCACTGTGGACTCAAACAATGAAGGATCTAGACCAAATTTGGCATGAAAATTCCATATGGAGTTTGGGGAAAATAGACCTTGACATTTGGGAGTTGTAGTTGCTGGAATTTATAGTTCACCTACAATCAAAGAGCATTCCGAACCCCATCAATGATAGAATTGGGCTAAACTTCCCACACAGGACCCCATGACCAACAGAAAATACTGTGTTTTCTGGTGGTCTTTGGCAACCCTTCTGATCCCCTCACAACTCCCCCAGGGGTCCTGACCCTAGGTTGAGAAATGCTGCCTTAAGGTCATTCACTCCAACTCCCTTGACCAGGGCAAGCAAATATAAAGCCCTCCTGACAAAGAACCATCCAGCCATAGATATAGATGGATATATATGATTCACAGACAGACAGACAGACACACACACACACACACACACACACACACGTACATGACAGATATAGTATCATAGATTTGAAAGGGACCCCTAAAGAAACACAATTATATGTTGCATGTTCCAGAGTAGGCAACCAGACAATCTCTACATTAACACTGTCAAAGAAACAACAAGAAATACAGTTTACCCACAAACATAAAGACATTACATATATTACAACCAACACTTTCTCATTACTTTATTTTCCAGATCACTAGATTGGGTCACAGCAATGCGTGGCAGGGGACCAATAGTAAGTTATAAAAAAGATGGCCACCTTGGTAAAGCAAGGGAGAGGATGGAGAAATCCCTGCCCCTGATGCTACTTTACTGCTAGCAGGCTCATGCAGAAGCAGAAGTGACCCATTACACCAAGGTAGGTGCTGGGAACGTTGTGAGAGTAGGAGCTATGGGTGATTTTTTACCCATTAATAGCTAGGGACAAAGAATAACAATGAAAAGGCATGGAGGCAGACTAGCAGTGGGATTTTTTTTCCACGTCAGGAGCAACTTGAAAAACTGCAAGTCGCTACTGATGTGAGAGAATTGGCAGTCTGCAAGGAAGTTGCCCAGGGGATACCCAGATGTTTTACCATCCTGTGGGAGGCTTCTCTCATATTGCTGCATGAGAAGCTGGAGATGGCAGATGGGAGCTCACCCTGCTCCCCAGATTCGAACCACTGACCTTTTGGTCAGCAGTTCTACCGGCACAAGGGTTTAACCTAGTGATTCTCAACCTGTGGATTTCCAGATATTTTGGCCTTCAACTCCCAGAAATCCTAACAGCTGGTAAACTGGCTGGGATTTCTGGTAGTTGTAGGCCATAGCACCTGGGGACCCACAGGTTGAGAACCACTGGTTTAACCCATTGCCATGGAATGCATGTCATGTAATAGGGATGCAATGCCAGTTCTCATACCTTGCACCATAAAGTCATGTATGTGGCTTGGTTCTTTCTGTAAAAATGGAGCATGAAGAAACACTTCTGTGGGATCATTGTATCCAAGGGAGACATCTCTATTCAAGGATTAGGTCCTCCCATGCTTGTTTAGTATTGGGAGCATCCTAGCTACACTGCTCTGTAATTTGTGCTTAGAGGTATTGCTGCAAGTGCTGTGAGTGTAGCTTGGACATTTGCTATGTTTTTGTTGTTCAGCGTGCATTGTTTTATCAATATACAATGGAAAAATTCCTTTCTAGACTAGAACTCCCAGAATCCCCCCAGTCAAATGGGCCTTTGGAAATCTGGTAGTTGTTTTCCAGAAATCAACTTTTCGAGTATCACCCCCCCCCAACTCCCCAGAAGAGCTTCAGTTTTACTTTTTGGGGTTCATCGGATCTAGCAAATCTCTCTCCTCACCACTGCTTTTATCCTTCACAAATGATCTGGCAATTTTTCAAAAATATGTCATTGTTCTTTTTTGATATGTAAATGTTTTGACCAGAAACATTGCAGTAGATTGACGTCTTTTAAGTACTGGCAGGCCATTTCAATTCTTTTTATGCATCACTTAGTCTGAAGGAGTATGCGAACAGTGCTGGTAAAAGGACCTATTCACAGCTGTAGATTCTTGGAAATCTTCCATCATCATTGCCAAGACAGTTTTATCTGCATTGCTTCAATCTTGTATTTTATCTCTTACTCTTAAAGGTAATAACTACCTGCTAGGCTTAATGCAGGTTGAGTATCCTTTTTCTAGAAATCTGAAATGCTCCATAGTCCAAAATGATCCTCAAGGATAGCTGAGATGGTGACACCTTGGCTTTTTGATGGTAAATAGAAATAATAGCCGTTAAATTAAAACATATATGTTTAAAAAATAAAACACGCACACGTATGTATAAAACAGAGCGAAGGGAGGGAACTTAGTAGGGTTAGAGTCACGCCAAATGCTAATCGTACACAAACTTTGTTTTATGAACAAAATGATTAAAATATTGTGTATAAAATTATTTTCAGTCTATGTGGATAAGCTTTACACGAAACATAAATGATATTTGCATTTAGATTTTGGTCCCATTTCCAAGGTCTCTCATTATGTACCATATATGTATAAGTTGACCTCATTTTTAAGCCAAGGACAGGTTTTGTTGCCACAATTATGGATCTTGATATGACCTATGAATATGTCTAGAGTCATTCTGTGGAGAAGGGAACATGCCTGCACCACCTTAGGGGGCCAGCTGCCCTGGTGACCACTGCTATTTTCCTCCCAGGCATTCAAAAATGCCAGAAGTGGCAGAGAGGGTTGAGGGGGTTGATGCTGCTTTTAGGTTCCTGCAGGATAGACAAAGTTCTTGTTTTCACCAATCTGCTCAGAGATGCTTCCTTTTTAAAAAAGAGTTTAGGTGGAGTACTTATACTGACCTGTGGATAAATCAACCCAGACTTTTTGAATAATTATTTTGACCAAAACTTTTAGATTTACACACGAGTATATGCAATACGTATATGTAAATATGGGTATTCCAAAATTCACTCCTGTATGAAGATACAAGCTAAGAAAGGCTGTAGCCATTTGCTTTTGACTGAACCAAACAGGAGAGTAAGACTTCATCTCTCATCTCTCCCCCCACCCTTGAGTTAAGTGAATGTAAGCTACTTTTGCACTTGCACTCAGAACCTTAACAGATGGGTAGGGGTAAAGTGGGGGACAGCGAGTGAAATTGTGCAGCACTAAAGGGAGCATCACCTATTGGGGCCTGTAGTCTCCTTTCCCACAACATTTCCCCATCTGTCCATGCTTCCTCAACAGCTCCTTTTCTGATTTTCAGTGAGGGATCGGGTATACACCCAACTCCTCTGGCTCTGCTGTCTCAATGCTGCTGGCATGGAGACCCACAGGAAGTAGCCCTGCATCATATGATGTGCTTCAGGAGCCTCCATGCCGGCAGAGGAGAGAAGTGGGGAGAAGACATTCATTCTCTGTTTCTGATAAGGCCGGTGGTTTATAGTAATTTGAATAAACTGAGGACAAAGCTGGAAAGTGACAGGAGGACAAAGAAACTGGGACATTTTAAAAGCAGCTGAAAAAGTGGGATGAAATGACAGCTAAATGTAGGCATCTACATATATACCCTTGTGCAAACTAGAGGCCCTTCCACACTTCACAGTTATAGCACCATGGTTCTCCTTTAGCTGCCAGAGCTGCATCCTATGTATTTTTGGATTTTTTAGTTTACTGATAGAATAGAGTAGAAAATTCTAAAAAATTGGAAATGATAAATCACAGGACTCTATAAGATTGAACAACAGCAGCTAAAGCAAATATCAAACTATCATAATTGTGTATTATATAAGGACCTTCTTCCATATGGGCCTCTCTGGTATCCAAAATGCTGGTGTCCTGTGATTCCTTCTAATGTCCAGAATTCAAGAATTCAAGTACCTGCTTGAAGCTTAGACCCAGAAGTCCAGATTCATTTTGTTACCCAACCCTTATTAAAACTGGAACTAGCATGACTTGATGCCTAACAAAAAAGGAAAGTAAGATTTTTGGAGAAGTAAGCAGTAAGAAAGGAAACAGAGGATATTTCTGAACAAGAAAGGGACCATCTAAAAGAAAGGTGAAGATTTGTTGAGGCCACAACCTGGATAGCTCAAACATGTTACACAGAACAAACACATTAGTCAGTTTCAGTGCAAAGTCAGTTTCATATGAGTTGTTCAGTATTTATATCTGTCACCAAGGACGGACAGAAGGTGAGTTGTATTTTTTGTCTTTTGATTGACTAATTCAAGGTATGCTTTATAATGCAATGTAATTGTTGGGACCCTTGTCCCAAAGTGACCAGACTTGGTCTGATCAAGAAATCAGGTTTCCTATGAACTTAAGCAAGACTACTTATCTAGGAATGATTGTTACAAGGTATTTGTGCTTTAACCATGCAGCGATCCCTGAGGATGCAGCCTTGTTTTGCAAGTTTTAAAGATGTCAAAGTTTTCTAGTAAGAGGAGAAGACACAAGTAGTGTGAGTCTGGTGACTCTCATACAAGAAGGGCTTTATAGAAATGGAGAGAGGGCTTGTGTTTTTGAAGTAATCTGTTGATGCAAAACAATGCTAATGGGCAAGACATTTATTTTTTTTTCTTATTACCTTTCTCAAGTCAAAGGTGTATATTTTAAGTTTTTTCATTAATGAAGGAACAGGAAGAGCAAAGAGCCCAGGTCCTCAGCTTTTCCTGATGATCCTCATTTGCAGCAGAGGGTTAGTGTGGACTCAGTGAGGCAGTTGTCATAGTGCCAGAAAGAAACAAATCCCGCTTCCCAGGAGCCCATGATATCTATCTATCTATCTATCTATCTATCTATCTATCTATCTATCTATCTATCTATCATGCATCCTGGAAAAACTTAGAAAAACTAGCCAGTCAGTATGTATTTTATTAGTTCCATGTTTGTGCATGCATTTTTATTTGTCATAAACTCAAGTGACTGAGGCATGGGGTGAGACACAGTTGGGGGAGAGATAGAGCTCCAGTCATGGGTTCCCCTAAGGTAGATACCCAGCTGAGGGGACTTGGGGTCTCTTCCTGTCAAGTGATGGGGAACCACAAAGTGATTGACAACCATGTTGATCACATTGGTTGTAATCCATTTGAATCTCCAGGAAGTGGGTTCGTTTGATTAGGAAAATCAGATGGGCAGGTCCTGTAAAAATCTGGCTCCATGCCCCATGTTAGACCAAGAGTCTTTGGCTATAATCAATAAAGTTGTGGTCAACTTCATCCCAAATTTGCATGTCTTTGTGCACACATGCTTGCACTTTGCAAAGCACTCCCTGCTGAGGCCACAATGGAAATCCTTAGCTATAGATGAGTGAAATTCAACCATATCATTATATGATCATTATTTTATTCATTTTTACTCTATCTATCCTGAAATACTGGGACACAATACAGTCCACAAATTATTAAAATGATTATAAAATTAAAATATACATAAACATCAGATATTGAGAGAGCTAAGAGCATTTAAAATTCATTAAAAGATAAACTATAGAAATAAGCAAAACAGTATACTATTAAAAATGCATCACAGTTGCAGTCATATCATTAGGTTTTAATATGTCTTTACTTGATCCGTAGCCATTTGTGAAACAGCCAGTTATTTCATGAAAGTTCATAATGTCTTGATTTTGAATGTGAGTTTCAGCAACTCCTCCTACTTGCTTTACACAGAAGAAAAATGCATTTATTCCCACGTTCTTTTCGATCTTAGATTTTAATATGAACCATGGAAGAATTCCTTTTATCTACTATTCATTTACCTGGGTGCTGTACTGCCAGAAGTTTCTTTTGCTTACAGACTGTGGTTCTTGTTTTCTTTCTATTTTCTAGCTACTGAAAAAAGTTTTGGGTAATGTAACATTCATGCAGCAGTGTTCAGGTTCCCAGAGATTCATGAAAAGGGGCAACCAAACTGTCTCCTACCAATGGTAAAATAGTAGCAATCAGAGGAAAAGATGTAACATGTTATGCACACTTGCAAATAAGCTCCAGCAGTTAAGGTTAGGATGCATGTGATTGTTTTTAAATGGTGCTTCTGGGAGGTGGTGTCAGACAGACCAGGCAGGTGAAAGTTCTGGGAAAGCTATTTAGGGCACCCTCCTGCTATTTCAAAACTATTGGATATGGCAGACATCTCACATCTATTTTTCCCTTCACTGGTCTGCAACATAGAGTTAAGTGTGCTGGAAAAAAACCAGAATCTTTAAATGATAATTTCTGGCGACTAATGCCTTGGGGAAGTCTGAGTTAACTCATAATCCAAATAGCATCTATCAAAGAAAATGCCCCCTTTATGTTGTGAAACAGTGATTCCTTTCTGGGAAAAGAGGTTACGTTCATGCTGTTTGCTTACTTGTCCCGTCCTTCCCCTTTACCATTGTTGATAATGATTAACATATAAGAGCTTCATAGATAGATAGATAGATAGATAGATAGATAGATAGATAGATAGATAGAGATAGAGATATATAAGACAAAGACCTGGGCAAACTTTGGCCCTTCAGGTATTTTGGGTTTCAACTACCACAATTCCTAACAGCTGCTGTTAGGAATTGTGGAAGTTCAAGTCCAAAACACCTGGAGGGTCGAAGTTTGCCTATGCCTAAAAGCATCAACCTACTTGTTATTTTTCTCTTTAATATAATTTTCATCTTTCACTTTTGTCTTTGAAATAATCTATCCATAAATTTTGAACACAAACACTCCCTGATGTTGCTCCATGCATATTATCTAAATTGAGAAATCCTGGCAACACCAAATATTATTGAACCACAGCTCTCATCACTTTTTAGCATAGGATCGGCTAGTTATGGCTGCTGGAAGTTGCAGTTTGACAATTCCTTGAGATTTGCATTATTCTTGCCCCAGATTGGTATATATACATGAGGTTCAGATGCTTACTTTCACATGATATAAACACATTTCTTAAATACCAACAAACAGTTGCAGTGGTTTTCATGGGGCCCAAGTAAGTTTTCCATGTTTTTAAATTGTTTCCATAGCAGTGGTGTGGGCAACAATTTCATTGTCATAACTCCTTGAACCCACTGCAAGAAATTCTTGTCTGTCTCTAGGTGGCTCATCCCATCTGTTATTACTTAAATACATACACTGTAGAGTGAATGCAGTTCAACACTACCTACAGCCTTATGACACAGGATTCTAGGATGCTTCTGTCCCAGTTCACCCATAGAGCCACATGCCACCCATAATATGACATATGGTGACTTCCAGTGTGGCTTTGTTGGTGAACTTGGGCAGCAGCATGGTAGGAGGCTGCTGCTGCCAACATGACAACAGCCTTGTGTCCCGTATGGGATGGGAAAGGTCAGCTCCCAGCCAGGGCACTGGGATTGTCCTGTTGCCGCCCCGCTGCAGCTCTTATTTGCCATGCAGACTGGCAAATCACAAAGCTGGTAAGGCTGCATGTAATTAGGTCCTTTAACTGCAATGGTTCAATGCTTTGGAATAATGGGAGATGTAGTTTGGTAAGTCCCCAGCACTCTTCAGCAGCGAAGGCCAAAAAACTGGAAAAACAATGATTTCTATGATTCCAGGATTGAGACATGGCTGTTCAAGTGGTATCAGACTACATTCATTCTACCATGTAGGTGCACCTTCAGTCTATGAATCTGGGTAAACTTAGAAAACTGATCCCATAGTTTGTGATGGATGGAAGTTTCTTAATAGTAAAATATTGAAGGTACAATTTCAAACAGTTTAAATGAAGAGAAAAAAATGGAGGCATCTAATGTCGTGAACCAGAAGCCTTAAAGGAGCCAAACACAAGTAAAAGGTCCAAACAAGGTTTATTAAAGTAACAAAAATGGCTTAGAAACACTTAACTCAGTGTATCTAGCAAGAAAACAAAGTCTGTAGCAACTGTTATGCACAAAACGCAACTTGGAGAATAATCCGGGGTATACTGGAGTATAATCCGGTATAACAAAAAGTTCAAGCAAACTGCTTCAAAATCACAGAGTTCACAAAACAGAAGGTAGCAAGGTGGAAGCAAGCAAAAACGTAGTCAGGAAACAGTCCAAAGTCGAAAGATGCCCAAAAGCAGAAGTTTGAGTCCAAAATGTGATGTTGTCGTCCAAAAACAATCCAAAGTCAGCAAGGAAGTAGCAGTCAGTACTTACAGGATTTCAGTCAGTAGAAACATGGAAGCACAGCGATTTGCAGTTCCAGGACCCAAGGCGAAAGTAATGGCAGCAACAAAGTCCCAAGCCCAATACAACACTTTGCCTACTGCAAAGTCCCCAAAGTTTGATACCTCCTTTTATCCTATAACTCATCATCAGATGATGAACTGGTCCCCACCCTGTCTTCATCACTCTCAGGTGCTTTAGCTTCCACAGCTGCTTGCCACCGCCCGTCCCTCCAACTCTTCCAGCGCCTATCAAGACTTAGATCACCCCATGAATTACCAGGTTGCCAGTCTCCCAAAACCCCCTCAAACTCCTCACTTGATGTGGGTTGAGTACATATGTCCCTGATTTCCTGCACACGGGTCCAGTCTAACCCATCCTCCTCTTTGTTATCACTCTCAGCCCCATCACTCCCTGTGAACCCCATAAAGTCTTCCTCCTCAGTTGGAGCATTAAGTATTTCACGGATCCGCTTCCTTTCCCGTTCTTCATCTGACTCTTGCTCCCGAGTAACCCGTTTCAAATCTCTACTCCCTTCTCCCTCCTCCTCCTCCATCTCAGAGTCAGTGAAACCCTCGAACAAGTTAGAATCTGTAGGTGTCATGAATATCTCCGTAATTCACTTCCTTTGGTGCTCCTGTTCCAACACCTGAGCAGCCCTCTTTCTCCTTCTACTACTAGCAGTAGCTTGATCAGCACACTGTACTACAACATCTAAAGAAGTAAAAAAAAACAATTCATGGCTCTGCTATGTAATTTATTATTTTGAATGTGCCTGTAATTAATTATAAATAGGCAAAATGTCTTTGACTTTGTAGGTATATATAGAGAACTATTTCAGTAATATTAAGAAGCAGCAATGAGATGGTCTTCAAATTTGCCAATTATACAGAGTAATCACTCCTTAACGGTTTATTTTTTTAGGTACTGGACAAACAATCTCCTAAGAAGCCCTTGCTGAGAACTGGATTAGAAATTGAGAATTAGAATTCTTGCCTTCAAAAGCCTAATGAAATTCTTCTGCTTTAAAGTTTAGGTCTCAGGTTCCCTTTCTGATATTGGGTTGCTATGTTTAAAATGACATCAGTACATGAAAAATAAAATCTACTGCCTTGTAATATGTACAAGAAAATCCACCTCCTACACAGGAAATATATTGGCTGCCATTCCCAAAATTGGAGACACACTTTCTGAAAGTTCTGTGAGCAAAATGTTCAAATGGTTTTCAAACACACAGAAAGTCCTCTTTTATATTCACTAGTCTCTATTTGATTTATGTGTCAGTTAATATGAATCATATGTGCCTGGTCAAAATTTGTATCTGTTCCGTTCCTGTTTTGTATTAATATCCATGTATCTTTAGCAGCCCCAGAAGAACAAACAGATATTTCTCAGTTGAAATATAGTGAGTAATGAAGAGGATAATAAATCTGTCTGTCCTGACTTTTTGTCTCTGCACCACTGCTACCAGGGCTTATATGACTGGCATGATAGGGCAGGGTTGGTAGCTTGAGTTTGAGACAGATATGTGTTTCTTTCAGTCACCTATTGACTTACGGCAACACTGTGAAACTCACTGGGTTTTCTTAGGCAAGGAATACTCAATGGGGTTTTTCCAGTTCCATTGTATTCATTCGGGAGTCTTCTATCCAAGGTGCTTCCACACAGCCATATAACCCAGAATATCAAGGCAGATAACCCACAATATCTGCTTTGAACTGAGTTATCTGAGTCCACACTGCCATATAATCCAGTTCAATGTGGATTTTATACAGCTATGTGGAAGGGGCCCAAGTCTCAACCAGGATTGATTCCAAGATCAGATGAGATCTGAGACCTTTAGGGTACACTTGGCAGCTTTGCGATGGGGATGCTATAACATTAACAATTCTTGGAATAAGACAAGGTACTATAAAGTTATGAACAAAGGTGTGTCTCTTTCCTCATCTTCCAAACCTTAACATTCAACTACAACCATATCATGGACGGAAGGCGGAGGGTGTGGAGGCATGCCCAGCTGTGTTCTTGCTACTAGGTGCTCCGCTCTGTGTTCCACCACCCTTTTCTAGTGAGGCAATAGCCATATTGGTAGGTGATAACTGAAGGTTTGAAAGGCAAAAGAGGAGAAAATGTGGAGCTTCAAGCCGCCTTGAGTCACCTTTGGGCTGAGAAAGGCAGGATAGAAATACCATAAACAAACAAATAAATAGAGTGACAGGCGGAAAGCACAATCTTAGTGTATCCCTACATCAGTTAGTGGCCATTTGGACCAGATGTGAAGCTCTACCATGTGCTTCTTGGCTGTCCATTGTGTAGTCTAGAGAAAAGTACAGCAGAAGTAACTATCTCCATGTACAATACTTAAAGCAATATTTATATCACTGGTTATTCTAGACCCCTCCCACATAGCCATATAGTCCAGAATATCAAGACAGTTAATCCACAATATCTACTTTGAACTAGATTATCTGAGCCCACACTGCCATATAATCCAGTTCAATGTGGATTTTATACAGCTGTGTGGAAGGGGTTCTAGTCTAAAGGCTCAAGAAGATTCTGACCTGAGAACCGTTTCTAGTCAGAGGTGGCCCTAGGTAATTTTCAACAGTAAGCAAACAGTATTTTGATCCCCCCCCCCCCCCACAACCAATCACTGATATATATTTTCTGTTCGTCGTGGGAGTTCTGTGTGCCATATTTGGTTCAATTCCATCATTGGTGGAGTTCAGAATGCTCTTTGATTGTAGTTGAACTATACATCCCAGTAACTACAACTCGCATATGTCAAGGTCTATTTTCTCCCAAGAGTGCCTCAAGAGCAATACTGCAAATGCTTACTTTGTGTAATGAGTTGAGCCGCCCCTATTTCTAGTTAAGAGCAGTCTTATGCAACCTTTTCTATGCAGGTCAATCTCCACACCACTAATTTCTCTTTTAGCTGTACCTATTGGCTTTTGAAGGTTGGGAAGGACTGGCATGGAAGGTTCGCCATTAGCATTGACTCCTTGAAATGAGACCAAGGTTGTCAAATTGGGTGCATTTGCTTTTTAAGCTCTTCTTTCACACTGTCATCCTATAACTGGTGATTCCAAGATTTATTAGGAGAATGAACCTGAAGCAATTTTAAAACTGAATCAACCACTATATGCTAAATTTGATTATTATACTTACTTTGGGAGAGTAGTTTTGCTCTTTTTGGCCTCATATATCAATAAGATATATCAATAAGATATATCTGGATGAATGCAAAGCTGGGGTGAAAATTGCTGGAAGAAACATTAACAACCTCAGATATGCAGATGACACCACTCTGATGGCCGAAAGCGAGGAGGAGCTGAGGAGCCTTCTAATCAAGGTGAAAGAAGAAAGCGCAAAAGCCGGGTTGCAGCTAAACGTCAAAAAAACCAAGATTATGGCAACAAGAATGATTGACAACTGGAAAATAGAGGGAGAAACCGTGGAGGCCGTGACAGACTTTGTATTTCTAGGTGCAAAGATTACTGCAGATGCAGACTGTGGCCAGGAAATCAGAAGACGCTTACTTCTTGGGAGGAGAGCAATGTCCAGTCTCGATAAAATAGTGAAGAGTAGAGACATCAGACTGGCAACAAAGATCCGCCTAGTCAAAGCCATGGTATTTCCTGTCGTAACCTACGGATGTGAGAGCTGGACCTTACGGAAGGCTGAGCGAAGGAAGATCGATGCTTTTGAGCTGTGGTGTTGGAGGAAAGTGCTGAGAGTGCCTTGGACTGCGAGAAGATCCAACCAGTCCATCCTCCAGGAAATAAAGCCCGACTGCTCACTGGAGGGAAAGATACTAGAGACAAAGTTGAAGTACTTTGGCCACATCATGAGGAGACAGGAAAGCCTAGAGAAGACAATTATGCTGGGGAAAGTGGAAGGCGAAAGGAAGAGGGGCCGACCAAGGGCAAGATGGATGGATGGCATCCTTGAAGTGACTGGGCTGACCTTGAGGGAGCTGGGGGTGGTAACGGCCGACAGGGAGCTCTGGCGTAGGCTGGTCCATGAGGTCACGAAGAGTCGGAGACGACTGAACGAATGAACAACAACAACAACATATCAATAAGAATGCTTTGAATTTTGAGTTTTTAAAAATTCAATTGGGTAGATTAGTATCAGAGAAAAGTAATGTTGTTGTGTCATTGCAGCTACAGAACATATTACAGAACATTGGCAAAGCACTTAACAAAGTACTGTTAACAGCTTTTGCAGGCAGAAATATCTAATTGCCCATTTGCTAAAATCATACATTTGCCGAAACTGGTTGCTCCAGTAAAGCCTCTTATTGCAGAGGTAAACAGAAGAGAAATTGGAAGTATCACTCTAACAGTAGACAGGAAAGCTTTGGTTGCTATGGTCAGGTAGCAGTGTTGTCACGTGTCAGGTTTTCTGTTTATCTCGAGGATGTTTCGTATAACTTGCTCTATGTTCTTATGACTTAGCATGAAGTGTTTAGCCCACCTTAACAGCAGTGACAGTCAGTGTATAAGGAAACATCATGACAAGTGCACTAAGTATTACAGAGGAAATCCACATGATGGTATTTTACACACACGCGCGCGCGCACACACACACAGTTTCATTTTTAGAAAGGAAAAAAAACACAGTTTGTCCTGTATAAGTAGACATCAACCTTCCCAGTAATTTATTCTGAAATTACACAAGTAACCAATATTTTTGATGGGGTGAGGGAAAGAACTGCATCAGAGCTTATTGCCAAAGCAGATGTTCCTACATTGTCCATGCTACTGCAGGGAGGATAAGTCAAGAAACCCAAGTACCAACTTGGTCTAGCCACACATTTTGCCCTCCCCATCTTCTCCTTACAGTTAAAATAAGTGCTAGAGCTTTGAAGCAACAGGGATAGTCTCCATTTCACAGTTTTCAATTCTTGTTCAACAGAGCTATTTTTAAAGGGGTTTTCCCAGATCACTACCACTGCAAAGTCTTACTTTTTCATTTATGTCAGAGAGACTAGAATCTCCAAAGAGCCTAATAATCGTAGGAGCACTCCCATGAACTCCTCAGCATCTTTTTCATTGGAAGAAACTTGACAGTGAATCACACAGACACATAAAGTTGTCTATCCAACTGGAAGTGTCTCATCAGGGCACTGTAACAGTCAAATGTATAACTCATCCTTCTGGAGTCAGATGATTCAGATTTGAAGTCAGATATCAAACAACCTTATCAGATGGCCAGCGGCAGGAGGTGACAACAGTCTGCAAGGCACGGGGAATCTGGCACTTCACACCTCCCCTTTCATCAGCCACATCGCTCGCCGGGAGAGCAATCACATGGGTGGGGGGAGCGTGAGTGTGAGTTGAGTGTGTGGCTTCCCTCCATAGATACAGGCAACACAGGAAGCCTCCCGTATTCTGCCTACCTATGGAGCCAGCACAACGTCGTACGATGGGAGCCAGCTGGCTCCATGGGTGATCAGGGCTAGATTAGCGTATACCACCAATTCTAGCCCTATATGATGAGGTTGTAGGAATGTGCAGGTCCTGTTGGTGGTAATCTCTCCAAGTCTATGGACCTAGAGGCTGACCAGTTTCAGGAGTGATTCCCCTCAGCAGGAGGTGGCAAATGTTGAAAATGCTGAAGTCAGACACCATCCATTTCTGAAAAATGAAGAGATAGAGAGATTGTGCTGATCCCAGTGGCTGTGAACCAGGAGATGCTAATTAATTAGACGTCTTATATTTTGCTGACATCCACACATAGATCTCTCAACAGCTCCCCAGTATCTCTGTTGTTCATAATAATCTTACCCGGTGACTATCTGAAGTCCAAAGCATCTGGAAGACCAGCAGGCCTCTATGTCTTCTCCTCAGCTGAACCTTATAGTGCTGGTTTATAATTTACATAGTTTATTTTATTTCAGAAGTTTCTTAAATGTATAACTACTCCAAAAATCATATAAGGGAAAGTTGTTTTGTAGAAATTAGTGAGAACTTGTCATAATGCTACTCATTATGGGCCTTGTTTTTCAATGCTATGAAGATGGGAATGTTGTAGCCTATGGACCTTGTGGAGGGACTACTGCGTTGCCCTTGGGATTTGACAGGGGCCTGATCTCTGCCTTCCCTGCCAACAAAGTTGGGTAAAAAATTCAGTGTGTGGGCTAGGAAAAAACTCCTTGGGAATGTATTAGGCTGCTGCAACCTATTGAGGCAGGGGGACCCTTGAAACAATGTAAATTTCCCTGTGGTGGTTATATCATTCCTTCAATCTGTGGGGGGAGAAACTTGAGATTTACCTGGAATCAAATAAAACTGAGCTTCAACACTCCTTCCAACAAACACTTTTTGCACCAGTCATCAAGATTGACTTTTCAATTTTCATTTATGTTCTTTAATCTTGAACCATTACTTTTATACATTCTGTTTTATAGCCTGCTAGGAATGCTGACACACCTTTTTTCAAAGTGGAAGAGTTGTGTGTGTGTGCATATGTTTGTGGGAAGTTTACAAGGAAGCCTTGAGTTTGGCAAGAAATCACACTTTTAAGGTACACTGCCTGAAGCACATCAATCTGAGGTTGATAGCTGGCAGAAAAGAAGGTCATTGTCCACAGTAACTGTATCTGGAAGGCTGTCACTAAATCCACCTGCCACCAGCACTATGGAAAATCAGAACAGGAAAGGTGCATGTGCTATAGCATTGAGTAAGTGCTCTATTGTGGCTGTATTTTTAATCATATTGTGGCAGAAGAAGGTTTACCTGCAGTTCACAGTTCCATACCATTTTAACAGTCATGGCTCCATCCTATGGAATCCTGAAATTTGTAGTTTCATGAGGTACTTCAAATTCTCTAAATTCATGTGGTCTATAGCACTCGAAGAGCCTAGCTGACTATTCCAGATACTTCATCAAACTACAACTCAAGGATTCCTCAGGATGAAGTCTCAACACTGCCAAAGTAGAATCATAGAATCATAGAGTTGTAAGAGTTTCTGGACCATCCAGTTCAGTCCCCTGTTATGCCAAGTAGTAGCACACTGTTATAGTAACTGTATAGTGCAAGCACACTAGAAAGCCAGCAGTTTGAACATTGAGCGATGACTCTGGAGACCAGGCTTTGCACAACCAGTCAGTCAGATGGATTAATGGAATTGAAAGCAGGATAAGTTAGACCTTGTGATTATCTCTAAGGCAGAGATGGGTAAAGTGGGTCCTATTGCCCTACTAAAACCTCTCAGAAACTCCATACCCAAAAATGTCCCAGTTTTTAAAAAATCCAATACAAATGAAAAAACCAAAACCAACTTGTTTCAATACCATTCTCAGAGTCCCCTAGATACTCCACATTTATTCACTTAATAAAAGTGAAAATGTGTGTATGTGGCAAGGGTGTCAAGGGTGGCAAGGGACACAGACAGAGTCCCACCTCCACAAACAGGCAATAGTTCCCACTGAGTTGGAGACACCCATGACATTGCAGGTTACCATGAACATGTCCAGGAGCTCAACCACTGTCCTCCACAAATACTGTCCTGCCCACCACTCAAGTGAAGGCTTTCATACGGTGACCATTTCAGCCTAGATTTCATCAGGGAGACTTTGGGGGAAATTCACCTTGATTTATAGCAATTATAGTTCACCTACACCCAGGGAGCACTGTAAACTCAAACCATGGATCTGGCCACATTTGGCACACATACCCAATATGCTTAAATTTTAATAATGGTGGATTTGGGGTGGAATTGGCATTGACATTTGTTAATTATAGGTACTGGGGTTTATCAAAGACCACTTCAAACCCCACCAATGATGGACCAGGACCAAACTTGGCACTGGGAATCTCTGTGACCAATTGAGCATATTGCAGGGTTTTGGGGGGAATTGACCTTGATTTGAGAAGTTGTAGCTCACCTGCATCCAGATGATCAGTAACCCTCACCAACAATGGACCATTACCAAACTTGGCACAGAGAAGCCCCATGACCAACCGAACATACTGGACAAATTTGGCAGAAAGGGAGTTATAGTTCACCTGCACCCAGAGAAACAATGACCCTCATCGACAATGGACCTGGACCAAAGTTGGCACAGAGAAGCCCCATGACCAACTGAACATACTGTGGGGGTTTCTGTGAATTGGCTTTGATTCTGGGAGTTGTAGTTCACCTGCATGCAGAGAGCACTGAACCGAGCCAAAAGCGGATCTGGACCAAACTTGGCAAACAGATTCAACATAGCCAACTGTGGATACTGGCAGGGTTTCGAGGTGATTGCCCAGGGAATCTGGGAGTTGTAGTTCACCCTCATCCAGAAAGCATGAAACCCAACTGACAATGGATCTGGACCAAACTTGGCACACGGACCCAAAATGGCCAACTCTGAATACTGGCAGGGTTTGGGGAGGATTGATCCATGATTCTGGGAATTGTTGTTCACCCACACTAAACTGAGAATACCTAACACGCAAAACAAACAATACCTTTTTCAAATTACCCGTGCCTTGCCATGTCCCCAAGCTACTATCTTATAAAAACAAGAAAGGGCTGGCCAAAATGGAAGGTGGAAGTGGCCTAGGAGGTCATTCTGTTTGTCAGAAGAATGAGAGGAGCCAGTGAACTTACTAGTAATAATAGTTTATATTTGCCTAGAATTTCATTACATTATTTCTTCTCAAGTTGACATTGCTACTATTTTCTCAGAGAACCTCCCCCCCCCCCCTTGTTACCATAGTACTTGTGCTATGAAGATAAATGTTTTTCAGCACCTTGATTCACCCTCTCCAACTTATCTTCAACTCTCTTTTCTTGGATTTCTCCCCACCCTTTTCTTGTTTTCTTACTTTTAATCTTCATTCTCCCACTGTTTCTAATAAAAGAGAAAGGGTAAGGGCTGATAGTCTTCAGGGCCTGCAATGTGGGAAGTGATAGTTTGCTTGCCAGTTTTTATTAGTTTCTTCAGAAGCTGAAAAGGCTGCTTCTTCTTAGATGTTACTGATGGTACTAATAATTATTCTGTGAGCTGTATTCCTGTTCTTCATATACAGTCATCTAAAGGGTACTGCATTTATTGTTTTTCTGTATCTGGAATTTCTTATACAGCATCCTGTTCCTTGTTATTTTTAGTGCAGGCTTCAGTACTTTCGATAGCTCCTCCAAAATTCTGACCAACACTGATAGCAGTTTTACTGCCCCAGTCATGTGGGGGCGCCAACATAGCCAAAATTCTTCTCCCACAAGGAGCCTCTGCAAAAGAAAGTCAAAGAAGACAGGCTTCGTCCCATGGAGACACTCCTATTGAATCTGTGTCTGCTGTGGCATTGGCACAGGCATGGGAATCGTGATAGTGAATATAAAGGTGACCCTAGTTACTTTTAAAGTAACCTGACAGCATATTCTGCATTCAGGTAATAATTGTATCATAACTGGAACTCAAGGCCAGAGTTGAGAATGATGTGGCTCTCCAAATGTTGCTCCAGTCATAGAAATGCTTGACCCCATGATTCTCACCCTTGGTTTATAGCATGCTTAGACTTAAGATTAACTTGGTTAGACCATAATCTGTTACTGGATAATTCAGTACCGCAGTTGGCACAAGCAGGGAAAATGCTGCTGGAAGTGTTCTATTATGTGGGATCTATCTATCTATCTATCTATCTATCTATCTATCTATCTATCTATCATCTATCATCAATCATCTACCTGGCATTTTTCCCTGCCCCCCCCCCCCCTCGAAGTGGGATGGGATGTTGCTACTAACTGTGAGAGAAATAATGTTGATCACTGTGAAAGTCATCCACTGCATGGCTATCAGCCACCTCCCAGTAGACTCAAATCAAGGAAAACCACCACTCCTCGCAACATCCCTCTAGCAACAAAAAACTATCCCCCTAAACAGCTAAACCAGGAAATCCCAATTGGATGGTCTCCCACAAGGGTCTGCCTCCAGGGGCAAACCAAGAATGGGCGAATTGGAAATCTCCAAACAGAGTGGGCAGATCAAAAGCCAGCCTGGCAAAATGGCACTACCTAGAAGAATCCTCCACTTTGTGCAACTGTGGTTCAGAACAGACAACTTTGTATCTGTATGCTGGTCCGCAATGTCCTGCCTCATGTACAGATGAAGAATTGTTGGAGGCTACAGACAATGTGGTCACTGTTGCCTGTTTTTGTTCAAAAGATATTTAGCTGCTTGAGCTCCTTCTATTTTTATCAGTTTTATAATAATTTATGCAATGCTTTCCCCCTTCTTTCCTCCTGACACAAATCTGGCAGGGTTTGAGATTTGGTGGTTCCCCTGCCACACTTCCTCTCTCTCTTCCCTTGTTCTCTTCTCTTTTGGTAGAGTTTCTCTATGCCACAGGAAATACTATGTAATCCAGCTATAAAGAGTGAATTTAACTTCTACAATGGGTAAGCTGTATTTCAGGATGGGAAATCTTTGTTAATCTCTAGGCATCCTCCCACTTGCCTTGGCCAATAGTATTGTGAAATATGGTCCAAAATATCTGGAAAACTAAAGTTCTCCCATCTCTACTGTAGACTTTTAGATTTCTCCTGTTGCCATCAATAGGGCCTTGGCTGCATGGAGGATTTTGCTTGTGTTGCCTTGGAGTTGAAAATGGAATGACAAAAATCCTTGACTAAGAAGAAAAATTATTGTTAGTTTTCCTACTGTTT